>NC_086153.1:216178170-216481200 GCF_035149785.1 Candoia aspera
TGCTCTTAACTATTTTATCGAGATTTGTCATTGCTCTTCTCCCAAGGATTAGGCGTCTTCTGATTTCCTGACTGCAGTCAGCATCTGCAGTAATCTTCGCACCTAGAAATACAAAGTCTTTCACTGCTTCTACATTTTCTCCCTCTATTTACCAGTTATCAATCAAGCTGGTTGCCATAATCTTGGTTTTTTTGAGATTTAGCTGCAAGCCAGCTTTTGCACTTTCTTCTTTCACCTTCATCATAAGGCTCCTCAGTTCCTCTTCGCTTTCAGCCATCAAAGTGGTATCATCTGCATATCTGAGATTGTTCATGTTTCTTCCGGTGACTTTAATTCCAGCCTTGGATTCCTCAAGCTCAGCATGTCGCATGATGTGTTCTGCGCACAAGTTGAATAGGTAGGGTGAGAGTATACAACCCTGCCGTATTCCTTTCCCAATCTTAAACCAGTCCGTTGTTCCATGGTCTGTTCTTACTGTTGCTACTTGGTCGTTACACAGATTCTTCAGGAGGCATACAAGATGACTTGGTATCCCCATACCACTAAGAACTTCCCACAGTTTGTTATGGTCCACACAGTCAAAGGCTTTAGAAGAGTCAATAGAACAGAAATAGATGTTTTTCTGAAACTCCCTGGCTTTTTCCATTATCCATCAGATATTGGCAATTTGGTCCCTAGTTCCTCTGCCTTTTCAAAACCCAGCTTGTACATCTGGCAATTCTCGTTCCATGAATTGCTGAAGTCTACCTTGCAGGATCTTGAGCATTACCTTACTGGCATGTGAAATGAGTGCCACTGTGCAATAGTTTGAACATTCTTTAGTGTTTCCCTTTTTTGGTATGGGGATATGTTGATTTTTTCCAATCTGATGGCCATTCTTGTGTTTTCCAAATTTGCTGGCATATAGCATGCATTACCTTGACAGCATCATCTTGCAAGATTTTGAACAATTCAGCTGGGATGCCGTCATCTCCTGCTGCCTTGTTATTAGCAATGCTTCTTAAGGCCCACTCAACCTCACTCTTCAGGATGTCTGGCTCTAGCTCACTGACCACACCGTCAAAGCTATCCCTGATATTGTTATCCTTCCTATACAGGTTTTCCATATATTCTTGCCACCTTTTCTTGATCTCTTCATCCTCTGTTAGGTCCTTGCTATCTTTGTTTTTGATCATACCCATTTTTGCCTGGAATTTACCTCCGATGTTTCTAATTTTCTGGAAGAGGTCTCTTGTCCTTCCTATTCTATTGTCTTCTTCCACTTCCGTGCATTGCTTGTTTAAAAATAATTCCTTATCTCTTCTGGCTAACCTCTGGAATTTTGCATTTAATTGGGCATATCTCCCCCTATCGCTGTTGCCTCTTGCTTTCCTTCTTTCTTGGGCTACTTCGTGTCTCAACAGACAGCCACTTTGCCTTCTTGGTTTTCTCTTTCTTTGGGATGTATTTTGTTGCCACCTCCTGAACAATGTTGCAAACCTCTGTCCAGAGTTCTTCCAGGACCCTGTCTACTAAGTCCAGTCCCTTAAATCTATTCTTCACCCCCACTGCATATTCCTTAGCAACATTAGTGAGCTCATATCTAGCTGATCTGTGGGCCTTCCCTAACCTCTTTAGTCTGATCCTAAATTGTGCAAGAAGAAGTTCGTGATCTGAACTACAGTCAGCTCCAGGTCTTGTTTTTACCAACTGTATAGATGTCCACCACCTTTGGCTGCAAAGGATGTAGTCAGTCTGATTGCGGTGTTGTCCATTTGGTGAAGTCCGTGTATAAAGCCGTCTCTTAGGTTGTTAGAAGAGGGTGTTTGTTATGCAGAGTGAGTTGTCTTGGCAAAATTCTATCAGCCTATGTCCTGCTTCGTTTTGTTCTCCCAGGCTATGCTTACCTGTAATTCCAGGTGTCA
Organism: Candoia aspera; assembly: GCF_035149785.1. Taxonomy (NCBI): domain Eukaryota; kingdom Metazoa; phylum Chordata; class Lepidosauria; order Squamata; family Candoiidae; genus Candoia; species Candoia aspera. The sequence continues at coordinate 216,180,075 of NC_086153.1, forward strand.
TTTGACTGCCCACCTTAGCATTCCAGTCTCCTGTGATGAAAATAACGTCTCTTTTAGCCATGTTGTCCAGTAGGTGCTGCAGATCCTCATAGAACTGCTCTACTTCAGCTTCTTCAGCATTTGTGGTTGGGGCGTATATTTGGATCACTGTGATGTTAGATGGCTTGCCCTGAATTCGAATTGAGATCATTCTATTTTTTTTTGGATTGTATCCAAGCACTGCTTTAGCCACTTTACTATTAATTATGAAGGCTACTCCATTTCTTCTGTGGTCCTCTTGTCCACAGTAGTAGATCTGGTGGTCATTTGATGTGAAGTGGCCCATTCCAGTCCATTTCAGTTCACTGATGCCCAAAATGTCTATCTTTAATCTTGACATCTCACCAATAACCACATCCAATTTGCCCTGGCTCATAGATCTTACATTCCAGGTTCCAATGGTGTGCTGATCCTTAGAACATCGGATTCGCCGTTCACCACCAGCACCGTCGGCTGCTAGCCGTCCTTTCGGCTTTGAGCTAGCTGCATCATCACGTCTGGGGCTAGTTGAGCTCATCCTCTGTTCCTCCCCAGTAGCATTTTGACCATCTTCCGACCTGGGGGTCTCATCTTCCGATGGTATACCGACATATCTCTGGTTGTACTGATCCATTTAGTTTTCACGGCAAGAATACTGGGGTGGGTTGCCATTACCTTCCCCAGGGATCGCATTTAGTCTGACCTCTCTGTCATGACCTTCCCGTCTTGGGTGGCCCTTCACAGTTTAGCTCATGACGTCATTGAGGTGCTCAAGCTCCAGCACCACGACAAGGTAATGATCCTTTGATGAAGTCTATTTAGTTAGATATAACTAAACTTTGACCATATTTTAAATTACACATAAGACTTTAACAGTATGTTTTAGACAATTTTATAAATTAAAATCCTTTTATCCTAAATGCAGTGTATGCCATTCTCCTTTTTTATAGATATCTCTTTCTGTAGAATCCTCATCCTTTAATTACAAAATTAGGGATTGCTGAAAGATAAATTTGTGGGTGGATGGATGGATGGATGGATTCTGCTTATCAAAATGAAATACACTATGACATTATTTTGATCAGAATGACACAATTGTTGTCCATTCTGAACATAAACCATCAAGTACCACCTTGCTTGGAAGTACATTAGCAGCCTGACAAGGGTAAGCTGCTGCTGCTGCTGCTGCTGCTGCTGCTGCTGCTGCTGCTGCTGCTGCTGGGGCTGCTGCTCTGTAGTCCTTACTCTTCCTACAGCAGAGCCAGGACATTCTGCTGTGAATATCATCTTCCCACTTGCTCCACTGGCAGGACTACAAAAGATTTTGACTTTGGTTCCTCCGGGAAGAAATAACTCCCTTCCCAGTTTTGGGTTTGCCATCATCAGGGACAGGAACAGCTCAATCACAGACTATTCCAAAAAGCAGACTTTCTACAACTGTGCATTTCCAAAATCACCCACCCCCACTAACCCTTTGCTGGATGGAACCACTGATGGCATAGGTATTCCCTGTGGGTAGCAATCCTGCTATGCATCCCCTTTTCTAAGGCATTCAACTGATGGAGTTTTTAAAGGTTAATAAAAGAACTCCAAGCAGCTAACAGCAATCTTGCAGAGTAGAAGCATGAACCAAAAAAGGAACTTGCACATTAAGCTTAATTACGTTCAGAAAATAAATTCAGTCTTCACACAGTAGTTAGATGAAGAAAAATAGAGATAGGTTACTTTTATGCAGTAGATCTGGACACAGGTAGTTTCATAGTAGAAAGCACTTAATCATCATTGATTCTTGGTAGCAGAGGATGGTTGGGGGAGGGCTGCATTCCTGCAGCACCTCCTGCTTACATGTCTGCTCATGAAGTAATGGAGACTGTTAATCCCCAAGCCCAAGAAGAAGGAGGAAGTCAGGTGACCCACATGACATCCCACACACACAATAGAGATGCGATTTGCTAGAGTGACCCCCTTATGCTTATGAGACAATGCTCAGTTGATCCCTGATAATTCCAACATCAACAATGTTCTTGAGGCAAAGTAGTGGACCCAGGGGCAGCTGTATATTGTATACCTTTCCTCAGTCCAGCCTAGACCTTTCAGAATCTCCCTAGTGGATGTCCCCATGTCAGTACTGGTTCTGAGGGCAATAGTAAATAAAAATAAAAATAGTAAATATAAATGGAAGATAGGAAAATGGAGATTCTGCAACAGAGAGTACACGAGAGTACTCACAAGGACCTCCCAGGTTGCTCTAGTCTTTGTCAGAGTTAGCTACCCTATGAGCTAAATATGCTTCATCTATCTGGAACATAGAGAACTCAAAGGTTATGAAAAAACATGGCCAAGGTTGGTGCCTTCAAGGCAGTCTCAACAGTCTCAGTCAGAGGCATGGCAGCTAATACGATCACAAGGAGATAACCATGACAATTGTGGAAGACTAGAATGTAGACTCTAATCAAATCAGTCTTCACACAAGGCCTGTTATCCTAATCAGACTAAGGCCAGAAAGAAAGGCCACCCATAACTAAGAAAATATATGAAAGCTGTAAGCTACACCTCCCATCCCTTTTCTTCCTACCAAAGCAGACTCTTGGACCACAAGAGGCATAGATCATCCTGTGAGTGGAAAGAGATCACAAAATAAGTCTCATCAGGCTTAATCCAAACCAGGAGGAATCAGCAATATTCCCCCATCAGCAAAAAGAAGAGTCAAATACAATGATTATCCTCCTTCTGGGTGGGAAATTAATGGAATTCACCCTTCTATGGACCCACGTAATATCAGGCACATCAGTCCTAAAGAGGGTCTCACATGGCTCTACAATAAAATTCACTAGCTCTCCCCCTGCCCCAAGATTACTTTATCTCCCAGATCATGCACAGTAACTAAACACTGGTGGTCCTGAAAGCCATAAATCGCCTTGGGGGCAAACAGCAATTGAGGAGTCACAAGGTGAGAGATTCTGATGCTCATATTCCATATTCTTCATTGTTCCCAAGAAAAATCAGGAATGGCATGCCATCCTAGAGCTAAAGTGAATGAACTGCCAGACCTTCCAGTTGGAAAATCTGAGAGCCATCATGAAGCAACTTCAGAAAAAGATGTCTGGCATCACTGGACTTATGGTACACCTACTTTCACATTCCAGTCCATTCATCCCATAGGAAGTTCCTGAGTTTCAAGTACCAGAATACTTACTACTACTTCAAAGGCCTTTCATTTGGCATGTCATAGGCCCCCAGAGTATTCACAACAATTATGGAGACTGTCATGGCCCTGTGATGTGACAACCATGCCACATTGTTTGGATGTCAAGAGTCCAAGTCAGTTTTCTTCTTCAGTATTTCATATGATGTAACTTTTAACATATCAGAACAACCAGTTGGGACTTATGAAGCCCTTAATTTAATTTCCTGCTAATTAGTAGCAAATAAATTTCCACCACTGAGTGTCTAATGGGACATTTTCTTGTAGTTGAGATCATTCAGGTTTAAACTATGTATTATGATAATAAATCTGTTTCTTTGTTGAAACCATGTGAGCTCAGTCATGAGTAAAGCAGTACAGAGGGAGGACTGATTTTAAGGGCAAAGGGATAAATCAGTGATAGAAAGTGAACTTTCCCCTCTCTAGGGCTCATCTGCCCACAGCCTGATCTCCATGCATTGTTATCCCTTCCAGACTTGATTGCTGGATTGGACTCTGGTTGGGGGAGGGAAGGCAGAGTTCAGAGAAGGACCAAAGGAAGTCAGAAGAAGGGAGATGGACTACCTCCCTTCATCCAGTAACACATTACACTTTTCAGACTGAGCCCATCCCTGCTCTGTGGACCTTTAGAGCAGGGCCAACAGAGTTTTAACAGGGAAGTGTGCTATCCCAGTTATTTGTAGTGTAAATCTCAGATTGTTTGATCCATGACTAGAGATGAAGAAGAAATGCACTGAGATTGCATTAGGATATAATTTAGTTATCACTGAAAAATGCAGATCTCTGATTTTTGCAATACAATCCCCCATTTTAAGTACATTGAGGTGTATTATAATATAAAGTAGACTGGAATAAAATGTTCTAGAGATCTATTTTATTCTATTCTGCTCTGCTCTGCTCTATTATTCTATTCTATTCTATCCTATTCTTAGTATGACAGGAAATTAGTATACTCCTGCTATTACAGAAATACAATATACTGTATTTAGGGAGATATTTTGTTCCTACTATAATAGACATTTTGAATATGGATAATTTAACTGTTTGCATTATTCCTTAAGATTAAATATGCATTCATAACTATTTTATTCTTTACCCCTGCTTTTGCTTTTGTTTTTGTCTGTGGCTTATTTTTCTATTTTTCTTTCCTCAGAGAATATTTTTTTTAAAATATCATGTTGGCTTCCAGATAGGTTGGTCCACAATTCACATCCTTAGTAGACATGATATTTGGGGATTATGGAAGGTTTAGATCACATATGAACCACAACAAATTGTGGAAAGCTGTATATGATTGTAAATATTTTTGTATTACAGTGTAAAACATAGATATCATGTGACATCATATACAATGTAATCTCTAATAAGCAAAATAACTATGACTTCCAGATATGTTCTGCAGCACAATATGTGGCTTACTCCAGGTTGACTAATTAGCTAAGGACATTCTACTAAGTAGATACCACTTACCTTCATACCTGCTCATATATTTTGAAACAGAACTATCTTATTAGGAACTACTAGTCAAGAAATAATACTATAAAGGAAATTGGGCCAAGAAACAAAACAACAGAGCCTGATTCTATTAACATATACTGTAGATCAAGGATCTTTGAGGTTCTAGCAAATGATTGTATCTTACAACTTTGGGTCCTTCCTCTAGATCCAAATTAGCTGATTGTTCCTTTCTTTCTGTCATGAGGTTGTTTTACTTCCCCCTTTTTAAATCTGAATTTATACCCATTGATAGATTTTCAGCACCACCTAGTTGCCAGTTGTTATATTTTGATGGTGGTTTTTTCTCTCTCTGTGTTGTTCCTGTATCCCTCTGTCCAAAGAGCAATGAAAGAGAAGAAGGTTCTCATTAACTGACAATGATAGAAGATCCAGTCTGTGACAAAAGTACATTTCCTCTTTCTTCTGGGACGGGAGGAAAGACTGGATCTAGATGCTGTTTCAAAGAGCATCTAAGGAGTGGCAGTTCTTGAGAAGGAACTGGAAAAAAGAAAGAGTAATAATCGGTCTTATATCTGAACATTTTAAATATGTTAAAGTACTAACAGACTTTAATTGGCCTCAGCACTACGAACTTTATTTTCTCATAAAGTTGTGCTTTATGGGACCAACAATAGTATTTTAACTGAGTTATATCATATTTTAGTATCTTGAAACATGGCTTTTTAAAAAAATCACCATCACTGACTTTTAGCATGTATTCTGATGCAATTTGTTACCCTGAATTCTGGAATCTTCAATTGAAAGGTTTCACTATTTTTTATTTTATTTTAATACTTTAAAGAAAATAAAATACAATACGCTACGCTACGCTATGCTACAGGAAGCAGCACGTTCTTCTAAAGAACAGGCATCTGCTTGCAGCAGAGGACTGAGCTGGATATTTATATCTGGGGAAAATGGCAATATGGTTTGATCTATATGTTTATTCATTATTTAGTAAAGCTGTGCTATGCTTTGGAATCAGTCCCCAGAAAAGTGTTTCAGAGTGCCCAGCAGGGTAAATGCAGCACTCTGCAACTCTTTAAAGCAACTACATCTTTCCCAGGATTAAGCAGCTGCAGTGTGATCCTGGGAAAAGATGGCAGCTACTTCAAGAAGTGCAGACATTTATGCTCCTAGGTTCTCCAAAGCAACTTTTCAGGACAGCCCTATTATTTAGCTATAATATCTATATATTCATAAAATGCCACCAAGATACTATAAAAACAAATCAAAACAAAACAATACCTAGAAGCATTTTAAAAGGTGCATTAAAATGCTTTTCCACATAAAGATTACTGCTCACCATTTAAAAAGAGATGTAAAAGACCAAGAAAGAGAGAACAATCCTGGCTTTGAAAGGAAGATATTTCATAATTTGGACAGTCTTCAAAGACAGTCCACCTACAGCATGCTACAGTGGTCTCAAGATGGCATAGTCAAGGACAGATAAGTAGTCACAACCGATAGAGGAAGGCTATAATCTGTGCAGAGTGCTTTGAAGACAAGACTGTTCCAAAAAATGAATACCTGCCTTTAAAAGAATGAAAAAGAAGCAGTAGCTGCCCTTTCTGTGTGCATAAATTTATACCTGCTTCCCATAATATCCAGGGTAACTAATAATAAAAAATAAGACCATACTTAAAGCCAGAGCATCACCATAACAATATTATTATTTGTAATGATGGTGACATATCATCAAGAAAGAACAGCCTGCCCAGATAATTCATGCTATCTTTTGATGGAGAGAGTCAGAGCTAGCTAGGGATGAGCATGTGTAAATGCCGAAACTTTTGGTTCAGCCTCAATAAGTTTTGGAGTACAATTCAAGGTGCTGGTTGCTACCTAAAAAGCCCTGAGTATCTGAGGGGCCATCTTTTCTCAATACTTTCTGCCCATCCTGCCTTGACAACCAAGGAGTGCCTGCCAAGTGTCCCCACCTATCAGGAGGTTCAGCAGGAAGGGGCCCAACAGCTGGTGCTCCTTCGCAAGGCTCTAAAGACCTGGTTGTTCCCGCAGGCATTTGGCTGGGAAGTTAGGCATGCTCTGCGGATGATGTAGGCTGTGAGTGTGAGTGTGTAAGTGGCCCCCATCCTACTGGCCTTCTGAAAGTAAGTGAAAACATGGCTCTTCCAGAAGATCTGTGGGAATTAATTGTCAATGCCATATTTATTCACTTCAGCATATTATTTTTAGGAGTTAAATTTAATTAAGAATTAGATTGAAATTGTTATTTTAATTAATTATTACACTAATTTACAAAACCTCTGTAAGATGCCTAGAGTCTGGCTGGTTTCAGGCAGTAAACAAATCTCATATGTGAATGAATAAATGAATCAATGAAGTCCAGTTTATGTAATCCAGCAGACCTGGGCCTAGCAGTTAAAATGTTTTTCCATCCTTTTTATAACTACAAATGTACCACTCATTTGTAAACCAGTTTTCTCTTAGACTGTTTGGCCTCCTGCAGGTAAGGCTATATTTGCTATGGAGGGCTGCAATACCTGCATTCAATTGTGTATATGGATTCCTCTTCCCCAGAGGTAGAGCCATCTCCTACCTGGTATATAACATACTTGGCCCTCTCTTCTGAAGTTCACACCCTCTATGATAAATTACAGAATAGCTGACTTCTCCAATTAATGTAAAGAACTCTTTGAAGAGCCCTGATTTTGGCAGGACTATTTATACTTTATTAGTTGCATAATATCTTTGCTTTTTTTAAAAAAAATGTTGTTCGTGTTATTTCTATCGTCATTTGTGTGATGGCGCTAATTATTTTGAAAGCATCACAGGGACTGTCACTCCACTTTTGTTGACAGTAAAAGTGAAAAATTAATTTGAGCAGAGCAGCTGACGATAACAACTTCACTGCCTTATCCTGCATTGCCAGATCCAACAAGGCCACTTCCCTGTCATGGCAATGAAGTACCGAAAAGTCTATGATAAATGTAGCTCTTTTTTTCCTATTTCCTGTTTTTTAAAGATTATTTCACTGAAAGAAATGATTCCATTATAACCTACTCACAGCCATGTATGTTTACAATTTCACAAAAGCCAGAGATGGAAAATTAGAATCAGCAAGTAGTTGTAATTTTTTTAAAAAATAATGAAATAAGTAGTCATGCCTAATAATATAATGTCCCAAAGTAAACTTTTTCCTATTGTATACTACGTTTCTTGAGTAAAAGAATGCCTACTGTAATCTAATAGCTTTTACTGAGAGAACAGATAGAATAATTAACCATTTAAAATTTCACCTCCTCACTGTTCCTTCAGTGTCACTATTTTCCAGGATGCCTAGTCCAGTGTTCCCCAACCTTAGCAACTTTAAGATGTCTGGACTTCAACTCCCAGAATTCTCCAGCCAGCATGGGACAATTCTGGGAGTTGAAGTCCAAACATCTTAAAGTTGCCAAGGTCGAGAAACACTGGCATAGCCTAAACAAGTTGAACATTTGAAGTTACAACCAACCAACCAACCTCCCTCCCTCCCTCCCTCCAACCCACATTGGTAAGATTACTGAAATTGTGCCAAAACGGAGTGTGACAGCATACAAATATTCCACTGCAAGCCGATTCAGGAAACAAAAAACAAAAGAAGCATCCTGAGACTGGACCAAGTCAAAGGTCCATGTCCTCCAGCATTGTTTCTCAAAAAGGCAAACCAGATGCAGGACAAGAGAGTAGGGATTTTTCCTTCTGTTCTTTCCTAGCAGCTGGCCAGAGGCATGCCCCTCCAATTCTGGAAATAATACACAGTCATTGAGACTGCTAACTAGTGAACATCTTCCAAATTGCCATTTTGCCTGCTGTTATTGAACGCCTCTCTTTTCATCTTTCCAATCAGTTTAGCTGCATTACCTGAAGTACATTATCAGTCAATCAGTCTGCAGTGAGATGAGTGATCTGTCTCACTCATGTGCCAGACCAATCAAATAAGATGAGCAAGAGAGACAAAATCTCTTTGGGAGCCAAAACAAAACATTTTAAAAAAACATGGTTTTTTTAAAATGTACTTCTTGTCAAAGTGAAACAGAAAGAAAACGCCCCTGAAATAAACTGAAAACTTATTTATTTATTTGTTTGTTTGTTTATCTAATTTATCCCTGCCCATCTCCTCCTGTCGGGGGACTCTGGGTGGTTTACAACAATCGATTAAAAACCATAACCATAAATACACAGAATAAAATACAGTAATAAATAATATAAATAGAGGTAAAAATAAAGAATCCAAGTGGTGAAGAATCTAAAACAGTCCAAGTGTGGGAAGAGTGGTCTATAGCAGCCATCCCCATGTATATTCCCCTCTCCACCCCAAGATACCGCATAAAATAAATTAAAATCTTTCTGTTTCCCAGGAGATCCTGTTTATCCATCTCACTCACACACTACATACCTCCTCCTCTGGAGGGAGGAGATGGGCAGTGACAAATTGATAGATAGATAGATAGATAGATAGATAGATAGATAGATAGATAGATAGATAGATAACCCATTCCTTTTTTCATGTATCCCTCTCCACTACTCCCTGACCTCAGTAAAAAAGCCAACATTGTTGCACTTTTCGTGAACTATTGAGTTACGTTCGGTGGAAGGTAATCAAAACTGTAGAACTATGGGTGAAGCCTTTTTTGTTCATCTCTGACCATGAGCAAGGAAGAAAGCATTTGTGGCATAAAACTCACGGTCATTCTCTGTTTGGGTGCACAGAGTGGTTGACTAGTCACTGTTCATTGTTATTATTAATAGTAATTGTAATAACGCAGGCTTTGGTTAAGCATCATCCTTGGATTAGTATTCTGTGTACCTATATATGTGTATCTCTAAATCATCAACAACAAGATTTTTGATGGGAATAGTCTGATTCTGAACAGACCGAATAAAAGTGCTGATGTCAGCCCTACAAGGTAGTGCACAGGACACTGATTCCACAGGATGACTAGAACCATGCTTTATTGAGAGAGACTACAGCGGTGTTTCTCAACCTTAGCAACTTCAGATGTGTGGACTTCAACTCCTAGAATTCCCCAGCTAGCAAGGCTGGCTGGGGAATTCTGGGAGTTGAAATCCAGATATCTGAAAGTTAAAGGGAGTCTGTGGGGAGCCAATCTGACTCATTTTCTAATATTTTCCCACCCTCCTGGGCTTAATGCATCCTTCTTCTGCACCTGTTGTTGTCCTAAAGGCTTCTGGATGCCTGCTCCAAGGTCATTTCCATGGCTCCCTACACCTAAAGATTTCCCTTCTTGAGAGTGATGAATCTGGAACTCCTCTATAGTTGAGATAGATCATCTCATCATTGAGACAGATCAATCATGATTCTCAATAAGCAGAATGGAGTATCAGTTCCTCAGCTGATCAGTCATGCAGAGCAATGCAGTGTGTGATGCAGTGACATAATTATTATACTGTACATTTTAAACTAAAGGTTGTTTTTTTTTTCTTCATTGCCTCCTAATTCATCTGTGAAGGCTGTTTTAATGCAAGGTTAAACAAATTATCTGAATTCTTGACAGTGCTCTTTCCTGCCATCTCCCCATTAGGCACTTCTGCCAACATTGAGGCTGCTGAGTAACAACCATCAAAACTCATTATTGTTCCATTCAGATCACAGCAAAGCTGGCAAAGGCACTGTTAACTCCCTATAGACTGCCCTGCTCCTGCTACTGCCATGAGTAGTAATCAAGACAGTAATAATAACTCCAGTCGGCATTTACAACGAAGCCTGTGGGAACAGCTTTCTTCCCCCACCCCACCCCTCTTGTCTCCGTGGGCAAGGACAGCCTGCTACCAGTACTACCATTGTCTCTTTGCCTGATCCAAGTGTCAGGCTAAGCTGGCATTCAGCTTCACTAAAGAATAAGTGGAAGGAGCTCTCTTTACTTTATTAGAAGGACTCACTTAAACTGATTATCAGGAGCTCCATTTTAAGAGAGACAATAGGGATCGGGGCATTTATTTTATCAAGTTGATATCCTGCACTCTCCCAATCAAACAAGTCCATGTTTATAAATCAGCCCATGTGTGATAACTGAATGGCCATCACTTACTTTTTGTAGCTACTGTTTTCAGATGATTACAGGACATTGGAATAAGCTAATTGGGTGGGGGTGCAGGGGTGACCCAGGAAGGTTTTATGGATTCAGACCCAGAGTGGTTCTCTGTCAGTGAGCATATCCAGTGATCCTGTGTAATCTGCATCTGAGTCCTAACCCCCGTTTTGGGTAAATATCAAGAGAAAGTTTCAACTTAAGTGATGCATTTCATGATAATCATGGACTGGTCAAAAATATACCTTGGGATCTCATCCAGTTCCAAAGACTTCCCTGAATAGATGAATTGGTTGGTGGTAATCTTGGTTTGGCAAAAGACTGTATTTGGGTGATGAGTCTCAGTTGCAGCTCAAGAAATCATAGGATCTACGTCATAGCTCAGGAGGGGGCAATTTCCATTGGCTCAAGGGCTAAGGCAGGCTTTATATGGCACATTGGAGATACCCACTGGGAGTGTTATCAGGCTCTGGTCCTCCTCCAAATAAAGGGCTGGAAGTGTTAACTTCATTTCCTCTAGGGAGATATCTGGGGACCACATAACGGATACTTGTGGTCTCAGGACTGCCCATTTTTCATCCTTGCCAGGAATGGTGAAGATGGATCCCTGTGATTCCATGTCCCCCTGATGGAACATGTCTATGTATCAGCAGGACACCAATGTCCAAGTCTGCCATTTTAGAGCAGGCTTGGAAGAATCTCACAAAAAGTTGTGTTGTTCTCTAGAAGAATGCTACATTACTGGTGCTCACTGTCAAAAAATCTAACTGGGAGGCAATGTCTGCTGCAGTTTTAATCCCATGAATCTCCATTTCTGCTGAACATATATGTATGTAAAAATAAAGCATGGATCTGAAAAAGTGCCACAAGCCTTCAGTGACCTCATTCCAAAGAAGCAAAGCCCTGGAATGCTTTTATTATGTTAGTTCAGGGTCTAGTCCATCACTTCCAGGTTCATTTGGGGCAGGTTTTTAAGAGCGAATGTGAGGCAACACTAAGTGGGCCAAGTATGTGTGTGTGTGTGTATGTATATCGATCGTTTATATTAATAAACAGAACTTATTCACAAATTGATGTGGCATGAAAAAAGAGAGGATAATTTCACAGAATTGTCCTGGTGCCACACTGGCTGGGAAAAATAAGAAAATCCTCTTTTCCGAATCACACAGTATTTAGGCTTGATTGCTGTGGAAATGTGTTGCTTCTAAGACTGCACCAGTGGCCAGAATAGAAAACAAGCCCCATCCATATTATCTCATGCAGATGCTTATAAGCCACCTGGGCAGTAAGTAGCTTGTCTGAAACTATCATTTGTCCAAATAATTTGTGTTCTGTACACCTCATGGCTTCCTGATTATTGTTTATTAGTAATTGCTAGAAAGCACAGAATATAAAAGCAACACAGATAAAGAATTTGAGATGGGAATTAAGTTGAGATTTTCAGTTCAAAAAATAAATCTCCCCTTAGCCCCTTTGCCAGTTTAACCCAACCCAAACAATGAGTGTACGGGTGTGGATACGTGCATGCATGCATGTGTACGTATGTGTAGGCAAGTGTGTATGAGCTGCAACTGGAACACTTACCAGGGTCAAGGAAGAAGGAAAGGTGAGAAAGCAGGGAGGAGGAGGGGGAGGAGGAGGAGGAGGAGGACTCACAAATGAAATGGAGAGCACCAGGGTTGTTAGCAACTAGAAAAAATTAAGGGAAAAAGCAAACACTGAGCAAGGCTGTGCATTAAAACAAGGAGGATCTGTGGGGGTGAGGATATGATTGTCACCACACTACCTGGATATTCTTCACCCTCGTAAGAAATCTTCCCACTCCTTGTAAGACCAGAAGTTGGGAATGTCTCATCTGAATTTTCTCCTTTCTTAAATGTCACTGCATCATTCCACTCAACTTCACACTGCTCTCCTAGCAGCCCACCACATCTGAATATACCATGTACAATTTTTAGCAGCTGCAGTATCCTGAATGTTTAAGCCTGTCAGTAGATGTGACAGGCTTCTTGCAGAGCCAAAGGGAAAAGACAAGAAGCAGGTATAAAGTACGCATCTGTCCCCTTCATCGGCATGCATGAAATGCATCACAAAACTCTGCCTCCATACTAAAAAGGCCAAGCACGGGAGAAGAATTGCTCCAATTAATATTGATAGGAAGCACTTTTGACATGGATAAAGTGCAAATCAACATGACCCATGGGGGAAGTGATTAGAAATGATGATTGTGTCTGAGGTGCAGCATTCATTGTCCTAGGAATCTCCAAGATCCCAAGTCTGCCAGATTCTATGACCAGAATATTTAGATTATGTTTCAATAATGTATTCTATATCAGAAAATAGCTGCATCGTATACCTCCATATCCTCCATTTTGAAGGTCAAGTTCACAGCATAAAATGTAGAATTAGGTATCTGTCCATATCAAAGAGTCCTGCCAATTCCACTACACATGGTCAAAGTTGTGCAAGTTTCTAATTCTTATGGATGCTGTGAACAGTCTGCTTATGGTTTTTAGCATTCTAGGCAAGGAATATCTTCTTCCCTAATGGGGCTCTGCAGATCTTCAAAGTGCCTTATTCTGGTGAAGGTTCAAATAAAGCAACCCCCTGAAGCTGCTTCACCAAGAAACATGGTCTCCTACTAAAAGCAAAGCGACTGTTTGTCTTAATCTTGCTTTGTTTACCTTCTCTGACACTCGTTATAACTACAGCAGACTTCTGCACAACAGCAGTGTCTGCTCAGAAGCTTCTGGTTTTGCAAATGCTGCAGGAGGTAGGAAGGAGATTACAAGGAAATACAGACCATCTAGCACAGTATCATGGCAAAACCATGTGCCCTGAGAGATACATCAAGGACCCTTCACACACAAGCCTCATCACCTGCCTACCAGGCCTTGATACCACATTTTTTTTCCTATTTTTCTGTCATTTGCTCTGTTAGCAGAACAGATAATGTTGGGGCAGATTACCTGTTGCTACAGCTTATCTAGATGGCAGATCAAACTTGAATCTATCAATTCATTCATGAACCAAAGAAGTAGTATCGTTTCATTTTTGTTTTATAAAACCATCATTTGGCTTGCAACTGCTTCTTTGTAATCTTGTAAGTGTATGCTTGTGCTTCAGTGACAGTACCTAGCCACATTGTCTTCTGTCAGCACCTTCTTTATCCCCTTGGATTTTCCCAAACACCAGGGTCTTCTCCAATGATTCTTCTTTTTCATTGTATGTCCAAAATAGTTAAGCTTTAGCTTCATTATTAGTGCTTCCAGTAAGAAAGCAAACTGTCTTTACTCCATCCAGTATTGATTAATTTGTTGTTCTTGCAGTCCAAAGTATTTATGATTTTCTCCAGCCCCACAATTCAAAGGCATCCGTTTTTCTTTGTTCAGGCTTTCTGATGGTCCAACTTTCATAGCCACATGCTACAACTTGGAAAACTATCTTGTTTATTTGCAGTGTGATATCTCCACACTCAATATTTTGTCTAGGTTTGTCACTGGCTTTCTCCCAGAAAACAGATGTCTCTATTTCAGTTACCATCTCTATGAATTTTTTAGCCTAGGACTATCTGGTGACATCTGGTAACTTCTTCTCCACCTATTTACATTAGGTTGGCATTATTTGGTGATATAATCTTAGGGTTGTTTTTTTTTCATATTGAGCAGCCAATTAGCTTTTGCACTCTCTTCTTTCTCTTCAGCAAAAGATTCCTTAAGCCTTCAAAATACTACCGCCAGCATATCGGAGGTTGTGGATATTTCTCCATTCGAATGTTTGTTTCTTTAGCCCAGTATTATACATGATGTATTCTGCATACAAGTTAAAGAAATAAGATGACATATCCAGACTTGGCATACTTCTTCCCCAAATTTGAACCATTAAGGTGTTCCATATTGTGTCCTTTTTTTCCTGATTATCATATAAATTCTTCAATAGACAGATGAGGCAGTCCAATGCACCCATTTTTTAAGGGCTGTTCACAATGTGTTGTAGTTTACAGAGTCAAAAGCCTCTGTATAATCAATAAAGCAAAAATATATGACTTTTTGGAATCCTTTGCCTTTTCTATTGCACATTAGTTATTAAAAATGTGATTTCAGATATATTTGCCTCTTCTCAATCCAGCTTGTACTTCTGGCAGTTCTTGTTCCATATATTATTAAAGTATGGATTACAAAATCTTGAGCATTATCTCACCAGCATGTGAAGTGTAAGAATGCTGAGACTACTGAACAATAAGTGTAATTGTTCAGTAGCCTAAGCATTCTTTAGTACCGTCCTTTTTTGATACTATAACGCAAACTGATCTTTGATCCTTTCCAATGCCTTGGAAACTGCTGTTTTCCATACCTGCTTACAAACTGCAAGCAGCACTTCACTTAGGTCTGCAAGATTTCAAACAATTTGGCTGGTATTTTATCGGCTCTTGCAACTCCATTGTTAGCAGTATGTATTAGGGTTCTAATATAGTGGTATACACATTTGCATCACTGACCTTTCCTTTTGCCTCTGGCCACATCAGCAGCTGGACCTCCTTTTGTATTTAATCTAGCCACATCATAAGCACCAGTGCTACTCAAACTTCCTTTTGCTCTTCCCCAGCATCTTTTTGGATACTTTTGAACTGGGTGGCTCATCTTCCAGTAACACGTTGACAGTGTTGTGGTTGTGAATGTTCATTTGGCTTTCATGGCAGAATATTGGAGTATGTTGCATTTTCCTTCTCCAATGGATCATATTTTGTCTGATCCCTCTTATATGACCTTATGAGTGACTCTTCTGGGAGTATTCATTCCCAACAGTATAAAGTCATTGGGGTATACAAGATTCTTTATCACTACTAGTGGTGATAATGATCTAAGAAGGAGCCTCAACTTATTAACTGGCATATAATTTATTGTTATACCTGGGCACTGGATTGGGAATTTCATAGTATGTTTAAGAGGAATAGAGCCTAATATCAGTAGCAGTATAATTAGACTCACTTCCAAAGCTCTAGATGATCTCCCACAGGAGCTTCATGTAGATGGTTAAAAGCAGAAGAGACCAAAAGACAAAAAAGGGTCCTAGTGGAATCTCCTAGCTGATGACATCAAAACTCAGTAACACACCAAGTCCCACACTTGTCAAATGGCCCAGTAAGAAACTATGGGTGATGGAATAGGAGGCAACTTAGTCTAGCAAAACTAACAGGATGCCCCTTCCCACCTACTCCCCACATGCCAAATCTACTCCCAAGCAGGTCATCCACCAAAGGCATCAAGGTTACTTCTATATCAAATCCTGGCCTAAATCCATCTTGCAGAGGATTGAAATAAGCATTTCATCCAAGATTTATCCCAGAATTAAGTCTTCACCATTCATTCCAAGACCTTGTTCAATGGCTGTTCTTTCACATGAGCTGTTCCTTTTGATATAACAGCATTTTACCACAGTGTCTTCCAAAGATGGTGGTGCACCAGCCCTCCTGCCAACCACACCCCCCAAAACATTTACCAGCTCCCATCTGGCCAGTTCCTGTAACGATTGCCTAAACCCAAATACTCAGTCTCACAAGCTCGGGCTTAAAGATAACTGATTTATTAAAGGAATAGTATGCAAATACAGAGAAAGCTGAGAATGAGCAAAAGCGCGCCAAATACAAACTTAAAAGCCTTGCTTGTAAGCAGGTCCCGCCCCGTCGCCCGTCAGGACGCTCCCCCTCCCAGGTGCTGGAAGCCGTTAGACGCGCCTGGGAAAGTAACCTTGAACAGGAGCGCAAACCCAAACATGCATTCCAAGCCCTCAAAACAATGGAGGGCGAAAGAATGGAAAAACCCCGGGTGAAGGAACACGGAACAGAGAATGACATGTGAAACATTACAATGTTAACCAGACATTAGAATGAGAACATGACATATTGCCCCCCCAAAAGAAACTAGGGAGCCGGTTTGTCAGGATAGGCAGAGTGAAATTGGGCTACGAGACGAGGAGAATGGACGTCTGGAGCAGCAACCCATTCAGGATGAGGGAAATGTTTCCAGCGGACGAGGTATTGTAAAGCGGAGCGCTGGCGTCTGGAGTCGAGGATAGATGCCACCTCGAAGTGTTGTTGGTTGTCAATCATGAGGGGAGGTGGAGGAGTGGGTTGTGGATGCCAACGGTCCGACGACAGGCAGGGTTTGAGTAAGCTACAATGGAAAACAGGATGTAAACGTTTAAGGTTGTGAGGCAAATCAAGTTTAAACGTAACAGGGTTAAGCTGAGCAACAATTGAAAAAGGACCGACAAATTTAGGACCAAGTTTCTTAGAGGGTTGTGGGGATTTGATAAACTTAGTTGATAAGTAGACTTTATCCCCGACCGCAAAGGATGGTTCTGGGGAACGCTTTGCATCGGCATGGCGTTTATAGGTAGCCTGGGCATGGCGGAGAGCGAGTAGAATATTAGACCATGAGTCTTTGAGAGAGTCTGCCCAGTCAGCGAGGGTGGCTGGCAGCGGTTGAGGATGAGGAAGTTCAGGAATCGGAACAAAGTCACGTCCAAAAACTGTTTTAAAGGGAACTTGACCAGTGGTTTGATGAATGGAATTGTTGTAAGCGACCTCAGCAAATGGGAGTAGATCGACCCAGTTGTCTTGCTGGTAGTTAACAAAAGCTCTGAGGTATTGTTCCAATGTAGAATTAACCGCCTCTGTAGATCCGTCCGTTTCCGGATGCCAGGCAGTAGAAAGCGATTGTTTCGTACCTAAAAGTTTCAAAAATGCCCGCCAAAATTGTGACGTAAATTGTGTGCCTCTGTCACTCACCAAACGGGCGGGGATACCGTGGAGGCGGTACACGTGGATGAGGAAGAGGCGTGCCAGCTGTTGTGCGGTGGGGATAGAAGCGCAAGGGATAAAGTGGGCTTGTTTGGAGAAAAAGTCTTTGACGACCCAAATGACAGTTTTGCGTTGACTAGGGGGTAGATCAACGATAAAATCCATGGAGATATCCTGCCAAGGGACAGATGGAGTGGCAACGGGTTGAAGGAGACCTTGGGGCTTGCCTGGTTTGCGCTTTATCGCCGCACATACAGGGCACGCAGTGACATACTCCTTCAAGTCTTTGAGTAAAGTTGGCCACCAGAATTGGCGGCGAACGAGGTGCAAAGTTTTTACGTAGCCAAAATGTCCAGCTAGCTTGTCATCGTGGCAGCGCTGGAGTATGGTTTTTCGCATTGCTTCGGGTACATAAAGACGATCGTTGCGCCAGGCAAGATCATCGGTGAAAGTTAAAATGTGTCTATTGTTTTGCAACCAAGTATCTGTTTTAATGTGGGAGAGCAACTGTTGTTGCAAATCGGAGGGAATTGACAAGGTCGGCGGGCGGCTGGAAGGCAGAGCGGCTGGAGGCGGAGTTGAGTGCGCTCGGGTCTGGCTGCGAGTCACTGCTGCCAAACTTAATTGTTTGTCGGTCCAGACGGTGCCTTGGACCGTTGGCCCTGGGCCAGCATCTTGGGGTCTGCGCGAGAGTGCATCAGCTAAAAAATTTTTCTTGCCTGGTATAAATTTAAGAGTGAAGTCAAAGCGGCTGAAAAACTCAGCCCAGCGCAGCTGTTTGGGACTGAGTTTCCGACTGGTGCTTAAAGCTTCCAGGTTTTTATGGTCAGTCCAGACTTCAAAAGGGTTTGAAGTGCCTTCCAATAGGTGTCGCCATGTCTCTAAAGCTGTTTTTACAGCAAAAGCCTCTTTTTCCCAAACATGCCATCTTCTCTCTGTTTCCGTGAATTTGCGAGAGAGGTAGGCACAGGGTTTTAAAGCGCCAGATTGGTCAGATTGTAATAGAATTGCTCCTATGGAAAAATCAGAAGCATCGACTTGTACAACGAAGGGTTTAGAGGGGTTTGGATGCTGTAAAATTGGTTCTGTGGTAAAGATTTGTTTGAGCGCTTCGAACGCTTGCTGACAGGCTGGAGTCCATTTAAGGAGCGCGCCTGGGTTCTTTGAACGTCGCGTATCCCCCTGTCCTTTAGTTTTTAACAGTTCAGTAAGGGGGAGGGCGATTTCCGCAAAATTTTGGGCGAATGCCCGATAGAAATTAGAGAATCCAAGGAAACTCTGTAATTGTCTCCTGGTACGGGGAGGCTCCCATGCCACGATGGCTTCTACTTTTGCAGGGTCCATTTCAATGCCCTGAGCTGAAATCCAGTACCCTAGGTAATCAATTTGCGACTGATGAAAGGCACATTTTGACAGTTTTGCGTACAGCTCTGCTTTTTTCAATTTAGCCAGTACCTGACGCACCAAGTGGATATGTTCTGACATGGTTTCAGTATAAATCAATACATCATCCAAATATACCAGTACCCCCTTAAATAGGTGGTCATGCAAGACCTCATTGATCAGTTGCATAAAAACCCCAGGTGCCCCAGATAAACCGAATGGTAAGACTTTATATTGGAAAGCCCCAAGAGGACAGTTGAACGCTGTTTTCCACTCATCCCCTTCCCTTATGCGAATGCGAAAGTAGGCTTCTCTCAAATCCAGTTTTGAAAAAATTTTACCTCTGGCCAGATGTGATAACATATCTTTGATCAGGGGCAAAGGATATTTATTTAATATTGAGACCGCATTGAGGCCGCGGAAATCGGTACAAAGCCTTAATGACCCATCCTTTTTTGGCCTGAATAGGACAGGAGCTCCTACCGGGGAATTTGCCGGCTCAATGAAACCCCTAGCCAGATTTTTGTCAATGAACTCCCTTAGCGTGGTAAGCTCTTTGGGAGACATGGGGTATATTTTTGGGTGAGGCAATTTTACATTTGGTAAAAACTCAATGGCACAGTCCGTTTTTCGGTGGGGTGGCAAGCGATCCGCTTCCTTTTCCCCAAATACTTCAGCAAAATCTTGGTATTGATTGGGTAGTCCCTCGAGAAGTTGAAGCGTTTGCACAGTGGTATACGCTACCCCTCCACCCTCCATGTCCTCCAGTAGGTCCTTTTCGGGTACTTTGTAAAATCCATCTGCAAACGTCACAGTTCTATGCAGCCAGTTGATAAAAGGGTTTTGTTGTACAAACCAAGGCATCCCCAAGATTACCAGAGGACCCCCCACTGGAGCTACCACAAATGGCAGCTTTTCCTGATGGGAGCCCATCTGCAAGGCGACCAGTCCCGTGGAAAGATTGACTGCTTTCCCTCCCGCCATAGTTCCATCCAATTGGGTGAAAATCATGGGTCTTGGCAAAGGGAACGTGGGCAGTTCCAGAGCCGCCACGACATCAGGGTGCATCAGGGAACGGGAGCAACCCGAGTCTAGCATGGCCCACACTTCCACCGTTTTGGTTTTTGAGCTCAGTTTAACTTTAACAGTCAGTGTGGGGAAGTTTCCACTCACCGAATCATGGTTACGCCCGGTTTCTTCCACCTGCCCTAGGGCGCCCTTCAGGGCAGGTGGTAGGCTTTTCCCGCCGGCTGCTCGAATTGCAACTCTTCCTCCTCTTCTCCGAAGGGAAGGTCTGGGGGGTCCAGTTCCGCGAGGGCTGCCTTCAGTTTTCGCGGTGGAGCAGGAGCAGGCGTCTTTACCGTGGGTTTCGTCTGTCGTTCCTCTGGACGGCGTCTTGGGCACGACGTGGCTCGATGTCCTTCTTTCCCACATCTGAGGCACTGACCCTTGGAGAACCGTTGCTCCCTCTCTTCTTCCCAGGTTTTTGGTTTGGGGCGGCTGGCAAGTCCAGATGTGCGCGCTCCTCTAGCGAGACATGTTTGTCTAAGCTCTTTGGTATGGGCATAGGTTCGTAGGGCATTTTCTGCGCTTCCCGCCAACTGAATCCACCCATATAGCGTTTTAGGATCATCTCTGCCCAGAGCCCATCGAAGGATTTCGGGTTCAAGCCCCTGCTTGAACAATTCGATGATTGTTGGCTCAGACCAGTCTTCCACTTTTCCTGCCACAGCTTTAAACTCCAACGCATATTTGGCAACTGAGAGGGACCCTTGGTAGAGTTTCCGCAGGTCATTTTTGGCCGTTTCTTGAGCTAGGGGGTCTTCGAAATGCTCCTTAAGTGCCCACAAAAAGTCATCGAAGTCCTCTAACTCAGTTGCCTCAGCTTGGCATAGTTGCACATACCAATCCGCTGCCTTTCCTCTCAGCTTGTTGGCAATGAAATTGACCTTGCCATGTTCAGACTGAAAATTTCGACCCCAATCTTCTATATAGTGCTTGGCATTAGTAATAAAGAAGGAGAGCGTTGTGGGATCCCCATCGAACTTCACTCCAAATGGTGGGAAGGTTCTTGCCGGCTCAGCTGGCTGTGGCGGTGCCGCGAATGTCAGCGTGCGCCGAGCCCCCATGGGTGGTCGATCCCTAGGAGGTCTTGCCTCTCGCTCCCCCCCTTGACGGGCTGATCGAGTCTTGCTTCTCCCCCGGGTCGACATGGTACTATGCCTGGGGTACTGTGACGGCTCTTCCTCCCAATCCTCCGGGGTGGGCTCTGCCTCTCTGGGTAGATCCTCTTTGGGTAGATCCTTGAGGATCGTCACTATTAAATCCATTTTATCTTCTAATGCCCTCATATGGGCCGGAGTGACCGGCTCCTCCGAGGGTTGGTTGGTTACCACCACCCTCGGTGACAAGGGGACTTCGTGCTCCCAGGTCAATTGTGGAGACCCCCTCCCCTGTGCTCTTTCCATAACAGTTCTATGTTCACTCCTGAGACTCTCCTGCATGGATATCAGCAGCTCGTCCAATTGGATATCTCGCAACTCCCGACGTGCTGCTCTTTGCACTCTCGAAGTTAGCACTGGCCGGCTTTTGGCCGCCTCCCGCTCTTCTTCGCTTCCCTCACTTGCGCGAAGTTGAGGTTCTGTCATCGCTAGCGTTCCCTCTTATCCAATGATTGGATGGGGCTAGCGGGAAATGGATAAAATGATTCTCAGCTTTATGTAACGATTGCCTAAACCCAAATACTCAGTCTCACAAGCTCGGGCTTAAAGATAACTGATTTATTAAAGGAATAGTATGCAAATACAGAGAAAGCTGAGAATGAGCAAAAGCGCGCCAAATACAAACTTAAAAGCCTTGCTTGTAAGCAGGTCCCGCCCCGTCGCCCGTCAGGACGCTCCCCCTCCCAGGTGCTGGAAGCCGTTAGACGCGCCTGGGAAAGTAACCTTGAACAGGAGCGCAAACCCAAACATGCATTCCAAGCCCTCAAAACAATGGAGGGCGAAAGAATGGAAAAACCCCGGGTGAAGGAACACGGAACAGAGAATGACATGTGAAACATTACAATGTTAACCAGACATTAGAATGAGAACATGACAGTTCCTCTCTTGTAGTTTTTAACCAAGTAGACAAGATCTAACCAACAAGGGCTATCCACATCTTCAGTCCTAACTCGTCCACCAGAATTGAACAAGTCACCAGCCCAGAGTCTTCTCTCAATGCAGCATCCAAGCTGGAACAAATGTGAAGTGTTTTGCAAAAAAAATCACAGATCAACTAGAATTCCTTCTTGTTACACCCAGGTCCAAAATCTTCCCTAAATGGTACTATGGCAGATGAGAAGCAGCAGCTAGTTATATATGGTTTGGGAACAGATCAGTAAGCAAGGAAGTGATGTCTCATGGCATCCATTTACATATCCCATTGGGATGATTTGATTGATGAACATAAGTCTGCCCAACTGGCATGAATTAATAGCTTTCCCTTACTCATATTGGCAGTGCAAAAAGTAGATGGACATATTGGCATGGGCCATCTTAAGATATTGTACATTGACACTGTGTCATATCATACTTAAATTCATGGCTGGAGTAGAGCCCCCACCTTATAGCTCTGAATTCCAGAACCAAGACTTTTCCAGTTGTGCAAAAAGCCACATCAGAAGCTTAGGAAATGTGTTATACTTTTAGCTTCCTCTGCCCTCCTTTTTAGCTACTGGCTCATGTTTACTTGCTCTGTTAGTCAGATGATCACACATACTGTGCTGAAGTGTGCATGCCTTTATTTTAAACTTCCTGATAAAATTTAATTACAGTTCAACTCTGCAGTAACCTGCCATTACCAGTGCACATTTTTAAAGAAATATTTTTGAAACATTATCACTGTTTGATGAACATTTCATGAGATTTCAAAATTCAGACATTGTTCTGTAGCAGAATAATTTAACACAGCAACAACTCTTCTTCTCCAACCCCTCTTCCTCTATTTTGTTGGATGTTTTGGCAAATCCAGCATGACTCATTAACATGTAAATTAAGTTGCCCCACAATGAAACTCTGAGGAAGCTGTTTGTTGCCACTCCCACTTCCTGTTTCTCTCTTCCCCTCTTCTCCACCCAGGGAGAGGCATCTTGGATGCTGCTCTCTTCATCAGGGCCATGTGCTTGGGCCTTGGTGAGGGATTCTGCCCCTTCCTTTCACACACCTCTTGGCAGCTGTAGGGCTGAGAGTTTAGGGCAAAACTAAGTACTTAGAAAGGAAAGAAGAACAAAGGAACTTCATCTTTTCCACCAAGATGGATGTAGCAGAAGCACCAAAGAATAAAGTCAGTAAGCTTCTTTTTACTTCTTAACCTAATGTGTCTAAGCATGTGATTCTTTATGCTTGGGAGGGCTGAATGAGTAAGAGAAATAACCTGTATTTCTCTGGCATGGTCACTGAAGCTATCTAAGATAATTTTCTGTGCCAGCTTCTAAGCTGTGTTATAAGCTCTGCTCCATTTCAGTGGTTCTAGCCGGCCACTGAATTGGCTTGTGATGTTTTTCAGGGAATCCAAGATTGTAAATGACCTCAAGAAATAAATTGGAGGAGGGGGAGTAGAAGAAAAAAAACATACCACTGAAACTCAAAAAGTGCTGGCTGAATGTTAAAAATATTTAAGGACTAAATGTATGGAAGTGGCCATGGAAAGCCAGTGGTCTTCAGTGTCCCAGCATGGCAAAATGTTGGGAAAAATATTTTCTAGTCACTGGATCACTCCAGTCCAAAGGTCCATCTCATAATGCAGTGGACCATGCCATATTATCAATATTTTAAAATGGCATTTAAGTTACAGAATCAATGTTATAATAATGACATACTGTTTGTTTTAGTCATAAAGTATCATCCTGTGCAAAAACTACTGTGATAAATGAAATCATGAATTTATATACATGGCAGCAGCATCCAGTGTAGCCCAGTTTGGAATTATTTATCTTGTGTCTTCTTGGAGCAATGCATGGACCAGAATAGTAATATTCAGAATTAAGGCTTTCTGCCAGAACTACTTGGGGAATTTATCCACTACTTTTCTGTACTATTTATCTAATGTTGTCTCTTGCTCACTATAACTCTACGAGCAAACGGATATGAGGATTGAATCAAACAATCATATACACACCAAACACAAAGTCCCAAATCTTTCAAAGGAAAGACCCTGGCTGGGAGTGGAGAAAAACAATAGATTCACATTTAAATTAATGCAGATGCACAATGAAGTTGCGCAGCATCACAAAGGAATAGACTACTAGTCCTGGAATAACTTGGAAGGATTTGCAAGGCATGAATTACTAATGCAATTGAGTCAGATTTCACTTCCCAGTGATCTCATTTCAGCCCATGTCATTCACACATTTCTGTTCTGCTTTGCAGAGCTTCTGGAAAATGTCAAGCTTGAGGGAACTACTAATGACAAAAACCCATCTGATGAGATCTCTCTCTTAAGTCTTGTTGTACAGGGCACCTATTCTTGCCCATAAGACATGCAGCAGTCTGTGAGCCACTTTATTCATGCTAAGAAAATATCCATTGATTTAATTCTAATACAGTCGATAGAGATATGGCTATGGTCTGTGGGCTTGAGAGTATTTCTCTTGCTACTAATATTGTTTCTTCCTTATAAATGGGACTGATGCCATGTTTCACTTGTTCCATCTGTTTAAGCAGGAGTATATGACCCAGTCTTGGGGCTTATTAAATGGGTAGTATTCATATTTCAGTATAGAAGTGTGACCGTCTCTACTGATCCTGCTACCAAATTACACAGACATTGGTGATGTAACCTTACCACATTTGATACTATAATTTTATTTATTTATTTTTATCCCGCCTTTATTATTTTTATAAATAACTCAAGGCGGCGAACATACCTAATGCTCCTTCCTCCTCCTATTTTCCCCACAACAACAACCCTGTGAGGTGAGTTGGGCTGAGAGAGAGTGACTGGCCCAGGGTCACCCAGCCGGCTTTCATGCCTGAGGTGGGACTAGAACTCACAGACTCCTGGTTTCTAGGCCAGCACCTTAACCACTAGACCAAACTGGCTGTTACAATGTTGGCCAAAGAAGTTATACTGTACACTCTGCCAGTTTTTGACATAGCTTTCTGATTCTGTCTGGCCAATGATTCTTCACTTGCCAGACTGGTTTTAAGATGCATTAGGCATCATAGTACCACCTGCTTCCATTTATTTTTTTAATACCTGATATTTTTCACAAAGATCATACACCATTGAACTGTGCCAAGTGCATCCGTAAATTAATGGCTCCACCTTGCTGGTAGGAAGAGACAGGTTCTCAAAAATCCATTGTGGTGTACTGTCCAGTTCAGTTAAGCATTTTTTAGGGACAGTGGGGTTTTTTTTAAGATATAAAAAAATTGAATAATTATTCACCAGAATTGTCAGATAGAGAAGAGGATTGCACTTCTTCAAACTGTACAAGATAGCTGAAATCTCTTTTCCCCCCTCATTTAAGCTCTAAAAAGACTGGCTAGCTTTTTAATCCTTCCTTATAAATTGCCAGGGAAAGAAGAAGTTGCTCTGTAAAGACTCAGATTTTGTAGATTTTAATGTTTGAATTCTTTTGAGGGAAGCATAAGACTGCATGTTGCTTGTGGAGAGCACATTTCCTGCTCTGAATCCACTCCCAGGGGGATTCATAGCCAGGTTCTCTCACAGTCCTACTAGCTGGATTAATTACTTACCGCCCCTGCCCACAATACAACCTGGTGTGCTGCTCTGTTGTACTCTTGACACCAACATTTGCTTCCTATACCCTGGTCGTGTCTTTTATTTATGCTGCACTATCTTGTCTAGTTGTGGCTTAAAAAGCGATGACTGGGGAGAGTAGCTGCCTTGTATTTATTGGATTAGATTGTTTTTCTATCCAGTCCTTGTTTGTCTATACCAATAGGCAACAAGTTTTCAAGGTCTTTTCAAGCTTTGTGAAGCTTTCATCAGAATTGAAACCATTTTTACAGAAAGCAGGTGCTCTGCTTGCCTTTGAGCTATCCCCACCACCATCATCACCCCATTAAGAAGCACCTCTTAATGAACAATTTTCTTCCTTAAATTCGAGAAAGATCATTCAGTAGCGCTGAGCAGCCAGTTGCCAAGTGCCATGGAAATAAATCCAACTACAACTTGAGATGGAAGCCCTGATCTGGTATTATGTGACTAGAAACGTGCATATATTTTCCAAGATGCATTTTTGACTCTAAGACTCAATATCTAGAGCTCCAGAAGACTTGGCCAAAGCCCTAAGTACTGCAAGGTATCAGTCTGCACATTTTTACAAAACTTCACTGAGAAATACCTCATCTGGAAAAGATTATGTATTTGAGTATTAAATATCAGGAAACAAGGACACTTGGAACATGTACAAAAAGAAAGCCAATTGTTTAACTAAAGGTGCTGGGGTCATTTTGTGGGTCCTTTTTGGTAATGGAGAAGGATATAGCTGCTGCTTGCTCCCTTTTACAAGTAACACACTGCCATTGACAAAGACCAATAGATCAAAATGCAGCTAATAAATGAATGTTTAGATTATTATTGCATGGGTGTGTCTGTGGCTGACAACGTCCATTATTTTCCCGCCTAAGTGTTATGCTAAAAATCTCAAGAATGCTCTATGGCAATTTGAAAAGGTGCATTTTATTACTCTTTTTTTATCCCATTTGTCATTTATAAATCTACAGTAGATTTATAAGTAGAAAGTATAGGCAATAATTTGCAACACTGAAGCTGTATAGTGTATTTTATAGGTCAGGCAAAGCAGCAGCTAACACTGTTCTATCAAACTAATTTATTTTATAAGCTTATTAACTCTGTTAGGATACTGTAATGATTGCCCTAGCCCAAATACTCAGACTCACAAGAGGCTGCTTTATGAAATCTGATTTATTAAGGAACTAAAGGCAAATACAGAGAAAGCTGAGAATGAGCAAAAGCGCGCCAAATACAAACTTAAACCCTTGGTGCAAACATATCCCGCCTCCCTCGTAACAGCCCCGCCTGGCACAGGTGCTAGCAATCGTCAGAGTTGCTAGCCTGGGAAAGTAACCTTGAGCGCAGTAAACAATGTAAATACATTCCAAAGCAAAGCCAAAAGATAACTACTCCCATCCTCCCGAGAAAGATGAAACACGCATCCAGTTAATGACATGCAAAACGTTACGATGTATCAAAGACATTGAAACGGCGAACATGACATATACCAAAAGACCTATAAATGACTGGTTGCCCACCTGGCATATCTGGAATATTTTTAAACACCAGTGTTTGCAGCTATCATCTGTTCCCAGCCAATATGTATAAGAAAGAATTGAGTCTGGGGTAATAGAAATGCAATATATTGTGCAATTGCTCCTTTACAAAAAAAAATTATGCTTTTTTTCTGTTTACTTAGAAAAATACATATCTGTAAACAAAAATAATTATAATGGGTAGGATCCAGCCTCATGTGGCGCAGAGTGGTAGGTGGCAGTATTGCAACTGAAACTCTCCCCACGACCCGAGTTCGATCCCAGTGGAAGCTGGATTCTCGGGTAGCCGGATCAGGTCGACTCAGCCTTCCATCCTTCCAAGGTCAGTAAAATGAGGACCCAGCTTGCTGGGGAAGGTGACGACTGGGGCAGGCAATGGCAAACCACCCCACTCTACAGTCTGCCAAGAAAACATTGTGAAAGCGGCGTCCCCCCAAAGGGTCAGACATGACTCGGTGCTTGCACAGGGGACCTTTCACCTTTCACAGGATCCAGATATGCCGTTCTCTTGATAGAAACCTTCCTCTGCTCACAGATGGGCTATGCTGACCATTGCAGAATAATATAACTTCCAGAAACTGGGAAGCTCTCTGCCTCCTCCACTTCTTCTTCCTCCTTCTCCTCCTTGTGTTAAACCTTGTGATTTCTGCCTCCAAATGGTAAATGACTGGTGTCATATTTTTTTTTAGCAATTCGGTAACATAAGATACAGAGAACAATACAGTGCAAAAACAAGTTCAGATATTCCTATCTATATCAACAGTCTCAAAAACCTGCCTCTGGGTAACATAGAATCTCATGCATGCAATCCCTCCACAAGGACAGCCATTGCATTGTGGTGGGCAGTGTAGAGGATTTTGACACAATGACACAGATGGGTACCAAAAATACCACCAATACTTAAATGCAGATGATCAAGTTACACTCCATACAACTCTGCGCAGGCATTTCAATTACTGCACCTGCGAAATTTTTAGATGGTATTGCAAGGCACATTCCTTGACAAAACGATGCTAAGAAAAGGTTTTATCTGGGCATACATCAGTCAGAGTTATTAAATCATTAGAAACAATTGATATTACAACAGCTTGATCTGAAGGAGTATGCAGGGGTGCTTCTGCTTCAACCACTACTCATAAACCCCAGTGTGTCTTCCCTGCATTACTGCATTTCTGCCCTAATTACTGTCCACTTTAAATATAGAATACATAATAGAAAGTGATACTGCTAGTTGCATTAGCCTGCTAATAAAAACAAGACAGGGCTTGGCTGGTGGAAGGTGTAATTAGCTCGGATAAGCTATCAATATCTCTGCTTCTTCATCAGGAGTGACAATCGGCTCTTCCAAATGGCCGCATTAGTGTGCCTTCCACCAGTCCTCACGCTGGCAGAAAAGTCTGCTGGCATAAATTGTGCTGGCCCATTGCCAATCCCTATTTTGCCACAGTAACAAGGCCAGCAAATGGGGTTATCCTTACTGATTTAATGCAGGTCAATTTCTGGAAAGCAATTGGTGGATTGCCCTGGCATTGTTTACCTTTCCCACAAATTGCTACCTGCCAGCCAGAAAAGCAACCACCAATGACTCTCCCTTACTTGTGATTGGTCAGCATTTTATGACTGTAAGCAAGTATTTGGAACAATGGAATTAGTCACCTGTTATGTTGCCCGATTAATAGGTGGCAGGTATAAAGGGGAGCACGGGGTAAAACAGGAGGGAGCTCTCTTGATGCACTGGTTCATGACTGTGGCATGTCAGTCAGGCTATTTCTGAACACAGAGCTAGCAGTTTTCTGAACAAGCACTAAACCCATGTTCAAAAATAGCTCTTCAGAGAGGTAACAGGTGCATGAGATAGGCACAGGGAGAAGTGGGAGGACCAATCAACAACAAGCAAGCCTTGTTCTTGACTAGTGCTGCAAGAGAAGGATAGTGCTGGCAGCAAGTGACCAAGAAGTCCAGCCCTCACCTGGGCACCCCCCAGAGATAACAGGTGGATGGTCATAGATGACATTGTGATTGACATGTTGGTCCATCAAACCTGAAATGAAGTATTTTAAACACGAATTTTAACCTGGAACAGGTAGGACCAACTTTAAACTGGCACAGCTAGGGCCTAGGAATGAGACAAGGCAAAGTCATGGGAACGTGCATAGTGAGAAAGAGTGGTTACCAGGGCATATTCATGCCTTAGTTAGAGGAAGTAAGGAAAAACCCAATGAAATTGGTTCCTTCCTTCCTTCCCATCACTGAACTGAGATACAGCATCCACTTCCTTATTTATCTTAGATTAAGCCTTCAATAGACTTACTTCTGAGTAGGCATGTATAGGATGGTTCTGTTGAAGTGCTGAGCAAGTATCTTGACCATTTAATTATATTCATTATGACACATTATGACACACAATGTTGTAGTGGCAATGCAGAAGACCATTTAAGTTTAAGTGACATATTTTGATTTTCTCCTTCACATGAAGAAGCTTAGAGTTTATTTTGAGTTATACTAGTGTTTAGCTGGCTTGTTGTTTTTTTATTTCTGTTTGAAATGGAGGGGGGGGGGAGAAGAGAAAACCCCAAGATTGTTTTTGTTACGCACTAGCTTATCCGTATAGCTTTCCAGGCTCTTGGATTAAACAGGTGTCCAGACCCTGGGAACTATCCAGTCACGGTCGGATCCTGCAGCCTCTGTACCGTGGAAACAGGGTCACGAGGTTTGAGGGCCAGACTTTGATAAAAACCTGAGGATTGCCTCTGGAGGTTGGGAGCTTCTGCACAGACCTGCGCACTGGGTGCTGTGGAAATGGAGCCATCCTGGGGTATCTCCTCTGTCCTTATTAAGGGGCTCCTGACAGCCTATGGGAGATTGGGTATCAACTTGCTTGGCATGTTATGGTTTTTCTTTCTTTATACTGTGCTTTTTGTGCTTCTGTTTAATCTGCCTAAACTGTGTTTCTGCTTAAATCTGTTTGCTTAAGTTAATAATAAAGCTTAAAATCTCTTTATCCACTGGTGTGCTTATTGTCTCTGGATCTAAGAGAACCAAGTGTCTGAGCACCTGATCCCTGTCCAAGCAGTGATCAGGTGCTCAGACACTTGGTTCCCTTAGATCCAGAGACAATGGCAGAACAAATGTGCAAAGGGTTTTCAGTTTTGCTTTTATTTTAATCTCTTTTACTCTCAACATATTGTAAGGCATAGAGATCGCAGCAGATTCAAGGGCATACAAAGAGTTCATAGCTGAGTGATGCCTGGGTGTTATGCAAATAGCAGCCTCAAGAATAGTTTCAGCTGTGTAAATGGCATTAGAATAACAACATCCCTTCCCCAGCACAATGATTCTCATTGTCTTCAATCTTTATCCCAACTAAATGTTATTAATACATAATGTTTTTAATACATACAGAAATGTCACAGATCTCCTGCATCATCTAATATGTCTCTCCCCCCCCCCAAATAGCCTCCCATCCACCTTTTCCAGACAGATTCATTCCTCCAAGATCAACATCATTATCCCTATCCCTGAATGATACAATGATACAGGAAACCCCAAGCGAGATTTGCCCAGTCTAGTGTTGATTTACAATTTCTCAAATTATAGTGCAGAAATCTTAGGACTATCTCAGCCTCTCTCATGTTTAAGTTGCCCCTCCTCAGACTAAAAGATTCCCATAGTTAAGGATCAGATATAAGCTCAATAAAATCTTGCATGCATAGAACTTATTGCCAATGCATGATTGATTTTATAATTTGGCCAAGACTGGTTTGATGTTAAAAGTAGTCCTTAACTGTGGTGATGATGATGATGATGATGGTGATGATGATGATCTGTTTTTATTTTATTTTACTGAGTTTATAGGTTGCTCTGGTCTTTGAAAAGTATGTAGTAATATCTTCTTAGCCTTAGAAGAATTAACCGACTGACTGGAAACTCCTTGTAGACTTTTTGCATGAGACATAAAAAAATGCACTTATGACTTATGGATTCAATGATTAGGATAAAAAAAATTGGGTAATAGAAAAAGTGATCTTTTTTTTGTAATCATAGCATAAGAGACAACTGTACTCATACTTGTATTGGCTGCAAAGTAAATTGGAAGCTTCTTCTATTTCTTTTAATCCTTTTTTCTGCACTTTTGTTTTTTCTTTCTTCTTTGTGTTGATTTTAATGTTCTCCCTAAAACTTAGAGAGAGAGGGAGGGAGGGAGAAGAGTTAACTGGAATTAGTGTCTCTTTCTTACTCTGTGCTGCAGCATTGTATTATAGTGCATGATGTCAATAAGAATGCCTTGCTTGGTCAGATATGGTGGCATTGGTGCTAATGAGATTTTGCAGATTAATTGAGCACAAAAAGGAGCACTACAGACTATTGACCTGATTAGCACTATAATATTCTTGTAATGTTCATACCCAAGCTAAGTCCCCCTCACACAATTTGTTTAATGTGGTACTGGTAATCTCCTGTTTGATGCTCAGATCTTTTAAGAACTCCAGTTCACAGCAGGGTATAATCTGGAACGTCCCCAATGTGATGCCTTCCAGATGTGTTGTCCTTCAAAATCTCATCATCCCCAGCCTGTATAGCCCTTGGACATACTTGCTGGGAATGATGAGAGTCTGTAGACCAATGCATCTACAAAGCAAAGTAGCATACAAGGAACAGCCTATTGAAAAGGCTATTTCTGTTGTCTAATCAACAGTACCCAATAAATAATTGCTGTTTAATTGACCTATAGTTGTCCACGATATAAATGGGTTTAAACAATATAAAATAAGACCTACAATAAATATCACCTACAATAAATATATCAAGAAAAGGTGGCAAGAATATACGGAAGACCTGTATAGGAAGGATAACAATATCGGGGATAGCTTTGACGGTGTGGTCAGTGAGCTAGAGCCAGACATCCTGAAGAGTGAGGTTGAGTGGGCCTTAAGAAGCATTGCTAATAACAAGGCAGCAGGAGACGACGGCATCCCAGCTGAACTGTTCAAAATCTTGCAAGATGATGCTGTCAAGGTAATGCATGCTATATGCCAGCAAATTTGGAAAACACAAGAATGGCCATCAGATTGGAAAAAATCAACTTATATCCCCATACCAAAAAAGGGAAACACTAAAGAATGTTCAAACTATCGAACAGTGGCACTCATTTCACAGGCCAGTAAGGTAATGCTCAAGATCCTGCAAGGTAGACTTCAGCAATTCATGGAACGAGAATTGCCAGATGTACAAGCTGGGTTTAGAAAAGGCAGAGGAACTAGGGACCAAATTGCCAATATCCGCTGGATAATGGAAAAAGCCAGGGAGTTTCAGAAAAACATCTATTTCTGTTTTATTGACTATTCCAAAGCCTTTGACTGTGTGGACCATAACAAATTGTGGCAAGTTCTTAGTAGTATGGGGATACCAAGTCATCTTGTCTGCCTCCTGAAGAATCTGTATAATGACCAAGTAGGAACAGTAAGAACAGACCACGGAACAACAGACTGGTTTAAGATTGGGAAAGGAGTACGGCAGGGCTGTATACTCTCACCCTACCTATTCAACTTGTATGCAGAACACATCATGCGACAAGCTGGGCTTGAGGAATCCAAGGCTGGAGTTAAAATTGCTGGAAGAAACATTGACAGTCTCAGATATGCAGATGATCCCACTTTGATGGCTGAAAGCGAAGAGGAACTGAGGAGCCTTATGATGAAGGTGAAAGAAGAAAGTGCAAAAGCTGGCTTGCAGCTAAACCTCAAAAAAACCAAGTTTATGGCAACCAGCTTGATTGATAACTGGCAAATAGAGGGAGAAAATGTAGAAGCAGTGAAAGACTTCGTATTTCTAGGTGCGAAGATTACTGCAGATGCTGACTGCAGTCAGGAAATCAGAAGACGCCTAATCCTTGGGAGAAGAGCAATGACAAATCTCGATAAAATAGTTAAGAGCAGAGACATCACACTGACAACAAAGGTCCACATAGTTAAAGCAATGGTGTTCCCTGTAGTAACATATGGCTGCGAGAGCTGAACCATAAGGAAGGCTGAGAGAAGGAAGATTGATGCTTTTGAACTGTGGTGTTGGAGGAAAATTCTGAGAGTGCCTTGGACTGCAAGAAGATCAAACCAGTCCATCCTCCAGGAAATAAAGCCAGACTGCTCACTTGAGGGAACGATATTAAAGGCAAAACTGAAATACTTTGGCCACATAATGAGAAGACAGGATACCCTGGAGAAGGTGCTGATGCTAGGGAGAGTGGAAGGCAAAAGGAAGAGGGGCCGACCAAGGGCAAGGTGGATGGATGATATTCTAGAGGCGACAGACTCATCCCTGAGGGAGCTGGGGGTGTTGACGACCGACAGGAAGCTCTGGCGTGGGCTGGACCATGAAGTCATGAAGAGTCAGAAGCGACTGAACGAATAAACAACAATAAATATGTAGTTATCGACTAGGATTATCTAGTAGATCTATGACAAGATCCAAATGGGGATTCAGTTCAAAGGAGAATAATCAAATCACCCCTCCAAATTGAATATTTGAATTGATTCAAGGTGTTGAATTGAATCAGATATCTTTCAATCATTTCAGAGAGAGATGAAGACAATTATGAGTCAGTAAAATTTCTGGATTTACAAAATCTCAAACATTATTACAGTTTTCCTTCCACATATAGAGGTTAACAGGAGCAATGAAGTTATTCAGTAGGTCTCTGATAATGACATGAGTAGAACATTGTGTGAGATTCCAGCCAGCCTCTGACTCAGAAAATGAAACTCTGAATCAGAGGGGGAAATAGAAACTTACCGGGCTGAAACTGGGAAAGTGAAACCCAGAGATGAGTCAGCAGCGCAGGAAGAGTCACAGACACTGATTGGCCAGTCTTCGGGGGAGGAGTTGAATCCTCCAATCAGTGCGTGCCAATGACAGGCAGAAAAGTGCACAAAGGAAAAGGCAGAAGGGAATAGGCACACAAAAGATTGGCATAAAAGGCAGACGTGCGAAGAGCAAACTCCCAGAGACAACCAATCCTTCGAGCTCGCAGTTCCAGCAGAAGAGTCCTTACCTGTGTCGAAAACAGCATCTGTAACTGGAGAGGAATCAGCACCAATGTTTCCTACCACAGAGGACTTGGATCCTGCATCCGCTGCCACCGAGGATCTTCTCCTCACCAGACCCAGCAACCCTAGCCTAGCATCCAGCTTCGGACCCCTGTGTCCTTGTGCGCATTCCAGGTGTGCTTCCAGCCATGCTTTGAATTTCCAGCCATGTCCAGAGTCTCCAGGCCAGTCTTGTCATGTTTCAAGTCCTCAGCTGTGCCTCAAGTCTCCAGTTCAGCCTTGCCACACTTCTAGCTCCCAGCCTTGTCCAAAGTCTCCAGTACAGCTTCATTGTGCCTTCAATCTCCAGCCTTGCCTTGGAACTACAGGTCAGTCTTGCTGCACCCAGTTGCACAACATTGTTCCGGAGCTTCACACCTAGCTTGTTGTGAACCAGGTTTGCAACCTTGTCTAGAACCTGTGGTCCAGTCCTGTCATGTCTTGAGTCCCTTGCCTAGTCCAGAACTTCCAGTCCAGTCTTGTCATGTACCTAGCTTCCAGCCCTACCAGGAATCTTCAGCCATGTCCAGCCTTACTTCAAGTTCTCAGCCTTGCTTTGAGTCTCTAGTCCAGAGTATCCAGTCCAGCCCAGTGCCTCCAGCCGAGTCTAGTCTTGCTTCAAGTTCTCAGACTTGTTCCGAGTCTCCAGTCCAGCCTGAGTCACCGAGTCCAGTCCAGGCTTGTTGTTAGAACCAAGACTTGTCCAGTGGGCTCCGTTCAGCCTCGCCCAGCGTTCCAGTGCCAGCCTAGTTTGAGTGGTGTTCCAGATCGTGGTCATTCGATCCCAGTTCCAGTAGCGCCACATGCCCTAGCTTCTCCCAGCCTTCCAGCCTCCGTCAGAGAATCCTGCTCTGCTGTTCTACTACCACCTCTCTCTACGATCAGTTGGTCCTGATCGTAACCAGTCTACCTCTTGATTCTAAGAACTTATTTATTGTAAATAGTTATTTAATAAAGAGTAATTTTTGATAATAAATCTGTCTGGCTGCCTCATAGTCTGAACAGGACATGTTGGATGAGTTTTATCACCCCTGCAAATTCTGCTTTAAGTGAGCACTCGTTCTGTTATTTAGATCTCTCATTCTTTGTGGGGAGAGAACCCCCTCCCCCCAAAAGTGAACCTCAGATACTGCTCATTACAATGAAGTCTTTGAAGTTATCCAACTGAAACTTGATAGCTTCTATATCCTCTCACAGAACTATCACCCTGGCTATTTGTGTTCCATTTTGCTAAAATAAAGCAGTTGCAGTCATTTTGATCTTTCCCTATTATAGCCCGTGGTCAAACCATTTATTGAATCAGATCTTGGTCTGAAATGAAATGTCTTGCCTTTGAATCTTGAAGCACAAATTTCAGATTGATTCATGTCATCATTAAATTTCAAAATGGAATTAGCTATTGACTCATGTGTAGTCCTACTATCCAACACTCTCTATAGGGGACAAGCAAGTTTGTGTGTGTGTGTGTGTGTAGCAGTGTTTCTCAACCTCAGCCACTTTAAGATGCATGGACATCAACTCCGAGAATTCCTCAGCCAGCATTCCCCCATGCATCTTAAAGTGGCTGAGGTTGAGAAACACTGGTATAAAGAGTCATTGAGGCTTCTCAGCTTGAAACCTTTCCTTTGATTCATTAAATTAAGGATATCTAAGTAGGCTTTTGACCATATTGTTAATGTTTCCTTGAAAGAGGGAAGCTTCCTTAAGTTAGAATGGATAAAGTGCCTCTAGAATAAGCAGAGAAGTTTATTTAAATTTGGAATCTAACCACATTTTCTCAGAAATATATCATACTTCTTTATCCAATATTCAATCCAGCATTCAGTCTGTGGTAGGATTTTTCCCTAACTTTTTTAGATGAGTGACCTTACTTTTATTTGCCACAATGAAAGGTCTTTTACCAAATTCAGATCAGACTCCATATCTAGAAAACGAGAAACCAAAATCTTCATAGAGAAGAACATTTTGATGATTAAACTGAAAACAATGTAAATAGTACTCTTGCTAATGTGCAGAACATATTTCCCCAAACTCTCCTGGGGTAGCCTCCTTGGACTGGGTACAGATTTAATCCTAGTTAAAGTAAGATGATTTGAAATTAATGAGACTTAACTCTAATCTATTCTAAGTACGCTTTAGAGCCGATCTGCACGTCCTGCTTGCCCCAGCATAAAGATGAGTCACCTACTGTCTTGGGAGGGCAGAAATGGCTTATGTCTTCCTTAGCCTACTCCAAGCCTCTTGGGTAGGAAAACTCTACCGAAGTTTTCTTGCTATATATCAAAAGTAGATTTTTCCCTCTCTGCTGGCATAAGCAAGGCATACTGGTCTGCCCACTGCCTGTGCTTCATTCCATCTCACACACATGCCTCCATTTCAATTGGCTGGCATGTGTCCTGGTGGACATGCCCCCCCCCCCATCCTTGATCTCATCTTTTGATGACTATTTTGAAGCAGACTGCTGGGCCACCTGCCTTGAAAGATGGAGGGGGGGAGTCTTTCTTTCTTCTGAGCTTCTTTGTTTTCTTCTTTTAACTGGGTGAAATTAAGCCAAGGTTCCCCTTGTAGCCCACGTTACAGGAAGAATTGTAAATTGTTGTCTTTGGGGCAGGTTTACAAGTCCTCCAAAGAAAAGCTTATGGAAGGGAAAGCATTTGGCTCTTGCTTTCCTGGCATGAATGGGAGAGGATTCATTGGAATC
Source organism: Candoia aspera (assembly GCF_035149785.1). Taxonomy (NCBI): domain Eukaryota; kingdom Metazoa; phylum Chordata; class Lepidosauria; order Squamata; family Candoiidae; genus Candoia; species Candoia aspera. The sequence continues at coordinate 216,217,116 of NC_086153.1, forward strand.
CACCAAAGTGGGACCTTCTTAACCGCTGTCCAGACAGGACACCTGCCCATCCCTGTAGCCCAAGCGGAGGACAGATTGAAATCCAGAAAAGGGTTTCTTCCACTTGGTTCATTTCCAGACAGTTTCTGCACAGGAAACAAGCAGCTGAAGGCTGCAGTGTGTGGTGACTGCCACTCAGTTTACCATTAAATCCAATTCATACGTGTTAAGCGGAAATCTCTTTAATGATAATGAAATGTGCAGTACAGAGAAAAAGTTGAGACTAGAAGTTCCTGTGCTTCCCCCAAGTTAAACAGTCCAATGTATTCAACCCCTCCCCCTTCTTCAGTATGCAGCCCCCCTTTTCATGCCAGTTCGTTCAGTTCTGTGCAGACGTCTGCAACGGCTGTGCCAGTTGACCTTGGATGCCAGAGATAATCCAAACAAGATGCTTTCACACTCCTGGCTTGTCCCTCCTCCCACTTCTACTGACTCACAAGCCTCAACCCGGGTTGAGTCCATTCATGCGTGCGAGTCAGATCAGATGTTCTGGGAATGTTTGATCTGGGAGCTTGACACAGTGCAGAAAAGCCCTTACAGTTTGATTCAGTCCATTGAAATGATTAGAAATTTATTTCATAGAACTTGCTCAGGAGAAAAATGCCTGCTGATTTTTTCCAAAAGCCTGAGTCTTCCTAAGATAGTAGTTTCATCTTGGTTAATGGCAGCTACCCCTCTGTACAAAAGGAACATTTTCTAAAATTCATTCTGCATGAGCAATGAACTGGTTTGTTTTGTTTTCATTTTCTAAAACAGCTAAAATGTATTCACTAATGGTACTATTGTATTCAATTTCTATTTGTTCCAAGGTCATCCATCTTAGTTAAGAAAATACTTTAATCTAAATATGAAAAGGCTGGGGAATTTCCCCCTTCCATACCAACTCCCATCATCAAGCATCACCCCTGATTATAATTTGCATCACCAATTAAAACCTTCCCAGGAGTTCAACAGGGAGGAGGAGGGGGAGGGGGAGGAGGAGACTGCCATGCGTGCAATTGAGAAATAACTTAAAACAGTAGACCAATGTTTCTCAACCTTGGCAACTTTAAGATGTGTGCACTTCAACTCCCAGAATTCCCCAGCCACCATGGCTAACTGGAGAATTCTGGGAGTTGAAGTCCACACATCTCAAAGCTGCCATGGTTGAGAAACACTGCATTAGACACATTTGGACAATGCACATGTATAAACCCAGTAAGCATAAACCTACAATGTGCTTCTGAATGGAACTGGAGCAGGCGAAGAATTGCTGCTCCCATTTTTTTCCTTGTCAACAAAGTAAAGGCAGCAGGTGTTTCAATGGAAGCCCACAAGAGGAAGGCTCCAATAATCACAATGAGAAAGTGGCTCGATAGCAGAAGCCATGCCAGTTCTTCAAAACTGGTGTGTTTCCGGACATTAATTTCTACCCACCCCTCATAATCTGCACTATGATAGAAAAAGCAGCACCTGCAGCTTAATTTGGATGAGAATATAAAAGCATCAAACGTAGAAGATCTCCAAGAAAATATTTGGTTTAAAGCCAATGAAATGAACAGGATTCTGGGATGATGCTAACAGCTAATCTGATAGAAAGAAACTTAGATTCCTTACCCTGAGTCTGAACCTGGTATCAATGGCACTGTGTCATTGGAAACTTGAGCCAGGAAGGCCACAGAGTGAGGGGCATTAGGATCCTAAAATCCTTGTTCAGTTCTTAGATACGGAAGTGACATTAAAGTCGTTGAAGAATACCCTTTACAGATGATATTCCAGCAACTGGGAATATTGGGAATACTTGGAACTGACTTTACCCATGTAAATTAATCTTGGGAAAATGGTTTAATGCAATAATATTTTATTATTGTGGATATCGTATTATCTCAGATTATCTACTCATAAATATCCCCCAGTCAGTTTTCTTCCCTGTCATTCCAAAAGGTTTATTAAACAGTTTACTTTACACTCCTTGCTTTACAATGGGCTCGTTATTTGATTGTGTGAATTCTGTGCCATCCTAAACTAACTTTGTAATCTTTTGATAAGGTCTTCCATGTTTTAACCTGTAACATGTGCACCAGTTGCACCCATTCCTGGACTGGGAGGCTCTACTCACTGTAACTCATGCCCTCATGACCTCCCATCTGGATTACTGCAATGCTCTCTACATGGGGCTGCCCTTGAAGAGCATTCATAAGCTTCAGCTGGTGCAGAATGCAGCTGCACAGGTAGTAAGTGGAGTCGGATATTCGACACACGTAACACCGCTGCTACGGGAGCAGCATTGGTTGCCGGTATACTTCCAGGTGCAATTCAAGGTGCTGATTGTCACCTTTAAAGCCCTTCATGGCTTGGGACCAGATTACCTAAGGGACTGCCTTCTCCCAGTTGTTTCTACCCATCCAGTTCGATCTTGTAGATTGGGCATGCTATGGATCCCGTCGGCCAAAGAATGTCGGTTGACGGGGCCTAGAAGGCGTGCCTTTTCAGCCGTAGTACTTGCCCTATAGCATATTCTCCCCTCAGAGATCAGGATGTCCCCAACCCTGTTGGCCTTTCGTAAGGCGGTGAAGACCTGGTTATGTGCCTGGGCCTGGGGCCTCGAGTGCAGTAATGGTCCCGTTTCTTAGCTATGTTAACATCTTACATTGCTTACTTGGCAGCCATGTATATTTATTTTTTATTGTAATTGTTTTTATTGTAATTGTTTTATGGTTTTTATTGTTGTGAGCCACCCAGAGTCACTGGTTGAGATGGGTGGCTATAGAAATTGAATAAATAAAATAAAATAAATAAACATAATTGTGCATTTGTAAAAAGAAAAGAGAGAGAACGAGAGAGAGAAATATCCCTTTTGCCTCAAATGCTTTAAAGATATCTACCGTGCATTGATGTCATACGTCCTCAGGGAAGTGTGACAGCATATTTCAAAAAACACCAAAATTCCTAAATGTGTCTAGTAAGCTGCTAGGCTAATGCTTTAACTAAAACAGAAACACACAAGGGGATTTTTAAAATATAGAGCAGTCATTCACAGCACAGTTTTGCTTGTACAGTTTTTCAGGCAGACTTACTAAATGGTATACGTAGAGGAATCAGATGTGTCTTCCTCTCCCTGCGTTCTTAGCAACTTTCTAGCTTCCATTTATCTGCTTGATAAATATCTGCTTCCACACTCTGACCCCAATCCAAAAACCATGCTACATATGAGTTTAAATATTCTGTGTACAAACAGCTGATTACCTAGCAATTACATGGTAAGGGCAGGTTCAGATATCCACCTGCACCTCTTACAAGCATATGGCTGTATCAAATGTTGGAAACCACCGATGAACGCAATTCCCTTTCCTCTGACCTCTTCCCCATGTGTTTTTCAAATCTGCTCTAAGTGCTAGGAGACCCTCTGGGGAAAATTCAGGTAGCACAGAATACAGTTAAGAAGAGGTGCAAGGGTCCGAAATCCACTTACAGGGTCAGAAAGTTACTTGCATAGCATTGGATGGCATTTATAAAAAGACAGTACTGAATATGGAATAGAATCCAACTAACACTGAAGTTGTAGACCCATGAGACCTCCACGTGCCAGTTGTAATGATATGTGGGAATGCCCTTGGGAGACAGGAGGCAGAGCCACAGCCTAGACAACCTTCGTGCAAAAGGTATCTCAGCCCACAGAAACAGAGGGGGTGTGGGAAGCGTCTCAGAAGGGACCCTTCCTAGTTCTCTGGAAAGTAAAAGAAAAGGAGGGGATAGATACATTCAGACTTGTGAGATTCTGTTACTCTATCCTTATAATAAAAGTAGTATTAGTACCAATGCTTTCTGCTTCTTGTCTGGACTACCTCAAAGGACTGACACCAGTCTTCCTTATACACCTGTAACTTGGTCATGTATCTCTCCTGAACAATGAAAACAGAAGATGGTGTACCCTTTTCTCTCAACTCCAGATATGCCAATATTTCCCTTTTGATTGTAGGGTTAAAAAAATAGTGATAGAAAATAAAGCTTGCGTGGGGCGGGAACCACTTATGAACATTTTCATCTTTTCCCGTTGCTGCCAGTTCTGCCAGACCATTAGTTCCAGGCCATTGGGCTTAGAAAGCTGCTAAGCATCTATGAGGTTCAAGACCAACAAGAGTCACTTACCAAGAAAGCAGGAAAGGGTAAGGAAGTCAGAAGAACATGAAGAGGCAATACAGGGTAGGGCTGAGATCCTGTAAAATAGGCAGAGAGCAGCTGCTTAGCCACTGTCTGGCCTTGCCATATAGGCCAAAGGAAGTCACTTGTGCTTTGCTTTCAAAGGAAGCAAATATTAGAGCAGTGTTTGTCAACCTTGGCCACTTTCAGATGTGTGGACTTGAACTCCCAGAATTCCCCAGCCAGCCTTGCTGTATTAGAGGAATAGGAAAAGGGAGACTAAATGTGAAGCCAGCACAGATCCTTGCCTATAAATTGCACTTGGGTGGCACCATATTGAGGAAATGGATCACACAACTTCGCAAGAGTGGAGAAAATGTCTGAAGTTCCAGAGAGGTTACTTTTTACCAAGTGAAGTATTTTGTGTAAGAACAATACATGCAGAAATGTAAGCAGTCTAAATGCAGGGATGTACTTTTTGAACAGTACATAACCTTTCAAGTTTCCACTTCAGAATTTCCTAGGAGATTTGTTCCACCAGCATCATAGAAGTAACTTTGCTTAATGGAATTTTTTTCCTCCCTAACATACTACGAGCCCTTTGTTTGCTTAACCTGATGGTAACAAACATATTTTCTTCTTTACCTAATAAATGTTGGAGTATGCCCTTTGAACGCATGAGTTCAAAAGAAGGAGTGTGGATCAAAGACAAATGGAGTCCATCCTCAGTTATTGGTTTGGTATAATATTCCCATAACCACCAACTTACTCTGATCAGAATCTAACATCAAACCTTAATCCAGATTTGGATAAAATGTATTTAAAGTATGTATTAGCTGATGTCTCTTTAGACTGAGCACTGAATATATATGTAAGATAATTATTGGGCACTTAAAGTAAAATATTCCCACCCTTTCCACAGGATTTAAGGCATAACTTTCTCTGAAATATACTCAAAATACCAAAATGTTTTCTTTAAAAACTAACAGTATTGTTCTAGCTTCTTTTGTATAAACTTTCAAGGGGAAACTTAAGAGTGGGTTCTGACAATGATGTTTGTTGTTGTTGGATTTCATAATGTTGTGTTCTTGCTGGATGTTGCACCCAAAACATTGGTGTTTGCATCAGACTGGATTAGACCCAAATGAATCCCATTTTACAACTAAGGATCCTAAACAAGAAACACCTGGATTGGCTTCGGTATTAGAAAAAAAGATTTTTCTAAAAAATATTGCCCATAGGACTTACTGTCTCTGCTCACTTCTTGACCCACAAAGACCGTAAACTTTGTGTTTCTTGTAGCTGATAGACACATGCATACAGACACACAGGCACCTTTGTAGAGTTTGTTTTGTGTGAAGAATCTGCACAGAGAGGGAGGAAAAAAACATATGGCCTTTGGACACAGAGATACACTGTCCAGGCCTTGGTCATAATGGCAAATTCCGCTGGTGGCTGAGAGGTGCTGTGTCTTCCCTGATACAAGCACAAAGAGCTTCTGGGCAGAAGGATGCAAGCAACAGGGAGCCACAGAATCAGTTGTTTAAACTCTTGCCAAAGTAACAATAAGCATTTTTGTTTCTTTCCTGGGTGTAAGCCAGCTTTATAATTAGGACCCCGGATGATCAGTGGAAAATGAGATGCCTGGCCAAGATGGTGCAAGCCTCCTTCTGACATTGATAATGTGCAGATATATAGATCACTGTCGGGGCAAAGTGCCACCACAAGCCTGTGTCTTCCCATTGCCTCATCAATCCATCATCCATTTAACTACTGACACCTTGGCAGCAGCTCACCACCAGCCATGCATTTGAATTGCAAGGCACTGGTTCCACCAGGGAATACAGATTGGAGAATCTAAGATTCAAATTTGGTTAAGTATTGTGAACAGCAATTCCCTTGCAAGGTATCTTCATTGCCCTTTTGCCAAGGGGGAACAGTTGGGTCTTTTGTTAGAAGTACAAATTGCTCCTTAATACAAAAGGATAAAGCACCTCCTTAGAATTCCTCCAGGCTCCCTAGTAATGCTGCCGCATGTCAATTTTAATTTTTTTGAAATTTAAAGTGAGGGCTTTGTGCCTAAGCTCCATCTTGTCACAAGAAGGAGAGGAATAAGTGAGAAAGGATTAGAAAACCTGGTGGGGATTGTGCATCTGTAGCAATTATGCTTCATTTGGATCTCTCAAATCTTGCTTTTCAAGCCATATTCAGGGGATGTACAACTGACAAGACAGGAGAGATTCTTAAGCATGTCAGCACATCCTACTGTTGGAGAGGAGTATATTCATTTTCCCCTTCAGGAGAGAATTGGTTACATAATGTGGAAGAAGAGAGAGAGAAAGGGGCTTCTGCATACTAAGTCTGTACCTAGGGTCAGAGCCTAGCAATTTGTACCACCCTGAACTATCCCAGGAATTTTTTAAAAAATCTATCTGTAACCTGATCCCATCAGACTGAGCAGTCCAGAAAAGGCTCCAGTGGGATCAGAAACCAATTTTTGGTTCACTTAAGAGTAGATTGGATTTGGAATCATATGCAGCTTCAAGAGTAGAATGTGGCCAAATTCCCATGTGCATAAGAGAATTTCTGAAGGTTATGAACCCACTCTTGGAAACACCTTGGCTTGCTAGTTACTTGCTTGCAGATGTGCCAAAGCAAATGAAACGAGTTCCACACTAATAACGTATTTTCAGAATGAATGTTTGACAACCAAGAAAGTATATTATTCAGAAGATGGAGAATTAGGTTTTTAGACTTAGGGCACTTGGATTTCGTCCTAAATTTCCAGGGGCAATCTCTCTGGGCATTCTTGGACAACTTACTTCTACCATCAATCTCCTATTTGTGAAAATGACCAAACTGAGAGCATCATTGCTTGTGTGAAGCAAAAATAAGTAAACTATCATCTTCCCTTCTACATACAGTATATAGTTACCCTGTAATGTCAGTCTGGAGTACTATTTATAATATAGCTGTCAGTTTCTTCTCATTCATTCTGAGTTGGAAATAAAAATATACATTCTAGTCAGTTAATACAGAAGAAGGATTTCTTCAGCAGGGACCAGCTCTAAAAAAGCTGGAAGTGGCTTGACGGTGTCTCCTCCTAAGATGCAGACCACATGTATACTGTCCTGTTACAATACTTCTGACCAAATTTTGCAGGTATTTGAAATAACAGAAAAATGTTTAACAGAAGCAAAAGTGAGGTGTGTACATATACCATGGAGTTTTTTTAAAAAAATCTTCAGCTCTCTGAAGAAAACAAAGAAAGAACACCTCTTCCACAAAATTAAATAATATACATTTGTATGGTAAGACAAATGCAAATAATAGCAAGGGAATGAATCCCTTCCAGCTTGATTGAACAACATTGGGCAAGAATTGTGTGAGAAGCCTTCAAGCAAAGAATAAAAGTCCAGGTGATACACAGATCCACCTGCAAAAGGTTTTGCACATCCCCTGCTATCGAATCATTTTAAAATTGCAAATGCACCTCCTCGTGGGTCCTTTCCTATGCAACCCTTCCCCTGGTTGCTGCATAGACATCAGCTTTTCCATCCGGACAGCATCTCTCTTCTTTGTTCCCAGATTTTGATTTCTGCCTGTTTCCACTTTCCTGCTTGACTTCTGCCTTGAAGACCCACTTCCTTATTTCCTTTTCTGGCATAAAGTGATTGCTTGATCACCTCTGCATCATTTCGGGATGGAAATATTGCAGTTCCTTAATGAAGTTGTGTCTCTCTGAGCATGCAGACATCTCTCATGGCAAAGGCTGCTCTGGATCTGCGTTAGTTACTTCTGTGTGATTCCCAAGCTTCAGTCTTTTGGATGGAGTACTAGCTTCTCCTCCGTCTCCAGTTTGGTTTTCTCTTCCTGTTGGCCACCTGGCTGTGTATGTTCACATAACAGTTAGCCATGTTGACTGAATCACATTTTGTTCAACTGTTGTGGATTTGAACAGTACAGTCATAAGCTATTAACATGGACTGGGTTCAAACAACCCACTTGACTAAGAAGTGGTTGGCTAAATGATGCTTTCGAATGGAGTGAAATCAAACTACTGTTGAATGCAGTACTTCTGTTGCTTAATTCTAATATGGGACCTGCTTTTCTTCTTGAAACCAGACCTGACCACAGATCCTCTTGCTTCATGTGTTCTCGCTCTATCAGCCTCATTTTCTGCTGCCTGTATTTCAAAAAGAGGCCAACTGCCCACTCTTTGAGATTTCTGGTATTACCAATGCCCTTTTTCATCTCTGTGGTCACCACCTGCTCTGTGCCTGATAGGATATGTGATGCAAAAGCCATCTTTGAAAACCTCTCCCTCTCCCTCTGAGAAGCCTACAAGTGAATGGAGAATGAGAAAGCTGTAGGATGCATACTTTGGTTTGGTTCTCAACAGTTTCCTAAAATGTGATGCTACAGATTAGTAGTTTCTTGGCCAATTTTTCATTAAAAGTAAGTGAAATCCCTTTTGAACTCAGCTCTTGGTGACTTCATGGGCACATCCATGCAGCATTTTTGGTAACAACACAGTAGAGGTTTGCCACAACCTTCCAAGACTTCTCCCCTTAATCTAGCCTGCAGTCCCAAAATGTCCCTGTGACCTCACAACTACTAACCAGACCCAATCTATTTAACTGTTCAGCTCAAAGATGGTTGGCCATGTGGAGTCACCTGGTGAGGATTCCTCATTAACCATATGTTACCTGCAACATCATTCCTCAGTGGGAGAAGGCAAAATCGGATCAGAGCAAGAAAAGAAGCTGTCCTTTCTCTGATCTAACTCAGTAATTTCAGTCTCAGACTTAATGTCCTTACTAGTTGCTAGGGCCTTTAGAAGCGAATTATTTCAGCTGGGAAGCACACAACCAACATGTTTCTTTTTTCCCCCAATTTTCACTTCCTCTACCATGCAGTGCTTTAAACCTGTTTCAATATTCCTTGTATGTAAAAGCAAGACAATTACAACACCCCACAAAAAAACAAACAATAAAGATGAATAAATGTTCTTGCTCCCAATCCATTACCTAAAAATCACAGCAGCATCTTGACTACAGTACAAGGATGAAATGCAATTTGCTTCTGTAGTTCTGATGCTGGACTGGGAATAAGAACATCTATCTGGACATGTGTGAGAGAGAAAAGGAGAAAGAAAGAGGGCATTTCTAATCAACCATGGATATTCCAGTCCAGCTGCCTTCTGACTACAAAACTGTTTGGATAACATCATGACCAGTTGCCTTAAGTGATCATTTCTCCTCCTCCCCAAAGCTACAGGGTCCTAGACCTTGGCCAAAGTCCCCAAGCATGTTGCACCAGAGTTCTTCAGAAGCTGTAGAGAAGTACAGCTCAGATGCAACAGAACAACCCAGTTCTCGAAGGTCAAGCCCATTACTTGGGGTAATTATCATTGAGTAGAAGAGATTTACAACCTGAATGAATAAGAGAGAGCAATGTTGCTGATGATAACACATCACATGCACATCACACACACAGCAATTAGTTGTTTCACCCAGGGATACACTGATACAGGAGCTGAAATTAATTTGGATCCTAGACTTTCAGAATACAAACGTGACATTTTGAAAATTATACATAACGCATCAGATATGAATTTACACATTTGTTACCAATATTTAAATATTTTGCCTTGTCAAAATCAGGATGTAAGGGTTTTGTTTGTTTGTTTGTTTGTTTGTTTTGGTGCCTTCAAGTCACTGTTGACTCCTGGTGACTTCCTGGACTAGTCCCTGCAGTTTTTCTTGGCAAGGTTTGTCAGAAGTGGTTTGCCTTGCCTGCTAGGGCTGAGAGGGAGTGACTGGCATAAGGCAGCACTAGAACTCACTATCTCCTGGGTTCTAGCCCATTACCTTAACCAAACTGGCTCTCCTAAGCCATAATTTACCCATGTCTTTCTTCTGAGCCAAACTATGGGAATACAGGATTTTGACATTTCAAAATAATAAAAGAAAGATGCAAAGTGAGATTGGGAAGCTGAAGTGGAGCATCCAATCCCATGAAGCTGCTATACTGCTTTATACCTAATAGGTATGAAAATAGGCTTTCACTACTGGAATAAACTGATTCACACTATTAGAGGAAGTCTTAAAGTCCCCCATGCCATTTTTTAAAATATAAAACTGAGCTGACAAAATGACTGTAGCACTTAGGAAGCTCGGTCCAAGGCTATTATTAGGTCATCCTTTTCATTTCTGATTCCTCTCCCTTTGTATTCACACATTAGCAGACAAAGCAGTGATAGCAGCTAAACGTCCAACTGGCTTTGGTCCCTCACACCTTGCATTCATGCCGGCGATTGGATCCCTTATGGCAACCTAATCTTGGAGTCTATTTTTCTTCCTTGTCAGAATGTGTGTTTTTAAGCCTCCAGTGGCATAAATGTTTTCTGGGGTGCTCTTCCATTGCATTTTTCAGTCTTTGCCCTCAGTGCTAAAGTTACATTAGCCGTGCTTGAGTTCCGGAATTATAAAGTTCCACCCTCACATAGCGTGGTGGGAGAGTCACCTTAGGGTCGAGAAGGGTGAATATTGTTTTTAGAAGTTAGTTGAGATGGGCCCTCCAGAGATTTCTTAAAAATCAAAAAGAAAAAATACCCACAAAATATTGATGGCTTGCTATACCATTCTTAGCCAAATTGCTTCCTTGCACGTTTGTGTATGTATGTGTGGAAAAAGAAAGAACAAGTCAAAATGATAAGCGGTCTATATCTAACATGCCAGAACTTATAGGCCTTTTGCCAAGCAAAGAACAAAAGCAGAGGAAAATGGACAGATAGCCCTCGTTTACGGACCACAATTGGGATGGCAACTTGGCTGTTAAGCAAAGCAGTTGCTAAGTGAAACCGCAACTGTGCTTATGATCTTCCTTCAGTTTTCCTTTGCCATACAGAGCTGCGAAAGTCATAAATTCAAGGATTAGTCACAAAGTTACTTTTTCATCACCATCACAACTGCAAATGGTCACTAAACAAGCCAGTTGCTAAACGAGGACTCCCTGTATCACCTCTCAGTTTAAAACAAAACAAAACAAAAAGACTTACCAAAAAATTCACCTGATATGGCAAGAAGGGGAGTTGTGCTTCACATTCATGTGTAAGGCAACCAGTTTCCACAATATGATCTTGAGCATATACCTACTATTTTCAAGGAGAACATCAACAAGTGCTTTGAAGCCCTGAGCCTTCCAGGGAACCAGAGGAACTGTGGCATGAAATCAAAAAGGTTGTTAATTATGGGTCTGAGAAGAGACTCCCAAAGACCAAGAAACAGAAGAAAGCAAAATGGATGTCAGAACAAATGGTGGAAATTGCCAAGAAGAGAAGAGAAGCCACAGCCAGGAAAGATAAAGATCTCAGGAAGGAACCTAAAAAATAATTTCTGAGAGCTATTAGAAGAGACTAAAAGCAGTATTACAATGACACCTGTAAAGACACTGAAGATGAAAACTGACGTGAAAAAACAAAGTTTTCCAAATATCTCCAAACTTAGGATGCAATGGACAGATAGCATTTAATTCAAAGGAGATCAAAGATGAAAGGAGTATACTGAAATTCTGTGCAGTAGAGATGACAACATCCAAGATGTTTTAGAAGACATTCCTTACTTACAAGAACATCTATTACTAGAAGATTAAGTTAGATCAGCACTCAGATCATTACCAAGTCAGAAGGCTAGAGAAATTGATGGAATATCTACAGAAATAAGGCAAGAAGAATCTCTAAGGATTCTAACCAAACTATGTCAGTAAATCTGGGGAATGACATAGCCAACAGATTGGGAAAAAAATCAGTCTGATATTCATACCCCAAAAGGACACTTAACAGAATATGCAAACGATTGTACAATATCCTTAATTTCACATGCTAAAAAAATAATGCTTAGAATTATCTAATGTACATTAGAGCCCTGCATGGAAAGGGAGATGCCAGAACTTCCAGCTGGCTTTAGAAAAGGCCAAGGAACAAGTTACATTATTGCTAATTCATGCTGGATAATTGAGAAAACCAAAGAATAAGCCCAAAGAAGTCAGTAAGTGCTTCATTGATATAGAAAGGTCTTCACTGGGTCAGCCATGTCAAGCTGTGGAATGTCCTTAAGAAAATGGGAATCCTAGATCATGTCATTGTCCTCATGCAAAACCTATATAGAAAGTCCAGATGGAACATGGCAAAACAGACTGGCTGCAGATCAGCAAAGGAGTGAGACCTTCACTTCAGCCTATATGCTGAGTATATATTGAGGAAAGTTGGACTATTAGAGGTTGAACGTAGTTTTAAAACTGGAGGAAGAAACACCAATAATCTGCACTATGCTGACGACATCACACACATTTGCTGAAAATGCAAATGATTTACAAGCTCCAGTACCCCAGTGAAAAAATGGGACTAAGTTTAAATATTTATTTTATTTATTTTATTTATTTGTCATATTTTTATTACCGCCCATCTCCCCCTCTCAGGGGACCCTGGGCAGTTCACAATAAAACAGTATAAAATTCAATAAAATCAGAATAATATCAATAAATATACATATAAAATATAATAAAATCCAGGTGATGGCAGATCTAATTCCACCCAAAGAGGACAGGACCTGTTCCAGCAGGACTAGGGAACCAACCAACCCCAAGAGTGGCTCTTCCTCTCCCCACTCCAGGCATGGTGACAAAACCAGGTCTTCAGCTGTTTCCTGAAGTCCAGAAGAGAGGAGGCCAACCTCACTTCCGGGGGAAGGATGTTCCAAAGGGAGGGAGCTGCTGCAGAGAAGGACCACCTCCTGGACCCTGCCAGATGGAATTCTCTTGCAGTTGGGGTCCGTAGCATGCCCTCTCTGCATAACCGGGTGAGATGGGTTGATGTAACGGGGATGAGACGGTCCCTTAGGTAAATATAAGCAAGGCCAACTAATAGCAATACATACAACAACTGGCTTTAGAACTGACAATAAAAATGTTAAAATGATGGCTAGCTTCTGCCTTTTAGGACCAACTATCACCTGTAAAAGAATAAGCAGTCAAGAAACATGCTATCGATAATAGCAAGCTACCTAACTTCTGAAGAAGACTTGGTGAAAAAAGAGATTGACTGTGAGACAACAAACAAGCCAGTAAAATACTTAGGACTTTATCTGACTATTTCAAAACAATTACAACAAATTATGGAAAGAAATAAAACAAGACTTCAAAAGGTAGAAAAACTTAAAACTTTCTTGGCTCAGATTTATTGTGACAATAAAAATGAATCTTTTATTTCAAATGGCACCAATTCCAAGTTCAGATAAAAGTTTGCAGGATTGGCAAAAACAATTAAATTCAAATGGAGTGGTGGGGGGAAAGCAAGACTAAAATTCAAAATTTAAAAAAAAACTCAAAAGAAAGAGGTGGACTTGCTTTTCCTATTATATTATTATTATATTATTATAATATATTAACAATAAAATATATTATTAAGCAAGTTGTTTATCATGGATAACAGCATGAATAAAATCTCCAAATGGAATATCAGTTTTAGAAGGAGCCAGTTTAACCAATGGACTTTACAGGAATTAATGGTATAAAGAAACAAAAGAAGAAGAAAAATTGAAGGGATATATTATAAGACAAAGTCTGCTAAAAAATTGGAACCCTCTGAGAAGAAAAATACGTCTGGTAATTTCATCATTAGCATCACTGTGGGTTTTTCTTTTACTTTGTTTCCCTATCTCTGTCTACTGTGTACTCTTTACTATAGTCTTGAAGAATGTAAAGTTACTGTATGTTTATAATAAAATTTCATATTATAAAGAAAAGAAAAACCACCCAGAGTCCCCTTTTTGGAAGAGATGGGCAGTGATAGAAATTTGAAGAATAAATAAATAAATAAAATAAAAAGAAATATGCCACAGACTAGAACTTGGTAGGGTACCAATGAAAACCTTGGAAAAGATATTCAGATGCTGTGATGTGTCTACAAAGTTCAAAATAATGCAGGTAATGGTTTTCCTTGTGACAATCAGTGGTCCAAAAGTTGGACTTTGAAGAAGCAGAATAGAAAGAATATTTATGCTTTTGAACACTGGTTTTGGAGAAGACTCCTGAGAATAGCCAAGAAAACGAACAAATGGGTTATCAAATCAATCGATCCAGAGGTCTCACTCAAGGCACAGACGTGTATTTTGGACACATTATAGAAAGATTAACTCTTTTGAGAAGTCTCTAATTCTGGAAAAGGTAGAAGGAAAGAGAAAAAGGTGAATGGCAACTAGGTGGATGGGCTCAGTTTATAGGTGCACTGTTGGAAGAACTGAGGAACCAGGTTGGGGAGACGTCATCTTGGAAAATAAATCTAACTATTCTGTGGTTGCTAAGAGTCGCAACCAACTTGATGGCATCTAACCATCAGGCTGCCGACCCTTGATCTAGATCCATGAAGAACCGTATTCCATATATATATATATATATATATATATATATATATATATATATATACATACATACATACATACACACACACACACACACACACACACACACACACACACATACATACACACATACACACACACATACACACACACATGCACACACACATACATACACATACATACATACATGCATACACATACATACATACACACACACATACACACACACACATACATGCATACATACACACATACACGTATACCTATACATACATACACATACACAGACAGACACACACATACCTACATACATACTGTGGTAACAAATACATGAAAGATTAAGAGGTGCTTGCGAAACTACGATGCCCCCCTGGGAATAGAGCTTTGGTAAGGAAGAGAACTGGTTCTCCCATGCATTGCATGAATAGCAATGAAACAAATGAAGCAACGAAACAAAACCACTTTAACTTTCATTTCACTAGGAAATGGAAATCTTGGGAGAATCCTGAGACAAAATTAAAAAACAAGAAAATCCAATAAGAAGGATCCCCAAAAGAAACTTAAGATCAGGAGCTCTGCTCATATAGCACAACCCACTTGAGAAATGAACCTGTTTCCTAGGGTCACAATTAACCAAATGGGCTGTGTTCACAGTACACCCTAAGCTGCACAAAGCCCCACACAGATTCAGAAAGGTTAAACCCAACCAAGCTTGGCATGTGATAGGTGAACACAGCCAAGCAGCTATGTTTGTGGTGATTAAACATGCCTTCCCTTGCCCAGTGCTTGCCACTTGTGTTGGACTGTCACTCATACCATTCACAACCTCCTTAGTCAGGAGGTTGTACAAGTTGTAACCAATCCAGTTACGCAATGCTACTTTGAGGAAGGCTGGATTAGGATATGGGAACTGGACCAAGGAAACCCAAGTACTAATCTCCACCCAAGCACGGGTTTTTCTGTATTTTGGCTCTTTTATTTCCCCTTCGCCTTGCCCACTTCACAAAGCTGCTGTGGAGGCAAAAAGTACAAGTGTTGCTGCATCCAAATAAATGTGTCTCTCATATATTTATATATAAATATAACACTTTTGCACGGAGTGTAACAACAAGAACGCTCAAGCATTCACTCAATGACAGTCTAGAGGCTTTTACCCATTTAACTGTTTAATGAAATGAAGCATCTGATACAAAATAAAAGTTGCGAATGGCATTTCCTGTGCATTCTGCAGTTTAAAATCACACAAACTTCTAAATCCCTCCCCGCTTTACTACCCTCCAAGTCATGCATCTCCCCATACCAGCAGATGGCTTGACCAGTATGGTGGCCGTTAACCTTGGGCAGAGGTATCTAACCCAAACAAAATAATTCACACTACAGTCAAAGTCCCCCTCCCTGCTGGCAACTCGCAGTCTGCTGACACGGGTTTTATGTTGATGGATGCGAATCCAATAAACATGTTCTGGGAACATTTGATTGGATAGTCTGACACAGAGTGCAAGAAAACAAAAGAAAAGAAATATACATTATTTCACCCAGTAAAGCATGTCAGCCAATGTCTGTTATTTCTTTTCTTTATTCGCTTTCTTGCATTATGTGCAAAAGTGCATCTATTTCATTCTTTGCATCTCTATTTCATACTTTCTATTTCATAACAACTATCAGTGAAGCCCTTTACAAGAAGATAGCAGCTTACCAGAGGTTGCTTATAGGTGTTTCAATCTGGTTTTAGAAACAAAAGGATTAAAACAAAAATACACTGCAAAACAGAACTTCAGTGCTTCTGAGTAAGCATATTTTGTGAGCAATATCATTACAGCTGCCTTAAATATGGACAGAAGAATGGGCTAATGGAAGTAGTCATTTTTTGTTCTTTATAGCTGTGATGATTCACGCAACAAGCTTTATTTCACCATGCTTTCCCTAACATAGTAAATTGCCCCAAAGCGTAATTTTTGATGGACTGATAGTGCAATCCAATGTGTTCAGTGTCTGATCAACAACCCATTGAATTCAGTGATCTTATTCCCAAGGAAATTTTCACAAGGAATATTTCTTTGCCTCTATTAAATGGGAATACCATTGTTCAATGGATTCAGCTTCTGAGTGGTCTTCAAGGGCAGCCCCATTTAGAGTGCATTGCAATAGTACACCCCCAAGATAATTAAAGTGTGAGTGATTATAAGAAAAGACTTCAAGTCCAGAAGAACTAGAAGCACAAACCACTTGGTTTTGTCAGGGTTGAGTTTAATTCTGTTCCTTTCCATCCAGAGCCCACCAGTCTCCAAGACTTTGGAGACAAGACCTTGATAATGTCACTTAGTTGATCCATAGCCAAGATGTACAACTGATCCCATGTCAGTGAATGACCTCATCCAGTGACTTCACATATCTGTTAACCAGAGGGGCAAGAGTGCCAAGCCTTGTTGCACCCTGCAAGTCAGGGGCCTCAGGCTCAACTTGAGTATGGGCATTGAGGCTGAAAGCTGGGAGCTGGTAGATGGAATCCATTTCAAGCATTGACTCGCTTTCTCCATGAGTGGCCTGCCTCCCTCCAGATTTCTACCTTCTCTCCTCCTACGTCATTCAGAAGCTGCAGATGATCCAAAATGCAGTGGCACAGGTAGTTTTAGGAGTACTTTGATATGCCCATGCAACCCCTCTGCTGCCCAAGCTGCAATGGTTACCAGCAAACTCCCAGGTACAATTCAAGGTGCTGGTTGTGATCTATCAAGCACTTCGTGGCATTAGGGCCTGGCTATTTGAGGAATTGCTTCTCTCTCATTGTTTCTGCACTTTCCATAAGATCCAAGAGAGTGGACATGCTCCCTGTTCCATCTTTAAAACAGTGTCATCTGATGGGACCAAGGAAGTATCTCTTCCCTGTTTCAGCACTTGCCTTCTGGAATATTATCCCCACCTCCCAAAAAACGTTCAAGTACCCTGCCCTTCTATCCTTTAAAAGGCCCTAAAGTCCTGACTCTTCCTTCTGGTGCTGGAGAGAGGAGTATATGCTTTCTAAGGAAATTGTATGAATGTGTTGGCTATGTTGGTCCCTAGGTTATTGATTTCTTTCTTTTTTATTGTATTGGGTGTGTTTTTAATTTGTACACCATCCAGAATCATTATGAGTTGGGTAGTCTTACAAATAAGTAAGATCAGATCTGCTAGGACAGAATTGGTGAGTCTGACTTCAGAGTCCTCCTCAGCAGAATGAGGACAAGGTCCCTGAAATGCAACCAACCAACTTACCAAATTTTGAAAAGGGAAATCATGCACGTTGGCATCAGGTGAAGGCCATGGTGTTTGGAGGCTAAAATTACCTAAATCCACTACTACTATTTTTTATTTCAGGTCAGACTATGTTTCTAGCAGATATGCCAAAGGAGCTTGCAGAAACAATGTGAAGTGAAGCAAAGTGAAGCAATGCAGCACTTTTGCTTTGCTTTTTAGAAGCAAGGGGCTCACTGCTTCATGAAGCAACTTCTCAGGGGCTCTTTGCCCCAAACACTATTGAAGTAAAACAATCGTTTGATGTTTTGGGGCACACTATCAAACATGTATGCCATGTAAAATTAAGGAAGCCTCACTCCCTTTCCCCCAGCTGTTCCCCTTTCCCTTCTACAGCCCCCCAATAGGAACACAGCAGAAAACTCTTCTCAAAAAAGATAATTTAATATGAGATTTCCTTTTTTTTCACTTTTCTTCATTCACTTAGAGACAGAAGATTAAACTTTCTTTAACATCATCACCCACACAAGATTTGCATTGCACATGGGTGGATGATATAAATAATATATAAACATAAACATATATACATGTTCATACATATATAAAACCAAAGTGATTATGCTCACAAAGCAGTCTAGAAACAGGAATTCTCTCCTATTTTCCAAGTAATAAAGAAAAATAATAAAGTGCAAGGATTCACCCCTTTCTACTTTGCCTATCATGATTTTTGCCTTGGATACTTTCAGACTTACCTAACATGCTAGATTGGTTTGAAGCAGACAACCGCAATATACAGTGATTAAAGGAGGGTTCAGAGGTCAATGGCTTCTGAGCCACTTGTTTAATCAAAGAAGGCCTTATAACGTGATAGCAAAGTACTTGCTTTGTCCATAAGAAGTTGGAGGTTTAATCACTAAAACCTTTCCAATAAGAGAATGGAATTTCGGGCAGCAAGGCTCTTGTGAGTTTGGAGAGCTAAATTTGAGACTTTTGACATGCTGATGGCCCAGACACTCAGGTTTGTGTGCAGTGCAATTTTTGTATCTAATCAATCAGCAAAAATCAGATATTGTTGAATCCCAGCACTGATTTTGAAGCAAGGCTACTTACTTAAAAGAGGTTACACATTTTCATGACTAAATGGCATTGGCAAAGGCGATGCTGTTTCAGAGACTCTACCTGGATCAGGGGACCATATATAAATAATTTTTACAACCAGGGTTTTATAGGTGCTAGACTGACCTTCTCACCATGGACAGTGGGACTCTAAGCACGCATTTTAAATCTATGTTCCATGAGTGGACCACTCCATGGTGCTGATTATCCTATGAATCCTTTCTGACCAACGCGTCTCATCTCACAGTTTTTAGTGAGCAACAGAACACAGAGAACATACACCAGTGGCTAGAAGGATGTCACTGTCCCTCTTTCAAATGGCAATCAAGGTACAATACAGTTTGCAATGTGACATGACCTGAAGAGCAGACCCCAAGACAAGGCATGGCGGGGGGAAGGCAATGGGCCACCGCTCGGATGCTTGGCTGTCAATCAGGATATAAAAGAAAGCCAGAGAAAGTGCTGTATTTATTGTTGTTGCCTCCGTGGGCTTTGCCTCCATCCAGTTTGACGTAGACTTCATCTCCCGAGTCCAGGTGAAGCACAACACTGTTGCTGGCATAGTCGTAATTCTGGTCTGCGTCCTGAGCTATGGCGCTAGCTCGCACCTGCAAAGCACATCATGCCAAGAAGGAAGAGGGGTTCAGATCTCGGCAGCTGTCTGGAAGTCCCCCAAACCTGGTGCATGGCATCAGAGAAATTACCCAGAATGTATAAAGGCATGTCAGATGCATGTTGGAAATGTGGACAACACAAAGGGACATTTTATCATGCGTGGTGGACATGTAAAAAGTTTTTTAAAAAATTGGATTCAAATACATATATTGATACAGAGGATTTTAAAGATTAATATTGAGGGATGGTTGGTGAAATTGACAGAACTGGCTGAAATGGACAAATTGACCTACTTCTTTAATTAGAGAAAAGACAATATCTATATGTATTAGTGACTGGAAACCCCTTATGGACTTTTTGCATAAAAATGAAAAAAATGAACTTGTGATTTATGATTTTGATGATTAGACAGGATAGATTATAGAAAGAAGAGAGTCATGATTTACCTTTAGAGAGAGAGGTTAAAATGTAATTGTACTTATAACTGCTGTGAAGAGTATTGGAAGCCGCTTCTTTATATCTTTATATCTTTCTCTTTTTTTCTACTTTCTTCTACTTCTTTATTGCACTTTTAGCTTTTTCTCTTATTTCTCTTTCTTTTCTGTATTCTCTTTTCTCTTTTAGTGTGCATTCATTCTTATTACTCTGTTAAAACTTTTAATTATATATATATATATATATATATATATATATATATATATATATATATATGGATGGATGGATGGATGGATGGATGGATGGATGGATGGATGGATGGATGGATGAATGAATGAATGAATGAATGAATGAAAAGAAATCCCCCAAACCATCCTGTTTTACTTCTGCTTTGCATTCTTTACCCGTGCCCAGCTCATCCACTCTATTCCCTGTCATCAGCTCATCACCCCTCATTGGCAAGTCCTGGCAAGTGATCCTGGGGGTTCCTTCCTCCACTGGCAAAGCCAATGATCAGCAAGGCAGTGATATGTCCCAGCATGGCAGATTTAAAGGATGCTCAATCAAAGCCCAAAGAGTTTGAACAAGACACAGAAATGGTTCCTAAGGTGAAGAGGAACACATCTTCCAGAGCTACCCCTTTGCATCAGATTGCTTTATTCTGATCCTCCCTTCATATTAATCCACTCCATCTACCCTTGTCTCCTACTCACATCTATTTCATTTCCATCCCAGCCTCCCCCTCCTTTTACTCCTTTTTATCTTCTTTTTATCTTCTAGCCTACTATTTCTCAGGTTTTGCTCCTTATTCATTCCTATTAATAATCATTTCCATCATGCATACAGATTCTTTTTTCCCTTAAACAGCCTTAAACAGACTACTTAATGTGACAGTAGAAGACATACAGTTTAACCTCTTTGTGGGGAAGTATTTTTTTCACTTGTCCTTTTGCAATCCATCCCATTTCCTTCTTAAAGCCTCCAATGACAGAGATTTTCT
This sequence comes from Candoia aspera, assembly GCF_035149785.1. NCBI lineage: Eukaryota > Metazoa > Chordata > Lepidosauria > Squamata > Candoiidae > Candoia > Candoia aspera. The sequence continues at coordinate 216,238,092 of NC_086153.1, forward strand.
AACTTCTCCAAGCATTTTTCACAGCCAACTTCCCCAAGCCACTTTTTTTTCCCCTTTGCCATCTGTCTGTTCCTCCTCTTTCAGCACCATCACTTCTCTCTACCACCCCATCATCTGGACTTTCCACAGGCTTCCCCAATTTTCTCTTTCTGTTAATCTGGCTCTCCTTTCCTTTCCTTTTATGTTTTCCTTCCTTCCATCATGTTCCCAATCCATTCAGTTCATTTACTAATTGGACATTGCTTATTTTGAAGATGTATTCTGTATGATTTATTTTAAAGTTTCCTGCTGCTTGATCAAATGATCCTATTTATGAGAAATTGTAATAATGCAAAATATGGTACCCCACTTTTGTATATGTTTAAGCATAAATTTGTTGGTAGCTTTTACTCCTCTGAGCAAAGTTGGAGACAGATGTGCTTTTCTTCACTTCTCTAGTTCCAGGACAATTCCTTAGTTAGCCTTTTGCTTCTGTAGCTTAAACTATTATATTTCTTCTGCAATTATCCATGAAGAATCCATAAAATTTCATAGCAATGTAGCATTAATAAGGTGAAAACACTAATCTTTTTTGCCATTTCTATAACCAGCTTGACTATGCATCAAAGCACCTGAACGCAACACCATCATGACAATTTCTTTTCCTTGATCTTCTCTCATGTGCTTTTTATCCTCCTCCTTCCTTTATATCCACTTTCTTCATCATTTTCCAGCTCCCCAAATTTCATTCTCTACACCTCCTCATGTGCACATAAGCACACATCCACCATAATTGCTCAATGGCTCAAACCAGTATGTGGTGAATTTTCTTTCCTCCCAGAAAATTAATGCAGTCTGCACCCCTAATTCTATCATCCTGTAAAGCCTGATATAATCTTCCTAGTACTAAAAGAGGCCATCATTCCTATCAAAAAAGTGTCAGAGCCAATTATCAGAGTTCAGTGTTTGAATGGATACACATAATAATCTCCAGGGAAGTCACATCTTTGTAGGGGCCAACCACATCTATGTAGGATTCTTTGTTACCAACCATGTTTGTGTGCGTATGCGTGTGTGTGTAATATGTGCCTTCAAGTCAGTGTGACTCCTAGCAACTGCCTGGACAGGTCTACGCAGTTTTCTTGACAGCATTTTTGGAAGTGGTTTGCCCTTGCCCGCTTCCTAGGGCTGAGAGGGACCAGAACACCCGGTCTCCCTGTTTCTAGCCTAATGCCTTTAACCACTGCCCCAAACTGACTGTATCTACCAAATACTGTCTGCTAAATTCTGGTCAGAAACAACTTTAATTTATTAGGCAAATACAGCAGGGATTTTCTTTTTGCCTCCAGGCGCTTACCCGGTATATATACAAATATACAGTGAACAGATAAGAAGCCTAAGATTCTGAGAATCAGCTTTATTCATTGGTTTCACCACAATCTACATATATGCTCCCTGCCTGGTGGGCTCAAGGGAGCTATCCAAGGTTCTGGAAAGGAATTAGTGGGAATCTGCCATCAAAGCAGGTAAAGCTATAGAATAAACCACTAGTTTAGAGACTTTTAGGACATGACTGAAAATGGAGAGAATGTCCTTTTTTTCCCCCACCCCTATATTGAAAGGATTTGTGGGTGTAAAAAACAAGATGATGACATTTTTACATTCTTGGATCACGGAAACATATACATAATCCATATCAAATTCTTACAATGACCCAGGACCAATAACCCAGGACATGGCACTGCACAAAAAGAGAGATTAGTGGTCATGGGACAAAGAAATCTTGTGAAAATAAAAGCCTAAAGAGCACTGATTGGTAAATATTATCAAGAAGCACTAAAATGTTGACAGAGCGCTGGAAAACCTCCAGGCAGCTCCAAGGAAAATCTTCACAGGTCTTTGTTACCCGCCTTTAAAATGTGCATGAGGTGTGGAGCTGATCTCTCTGCTCTCTCTGGGGGTTCACTGGGCCCATAACCTGTTCAGAGTGCTGGAAAGCATTTGGCCTGAGAGATCAGAAAAAAAAACACACACCAGGCATAAAATTGTTACAATCTGCATCTTTAGGATCTCCCATGACTGAGAAATGATCTCTTAGAAAAATTGTAAAATGGAGAGTATTGAGATGACATTAGAAGAGCCCTGCTGGGCTACGTCAGCGACAGCTCAACTAGTGCAATAATGTTTTTATTCTTTGCTCATAACCCTGGCAACTAGTGTGGAGGGGTATACAGCTCTCATACTATTTATACTATATTCTTTCTTAAAGCCTCCAGTGACAGAGATTTATTCAGAGATAGCTGGATACAGCTATCAATAAATGTTAATCATCATGGCTATTTATACTATATAGCCGTGACGATTAATATTTATTGATAGCTGTATCCACCATGAGTTCAGTGTAATCCTTTCTCAAAGCTGTCCAGGCTTGTGGCCATCAATACAGAAATCCACAAATTAATTTTAAAACCCACAAAAACTTTAATATTAAAATTGTTTTAGGAAGTAAATTCTTGGTGGCCAAAAGGAGATACTGGCTGATCTCGGGCTTTCAGCTGAAGTGATAGTCCCTGGCACGCTGAGAAAATAATTGCTTCCATTTCAGTCTATAGCATATCCCGCATCTACAGTAATAAGTGAATGGCTTCCCCTTTATTCCAAGCCAATAAATGCTTTCTTTCCTTCAGTTCCACTCTGGAGTCCAAGGAACTGGATTCAGGATAGAGAACTCATCAATGCAAAGTTTTGGGTCTTGACTGATGGGCTCCAGGCCTCCATCATTGTCATCATCATGCAATTATACTTATAGCCTTGATAAAGTCAAATTTAGGCTCTTTATCAGATACTAGAATCCCAGAGCAGAAGAGCTGTAAACCTAAATAATTGGTGATGGCAGTTCCCCTGTCTAACGTGGCTAGTGGCTATGTAATACAAAGACTCTACTGTATGCACAGAGGTGCAAGTTTATGCAGTTGAATCGTCATGTGATAAGGGGTTAGAGTTGTTTAGATTCTGTTATGCATCTACATATTTGTGTTTTACCAAAGCAGCATTTGTAGTTAATTAATAAGTAAACATTTGTAATTAATAAATAAGTAAATTTACCACAAATGCTCAACTTATTAGAAACAGTTATGGAGCCCTTCCTAAAAGCCACAGCATCAACCTGACTCTCCGCACATTATCCATCTGCACTCTTCTACAAACAGTAGCAGATGGGCCATCCATCCATCTCTCTCAATTCAGTCTTCCCACAGGTTTGCTCTTGTAGAAGTAAAATGGAGAAACCCATGTACTATAAGCTGCCTTGAAAAGGCAGAATATTAAACAAACAGGCATTGCTGACATCCTAGTGTGATTTTTCTTACAACTAGGGATATGGCGTAGTAGAGCCATAGATATATTATAATCATAGCAATCCTTGCAGGAACTGTTCCTGAAGGATGCTACCACAATAAGATACGTTCATTGATGAATGACCACTTCTCCTCTGTTCTTGTGGCAAGTGTAACATGTATTCTAGCCTTTGCTGGTTCTTAACTGGATATGTAATTGCCTCTTATAAAGAATCCAATAAAGAATTGTCTCTCAGGTGACATCAAGAAATATCCCCCCACTCCAACCCGCCTCCCAATCCTGCTCTCTTGGTTGCTATCGTATGCAAGTCATGGATATTAAGCAATAAACATTCATTGATAAAACAGCCCTAAGTCTTAAGTGCTATATTTTGGTGGAAAGCATCCTATGCTACAGGGTCTTTCCCTGCACTGATGTGAGTAAGCCTCCACCCCACCCCCTTAGAGGTGAAGATCTGGACAAGCAAAGGACTTTATGAAAGAGCCTAAAGAACTTTTCCCACTGATGAGTTGAACTGCTTTGCACCCAGTCTTGAGTCAGCAGAAACTATACCAGCTTCAGAGTTTCCACTGCCACTAATGTCTCCAACTTCCCTCCAGGGTAATGCACGGCAGAGCCTTACAGATTTGGCATATCTTGATCCTATTCTTGGACAGTGTTGGCAATGGGGAAAAGACTACTTTAACACTGATTTGGTTAAGCCTGATTCATCATGGGCTGCAGACAAGATGAAGGCAATGTCTCCAGAATACTTCAGGGGAAAAAATAAGCCAGGGCATGTTTGTGCCCCAGTTAGGTGCAAACAGAGAACAACCTTTTGTCTAAACTGACAAACATAAAGGACAGTGGTGGAAAGAAAGATACGTGTAATTACAGTGCCGTTATAGAAACTCTACTATAACATTGGAAGGAACTTCAAAGTTTTCCTAGTCCAAACTCTGCTGAAGTAAGAAAGCCGCTAGAGCTGCAATGCTCCCCCTGCTTAAGACCCTCCATCTCTCTACAGTGAAGTCTCACTGATCCCATTTTGGGAGGACATCCCTGGATGGTGAGTTAGGCAGGTGCTCTCTTTGAATTGAAGTTGTCCTGCCAAGTAGCATCCCTCATTCCATTGGAAGGAGATCTTGACAATTAAGGATAAGAATGGAGAACTTGGCCTTCAGAGATGACATTTAGAGCAGGAAGAAGGGACTCAATTATTCACCAAATGGAAGAATAAACGCATACATACACACTGTAAAGAGGATTTCCTGAGGATCTAACTACGTGTGACATTTAACACAGATCAGTAAGCCCTAACAAACATTCCCCATCTTTTCCCTCAAGAAAAGGTATTCTGGGGAGAGGGCAATTTGGAATATAGAAGGGCTTCAGAGAAAAATCAGCACGAAAGATTTCCGAGTAGGTGACCAGTGAATGAAGGGTTAAGACCACCACCACCCCAACACTCACCAACTCTGAATCCCTCCATGCTGATTTTTCTCTGAAGCCCTTCCTGAGAGATCCAAACCACTACTTTCAGAAAGGATGGGGAGAATTTCAAAGGAATTTTTTTCACCTAGGACTATCTAGGATGGACTATCACAAGACTCTTCAAAATTCCTGCGTTCTGGAACTCCAGCTTTTCTTTAGTGGTTTGGATAATGGTCCTTAGATCTCACTCCATGCTGAACATGTCAACTCATTTGGGGCAAAGCTGTACAATTCAGTGACCAATTATAAGACCTAAAAAGGGGTGCTTTGATCTCAGTATCCCTTTTTAGCAAAAAAAACACTTCTCAGTTAAAAATGGGAGAGGAGAGCACAGAATGCTTAAAAATTGAATCTATGTGGATAAAACTGCAAGACTGTGGAAACACCTGTAAATAAAGTCACCCATTCAGAAGGATAAAAAGGTAAGGAAAGTTGGTCTCCTTTCCTTCAATTGCCTTAATCCTCAAATTATAGGGAGTAAAATCATGAATTATTAAGATCCAGGTTCCCCTTTTGGCCCATTGGTGATTTGGAGGTCTCTTGGGTCAAAATCTCCCCATTGGCAATGGCTAAATTTTCTAATTTTGGATTCCTATCCAGATACCTTTAGACAGAGTTCTCAGAGCTTTTCACAGATGCAGGCTAGCTTTTCAAGCATTGATTTTAAAAAAATGTCTTGGAGTGGAAAATGAGATTGAAATTAAAATTGAAAAATGAGATTCTGCCCTGCATGTGTGAAGAAGCCCCAAAGTGCAAAGCCCCTGCATTCTATCCTTCCATGTGGCTGAATTTTCCCCTTTTCCCACCCAATAAGAGTCCACTTCTGCTGGGCTGGAGGATTCCTCCTCACATGCGTACTTGAGCAGGTGGCTTTCCACTCACACCCCAGCAGCCAAGCTCCAGCCCAACAGGTCTGCCTGGCATTGCACCCACCTGCCCGTTCTTGCAGAGGTCTGCCCACATGCTGGTGCCGTCACCGCCGCGCATGAGGATGTGGTAGGTAAAGAAGTAGATGCCGCGCACCTGGCAGGTGAACTTCCCAGTGCTGGGCTCGTAGTGGTTGCCCAGGTTGGTCACCACGTCGTCGAATTTGAGGACTTCGTAGCCCTCGTGGGGGCTCTTCAGGCCCACGTAGAAGGCGATCCTGGGGCCACTGAAGGCGGCGCTCAGCGCGCCGGTTACCTCGCCTCCCGGCGGCGGGCTGCTACTGCCACTCACGCCCGACCCGGCTACTCCAACTGTAGTCGCTGCTCCGGGTGGTCCAATTCGGGACATCGATAGGCCCGGCAGTCCCGGCTTCCCCGAATCCCCCCTCTCTCCAGGGGGACCCCTGGGGCCCGGCGGGCCCGGCTCCCCAGGGGGCCCTCTTGGCCCCGGCTTGCCCGGGCGGCCAGGATCGCCCTTGGGACCCTGGAAGAACGGCGGCAGGGGAGACGGCGGGTTGGCGCTCAGCTCCTGCAGGGCCTCCAGGGCGGCGGTGCCTCCGGAACGTCCGGCGGGCCCGGCGGCCACACTGCTGGCGCTGTAGGGGTCGCAGATCATGCGGCAGGTGCCCATCATCTCGTAGTGAGCCCGGCTTGCGGACGGCGCCTGCAGCAGAATTGGAACGGCAATGAGCAGGATGAGGCCCATGGCCAGGACGATCCCGACGGCGGCAACCAGCCGCTTCCTCCTCTGCCAGAGCCGGGCCACGAGCGCCAACAGGTCTTCCTTATCAGGCGAAGGAATGGTGACTTCTTTGGACGGCGACTCTGCCTGCAGGGTGGAGAGAGGCAGAGAAAGGAAAGCAGTCACGAACGGGCGAGAGAAGGGTTACTTTCCACCCCGGTCAGGACCAGCTGCTTCTCTTTCGACGCCCTTCGGAGCGGCAGCGCGGCGCTGCCAAAGTGGAGAAGGCAAGGGACGGCGGCGGTGCCGTCCATCCCTCCGGATGAGAGGAGAGCCCGGACGGGCTGACGTAGAAGCACCCAAGCGGAGGCCAGCTCCCTCCCCCCCCACCCACCCACGCCCAAGAACATCGGTCAGTCGGTCCCCTCCCCTCCCCCTCTTCCGGCGTGCTTGCCTCCCTCGCCCCTTTCCCGGGGTTGCGGACCGGACTCGCGCGCGCGCTTCCCGGATCAGCCCCAGCCTCCAAGTGCGCCGCGCTCCAGCTCCAGCGGACTGGCGAGCTAGCGCAGCTCCCCAGCAGGCAAAGCGGTGCAGCGATGATACCGCTCGGCCAGTTCTTTAGATCCTCCTCCCACCCCGACCTCCCTTTGCACGGCAGCCGGAACACCACGTTTCCCCCCCGCCACACAAACACACACACACACTCCGGTTCACCAAGGAGCCAACCGAAGACAGCCCTCCTGCCTCCTCCGCCTCGCTTTGCGGTCCTCCTGGTTCCCTCTTGGGCCCCGCAGAAGTTTCCTCTTCCCCCGGAGGGGCTTCGTCCTCTCTTGGCCGACTGCAGGATGCTCATTACCGAGTGCTTCGCGCAGCTGAAGACCCCCCTCGTCGTTCTCCCACTTCGCGCCCATGCGACTGAGCTGGCCCGACCATCCTCGCGGGGGGAGGGGGGACGGGCGCGACTCGAGCCCCGGAGAGCAACCGAAGGCGGGATGGAGGCCAGGGACCCAGCCCAGAGACGTTGCTGTCAGCCTTCCCTCAGCGGGGGAGAGGGCGCCCGGGCTGTTTGGCGGGAAGGGCTGGATCCTTTTTCTTGAGGCCCTTTCAGAACTTTGCGTCTTCTCTTCTCTTCTCTTCTCTTCTCTTGCCTCTCTATTCAGCTCTCCTCCCAACTTGCCTCACCTCAACCGGTTCGCTCTCTTCCTGCTCTCTCCCTTTCCCTCTTTCTGTGCGTACAAGTTAGAAGAACTGGGCTTGCAAGAACTGGGCTCGCAAATCGTCCTAAGGTTGCTTTCCTTTGAGCACCGCCCTGGATCTTGAGGAAGATTTTGCTGCGGCGGGGGGCGGGGGGAGGCCGGCTGTGTACCGTGTGCTGGAGAGTTCTGAATCTGCCCTTTGTACCGGTTTGACGTTACCAAGAACCCGCAACATAGCTTCTTTGTTCTACCGAGGTCGACGGAGCTTATTCCCAGGTCACCGGTTCGGACTGGCACAGTTTAGCTTAGCCAAATGCAGCCGTGTGGTCAGTTTGAAGCTAAGAGCATCCTGCCAACTCAAGAAATTGGTTAATCCCCAAACCTTGGATAAACCTAATGTCAAACACTGCCTACAGTCCTACCCATGTTTACCTGTCATGAAGCTCCACTGAATCCATTGCAACTTACATCTGAATAGAGGTGCATAAAATTGCACCGTAAGTTAAAAACAGTATCTGCTAGAAGTGCCAAAACAATTTCAGGACTTACCAGGACTGCAGTGCCTCTGACACCAGGGAACCAGACAGCTTAGGTATCTCCTTATCCAAATCTTTCTCTCCATACACTGCCAGAATAACTAATCGCGGACTCCCAGCATGTTTAGCGGGTCATCCCCTCAGCAGAGCTACAAGGACGAGTGTGTTTTTGTTGTGGCATAACTTGCTCTAGGCAAAAGCCAACTTTGTCCCACGAGTGAGAAGTACGCAGCTCTTTGGGAATCTAGATAGATAGATAGATAGATAGATAGATAGATAGATAGATAGATAGATAGAGATAATACTACAAGAAAGAAATAATAAGGATTATTTGATGGAGAAGCTTAGTGTTGAAGGAACAAGCATATGTCCCTGTTCATTCCTCTACCCCTGTTGCTTTGGGGAATTAAATTTATTTGCTCTCTGTATCAAGAGCTTCCCTCCTCCTTTATGTGATTAATCAGCAGCAGGCAGCTTCATTTTGCAGCAGATTTCTACAGCAGCGGCAGCAGCTCAACTTAAAATGCAATGCAATGACAGAAAATTGCTGCCGAGGATCCTCCTGGCCATTGGTTCACTAAAGGTCCTGTTAGAATCACTTGATTTCTCTACATGGGTGAAACAGCTTGGATCTGAGGAGTGTAAAAATATTCTCTGGAAATCAGGCTCTGGAGTAGTGACTTCACAGGTGCAAAAACCTCTTGCTGCTGTGCTGGAATTATCACGCAAAGAAGAAATGGTCCCACAGCATGTTTCTCCATGTAGTTGCACACATCCATTCTGATGATCCAAATCAATTGTTTAGAAAAGTTTAATGCCTCCTCCTTCCTCGGCTTTCTCTTCCTTCTCCAGACCCTGTGGACCTGTCTCTTCCCTACTATCAAAATTAATAACCTGGGGTGTAATGTACACATTACATGCAAAATCTAACATAAGAACCCATGACTTGTTCCATCCTCTTGAAGGATACTGATTTACACCTGTTCTCTCTTTTTAATTATGTCAATACCTTATCCTGTTTCACTGGATTAGCATTGTATCTGCTGCTTTTGGCCTTTGGCTGTAAATACAACATATTAATATTCAGAGAGTGGAGGAATCCAAACCTGTGGAATGAAGTGACCCTGATTCACCGAACTGACTAGGCATGACAAGGCACAACAACCAGACCAGCAATGAGCAAACACTAGCATTTTTTCCCCAGCTTTGGTCCCTGGAATATTCAATCATAGTCAGTGCCTTGCAAAACCATTCTCCTGGTTTGTTTTTTTCCCCTACCATATCAAGGGGTGAATGTAAATGTCTCATCTGTCATTGCACACTCCTCTCTCCAGGAGTCTGCCTGGCTCTCCCACATTTCCATTACGAGGGAACTCTTGCCTGTGGCTTTTTTCAGTTGGAAAAATGCAGGCAGAAGATTCAGAGACACTTCAGGAAGATCCCAGCGGTAGCCTTGTTGGCTGCCTCCCACTATTCTATGCAGAGAAATGCAAGTGAAATTCTCAAGCACCTTGAGAAGAAAGTAGCACAGAAGCCTCTTTCTCAAGGGAAGAAACATCTAAGAAATCGTAATTTCAGCACAGCATTAAACAACACTGAGTTGGAGAGATAAATTATCTGATGTGGTAGAATGCAGCTGACGTTCCTAATCAACAGGCAGCAAGAGAGATTTTGATTTTATTTATTATTTAATTTCTTTCTAAATATTTCTTGGTTTTTTTAAAAAAAATCTAAAACAGAACATTTGCTGTGTTGAACTAGTTGAACATGTACACAGGTTGAACATGTGCACTCAGGCCTTTCAAAAATGTTGTCTCCCCAGTCTGGTCACCAAGATCTGAAATAGGGTTAGAACTAGGATTAGGGTGAGGATTAGAGCTCAGCAATACCCGATGAAGGATTTGCAAGAGAGAATCAATAGGTGTGGGAGATTACATGGTTTGTCATGAATCCAGTTCCCCCTTGTATATTATTTACATTCTTAAGTCTGGGAACTTACTTAGGGCACATTTAGATTTGACTTGTAATTTCTTGACTTGTTTTCCTACAAAATTATATGGTTTGTTATGTAGAAAGTTGCCTGCTTCATTCAGATCCTGTCAGGTTATATGTCTGAAAAAAAAAAGCAAAAATGAATTCTAAATTAAAGGTAGCTTTAAGAGGCATTCAAGTCTTCAAATCTCCTAGCTAATGATGAAGAAGTTTCACAATTTCATGTTTGTCTGAGAACTGGAAATCTTCACTCAGATGTACATATTCATCCGTTGACTCCTACATCAACACAGACCAAGTCAGATTGTAAAAAGACATTTAATTATCCCACGGCAAGAGATCTGCTGAAAGAATTATCATTTCCAAACGTGTATTGCAATGTTGCATTGTGATACAGTTGCGGCAGTAAGTCATTTCATCACTAGTAAGAGCATCTTCTAGCATCATCCAGTCATCACTGTGCTGATAAAACTGTAATGAGGACAAGCTTTAGATCATCTTATTGATGACTGAATGATGCTATAAAGTCAGGAAAGAGCTTGTCTAGTGAGAAAGAGCACTATTAAGTCAAAGTCCTTGAATGCTGAAGTTCTAGGTGCAATCATGACATTTTGAAACAAGATTCCTAGCATTCTGGTTAAACAATACTTGGCCAAATCTCCTTCTGGTATGTCTGCCTGAGACTCCTATGACCCATTCTCAGGCAGTCCTGAAAAATGGAAACAATTGATTCACCAGACGTGAAGGGAGCAGGGGGTGATGGATGGTGATGATGGGAGCACAGTTCCATTTGTCCCCATTTTTGGCTGAAAAGAAATCAATCTGCTAATTGTTTTGATTTTTTTTAATGATTCTAAAGGCAGGCTCGTGCATAATCACAGGAAAGCAAAATGCCTGAAGATCGGACAAGTTCAGAGCTGGATGTAAACTGCACTCAAATCTATATTTGGTTCAAGCAGCATCTGGATACAACAGAAGTTCCTTGAAAAACAGCTGCTTCTTATTTCTGTTAAGAGTTTCTACTTACATTTTTCCAATAATTTACCTATGAAACATTCAGAAAGTTAGCTCACACTCTGTAAAAGCACTATGCCCCCCCTTTTTTTTTCAGTATCACTGAACAAAAATTTGTCTTTTGTTTCTTAGCAGCACAAATAGACAAATAAAGGAGTTCTGTGTTCCTATTATGTAGTCCTGTCCATGTTTCCTCAGCCAGTAGGGAAAACTATATTCCATGGGTCTTATTCCAAATAATCATACATAAAATTACAGTTTTACTGAATTCCCAGCTACAGTGAGATCACAGACAAAACAATAAATGGCAAAGTCCTTCTCACTACCAGTGTCCAAGTGGGAGTCGCAGAAAATCTGCCATGACAAAAGATTGCATTTGCTAACTGAACGTAGTCAAATTATCAAGGTAACAATTAATGATGCAAAAGAGAGTTTTTTGATCCTTTGAGGGCCAGGGGGCACAATCTGAGTGTCATGGATATTGTTAAAAAGTGGTTGCCATGGGAAAGGACTCACCATTTCAGAAAATATATGCCATGGTGAGTATGGTCCTCAAAAACAGTTCCATTTTCAGAAAGCAATTTGTGAGGCTGCTTTCCCAAGAACATAAGGAAAAGAAAGAGATGGGGACTGAAGTCCAATGCCATGTAGTTTGTTCTTTAGATTTTTTATCCACCTTTATTATTTTTTATACATAACTCAAGGCTGGGAACATACTCCTTCCCCCTATTTTCCCCAAAACAACAACCCTGGGAGGTGAGTTGGGGTGAGAGAAAGTGACTGGTCCAAAGTCACCCAGCTGGCTTTCATGTAGTTTGTTTTGCTTCTTTCCTATTTCGATTTTACAAAATGCCAGCTGAGAAGGTTCAAAGAAAAGTGAGTTGGCCAAGAAAATGAATGCCTGGCAAAGTGACCTCTGAGCTTCAAATGTTAATCCATATGCCTGCTTCCGCAAAACATAACCAAGTTTCCCTTTCATAGAAAACGAACTGTTTTCAGTTATATCACTCTACCAAGCTGGACAGAAAAACTCAGCTAAAAATCAGTGTGAAGCTTCGCATATTCCTACAAGTTAGACGAAGTGGTCACATTATAACTATAGCAGCACTTCACTACAAGCTGGATTTAAATCAACACTGTTTGGAAACGAGAAACTTTCATCTTAGGAATGCATTAATAAGGCAAACATACTTTCTTTGAGGCCTGGATGACCCATGTGAAAAACTGATTTAGTCATTTGGGAGTATTGAAAAACATCATAAATCACTCATGCTTGCTTTTTTTGTAACCTTGAATGTATACAAGAGTTGGCACTCAGACCCTGCCTGAGCCTGAAATCTGTGCAGAACCAGATTGCAGGCCAGACATTGGATGCTCCTGAGGATTAATGATGTGCAGGCTGAAATACACCTCTTCACCCTCAAAATGATGTCCCTGGGTATTCATTGATGAATTGATGCTGAATTGAGAGGCCAGCCAGCTGCACTGTGCTCTAGATGAAAAGCCCCCTCTCTCGTGTCCTCTACCACGGAGACAACTATTCATTGCATGTTGAAGTGACAAATGTCAACTTAAAAGATGTGCTCCTGTTGGTGACTGTTACTCACTCATATTTTGATTTAGCATACTTTTGGGGAAGTGGGGATCACTTGCTACCAAGAGATGCTCCTCTGTAATCTTTAAAAAAAAAAAGCAATTGTGATTGGGCAACAGTGGGCTTTTGGGGAGCTGTAGGGGATCTCTGATGGTTTTGTTTGTTTGTTTGTTTGTTTATTTGATCGATCTCTGGGTGCCATGATACCAGAGAGGTTTATTTTCTGTCCTAAAGGTGGAAGAAAAGCTTTGATTATAACAAGTCATCTAGTTCCGCTCAAACCAAGCTGATGGCAACGTTTTTAGAGGACCAGCAAACCTGCTAAGCTCCTGGAACCTTAGACATTGCCCAGAGATGCTGAGCACCAGCTGATTCTGTGCTGCATTCTTGTTGCAACTGTCCGTTAGTTACACTACTTGTGTATGTCTTTAGGAAGCATCAAATCCATATTATCAATTCTAATTGCCGGCAGAGATCTTCAGTCTCTGATCTAGCACATCACTTGGTTCCTGATTATTAATTTTTTTTTCATTGAGGGCCATCTGGAATTGAAGCTATGGGCACCTGCCTGTCTGTGGGCACTGGTCTGCTCTACCATGCAGCTATAGCCCCTGTCCTCTCATTCACATCCATCATTTCTCCAAAGAGCTCCCAACAGCCTTATTATTGACATGGCTGGTCCAAAACCACCCAGGATAGCTGCTGAAATTGGAATCTGACTCTCCGCAGTCCGATATGCTATACTGCCCTTTCAAATCAGATATGTGGAAACTATAGCCCTAAACAATTTGCTGAACTACAATTCCCAGCATCCCTCTCTATTGGCCTGGTTCAGTAACAGCTGGTGGAGTCAGACCATAGGTTTTCCACCCCTGCACTATTCTAAACTGGCTCTCCTGCAGGTTTTTGTCTGGGTTAGTCTCAAAAGAGCTGGATGAGCATCACATCCTCCACCTTAAGCATACACAGCCTCCTCCTTCACTATCAATCCTCACCACAGCAGGAAGGAAGGAAGGAAGGGACTGTTCTCAGAAGAATATACAAAGGGAGAATCAGATACACTTAGGAAATGAACTGTCCAAAATTCTACAGCTTCTTAAAACTCATTACAAGTATCTTTTACCAAGATCATCTCTGTGCATGGAAATTGTTTGAAGTGATTTTCAAGATGGCTCCAGCTGCTAAAACTAGTACTGCTAAACTGTAGTCAAGCATGACAATCCCTTCTTTGTTTTGTTAATTTTATCTCCTTTGCTTATGTCACTACAGTCACCTGTCCTTGGATCAATTAGGATGTGGAATTTCTGCTTAAAACAAGTGTTCCATAAAACTGTTCTATAAAATAAGTGCATCTTGCTTTATAGAAGCTTAGCAGAAATACATATAAATAATCAAATTCCTCCCCCTAACAACAACAAAAAAACTTTTGGGAGGGAAGGAGAGTGAAAAAGAAAAAGAGGGAGGGAGGGAGGGAGGGAAGGTCCTGACAATTAATCTCATGTATGGTATCATTTAAAAGTATGTAATGACTAATTGCCCCATGCTGGTCAACATCCACCAAATATCTCTGAGTCAGGGAATGAGATACATATATGCATACAAATGCAGGGCAGCACAGCAGGTACAGCAAGACTGAGGAAATACGGAAAGTGCTGCAGCTGAATCCCTGCTTATTCTGAAGGGAGCTCCTTTGAATTCAATTAACCTTCCCTTTGGGTAGACGTGCAAAACTTGCACCATGAACATTATTACAGGTTAGGATTCTAGTCTTTCCAATGCTGTGTAAAATAAATGTAAAATGTCTTTTCCCCACTTGCTCTCAGTCTGCTTCCTTGCAATTTTCCTGTAGATCAACAGCTCCGCTTGCAAACACCTTTTCTTGAAACTGCTTTGTCGATCAGCTTTATTGAATTTTCTTTTTTGTTCTAGCACTTGTTACTATTAGTATCACTTTGTATATTAGGGAGGCTCTCTGTTCCCTTCAGGTTTGGGCCAGCCTCCTGAAGAGGTGCCTTTAATCTTCTCTTTCCCAAACACAGCAGATGCCCTGTCGCTTCTTCAAACCCTTTTGGAATGACTAAGTTCCTGTGTCACTGGACTCACCCTCACCTACAGCTTCAGTATTGCACTATGTCATTTGTATAATAAGGGGACCAGAGCTGTTGATGATATTCCAAACAGGGCCCTGTCCATTCTATGGGGTTTTTTTGTTGTTGCTGTTGTTTTGGTTTGGGTTTTTTGTGCCTCTGAGTCATTGTTGAGTCCTGGCAACTGCCTGGACTAGTCCTTGTAGTTTTCTTGGCAAGATTTTCAAGTGGTTTGCCCTTGCCTGCTTCCTGGGGTTGAGAGAGAGGGACTGGCCCAAGGTCACCAACTGGCTTTGTGCCTAAGTCAGGACTAAACTCAAGGCATCCCAGTTTCTTTTTTTAATATAATTTTTATTAAGAATTTTGATTACATATGCCAGTTAGAACTCTCATCTCTCATAGACCTTTCCTCACCAGCCCCTAGTGAATGTATTCTAAATTTCATTTTTCCATGAAGTTTGGCATAGCTTCTCCAGGAACAGAAGCAC
This sequence comes from Candoia aspera, assembly GCF_035149785.1. Taxonomy (NCBI): domain Eukaryota; kingdom Metazoa; phylum Chordata; class Lepidosauria; order Squamata; family Candoiidae; genus Candoia; species Candoia aspera. The sequence goes on from NC_086153.1 coordinate 216,253,416, forward strand.
CACCATCATTCCCACCTGGAAATACTAGTTTTTGCTGAGCTTTGATTTTGTCTTTGTTTTTCCGTCTGATCCCAGTAGGGTTGAACTAGAAAAGCCTGTTCTGGTCTCAGATTCTTTAGCACTTCAAAGGTCATCAACAGGTTGTAGAAATTCTTTGGAAGCAGCTTTTTTGGATTGTTAAAGCAGTGATGTCTTTTTCCGGAGTCACACATCTGTTACAGAAGCTCTCCTCAGCTGTGCCAATATGCACAGCCACTTCACTTTGCTGGGGAAAATGAATCCAAATGCCTTGCTTCCTTTTCCTCCTGTTTTCTCATCGTTCACATGGGTCATGAGTGGTGGCAATCAAACTGTTTTTCTCAATGAAGGAAGGACCACTGTGACAAAGATTGAGGGACATTACGCTAGACAGAGCACTTGAGAACCTAGTGTGAGGATCAATTCTGCTCTTGCAAAAAAGATGGATGAGAAGACATTTTTAAAAAGGAATAAACAAACTCAGATAGGTGGAATGAAATACTAATACTCACCAGCCCATTCTGTAGTAGGAACTGGGTGATGGCTGTTTCAAGGATAACTGTGAAAACTGCTGGATGCAAGTTAGGAGCCCAAAGAGCTCTTCTTGAGTCATTTTATCTTCACAACAGCCCCATGTAGGTGCTATTATCTCTGAAACATTAGTAGTAGTAGTAGTAATAGTGGTATTGCTATTTTTTTAAAAAAATCCATTCAATTGTGCCTGATTCTCAGAGACTGCCTGGACAAGTCCCTGTGGTTTTCTTGGCAAGATTTTTCAGAAGTGATTTGCCATTGCCTCCTTCCTAGGACTGAGAGGGAATGACTGGCTCAAAGTCCCCCAGCTGGCTTTGTGCCTAAGGCGGGACTAGAACTCACTGTCTCCCGGTTTCTAGCCCAGTGGCTTTAACCACTACACCAGACTGGCCTTAGTGTTACTACTATAGTAATAGTAGCATTTTTATTGCTGTTATTATTGTCATCTTCATCATTTCTTCCTCTTCCTCTTTTTCTCCTTTCCATGTGACAAAGTTTTCAGGTTCTATAATAGCAGCAGGTACCATTGTTACATGTAGTCAGTTAAAATTACATATATTTCAATAATTCTTTAAAGTAAAATATTGAAACCAGAAATTGTCTTGCTGAGTTAGACCTATCATTCGTCGAGTCCAACATTCACTCCAACATACTGGGCAACCATGGAAACCCACAAGCTGAATGTATGTATGTTAATATATATAATGCAGGGTTTAAATTAAATAGCATTTAATGTTGCTGAATTACAACTCCCTGCAGCCCAGCCAGCAGGGTGATGACTGCTGGGAGTTGTAGTTCAGCCACATCCAGGGGGTCATAGGGTGTGTGTCATGCTCCCCGATCAAATGTTCACAGAACATCTTATCATACTTGCATCCATTTTGCTGGGACCCATGTCAACCTGTGAGTTGACCAGCAGGGAGGGGGAGAATGGCTGGAGGGTGAATCATCTTGTTTGGACTGTCTTCCAGCACCAAGGTCATCCACGGAAAATCGTTACAGCCATCTGCTGGCACGAGAAGGAAGGGGCGCCTACCTAAGGGGGCAGTGGGGGGGAATTTGACTTTACTGATACTTTTAACTGTGGAAATGTGCGGGAATTTCCATTCGCAACTTTTTCCCTGTACTGAATGCTTTGCACCATTAAAATAGATTTCTAAGCTAAAGCTTATGAGTCGTAATTTAATGGGAAGATGAGCATTCCAGTCATCACACTGTGTCTATTCCTGTGCTAGAATATTAAGTTATTTTCACCTACTATTGCAACAGGATTATTGTCATATAAAAACACAGAGTTTTCATTTTTTTCTTCTTCCAAAGTTACTAGATAATCAATTTCTCAGATTCAATTTTTCAACATGTCCACTTGTGAATGATACAGTTCAAGATGGCATGAGCACACTGGAGGGACATCTGGCTGCAAGAAGCAAAAGCAAAATAAATGCATTTATTTATATTTTATTTTATTTTATGTATATAATAAACATAAAAAGATTGGAATTTACCTTGGCAAAGCAATTGAGAGTTGGGAAACCAGCACTGCCTTTTCAATGCTGAATGGAGAATATAAATGACTTTCAAAAGTGTCAGCACTGCCAGTTGTGCCCACAACTCATGAAAGCTGGTTATGCTTTTCATCTTACTCTTAATCAGGCAGCTGAAAGGGCATTCAGTCCTTGAGTCCTAAACCCATCGCCATTCCCTGGATGATGGCCATTGTGGCTTGGCTGGAAACCAGCACCAATACCTTTCCAGTAGGCAAAGAGATTCACCAAGTTCCATGATGTGCATTAGTGGCTTCCATGAGCAGAGATGATTTTGGATGGCTGGGGCTGCATTTTTAAACAGTGACACCAACCTAGCAAGTGATCAGAGCCTATAAAGGAAATCTTTGCAGCTATGTCAAGAGGCAGCTTAATTCAGTTTGCTTTGGAAAAGTTTCAATTCCCTTAAAGGCCAACAGTAACTGCCAGCCTGCTTGTTATACCACAGATATTCCAGCAAGCTCACAATACTTTCTCCTTCCCAGGGCAAGTCAGTGGTCATTCTTCCAAGCTTTTAATAAAAGTTTTGGTTATCAGTAAATATGCCTAGCAAATATTTTATTTTTATTCATTTAAGAAATATATACAGCCACCCAGCATGAGCAGTTGCAATAATTCTGGGCAGTATACAATCAATAAACAACAAGAAAACAATAGAATTAAAAAGAAGAAAAAAATGACCAATAGATGATCAGAAGCCAAATTTTTACTAAACGCTCGTTGGGCATATGCTTAGTGAAAAAGTTCCAAAGGGAGAGGTGTGCAGAACGCTTCTGTTAGGGACCTTCATTTCAAAGAATTCCACATACTATGAATGGATAGATGGTTTGCTCCAAGCACACTGCCATTGTGTGCATGTGTTTTCAGTTTCATTGACTACTAGGCGGTACCATGTAACCAGCTTGGTTACATGAGTCCTGCTTGGGGCTCATCAGAGGTGGGTAGCCAGATGTTATTCTATGGGGTTCAAACCCTCTACCAGGAACTGAACTCATGAACCTTCACACTTTAGATGACTGCATACAGTCCATTGCATTAGCTTTAGGAACTATCCAGATCCTGTATTCAGCGTTGAGAAAGAGAGAGAGAAAGAGACTTCTTTCTTTGAAGATCTCTGATCTGTTACAGGGAGTATAAATAGCCCACTGCACTTAGCATAATCATTTAAATAATGTGATTGTTAATCAGTATGAGTCTTAATAAAAGTGATTTGTACTGCTTATTTGTGTGCCTTTGTGCCTTATTGGGTATAGTAGTCACTTAACAGTGTATATAGCATTTATATACATCCAGAAGCTGGGCACTCTAGGAAAAGCTCACCGTTAGTAGGAAGAAAGGTTTAACGTAATTTAGGAGCATCTGCTTTTGAAGGTTGGAGTAGAGCAGCTGTCCGGCTTCCTTTCGAAACAAGGCAGCTGATGTCTAATTTGGCAGTGACTCAGTTCTTCACCCAGGCAGAACATTTTGCCTCCGAGAGGTGAAGGCCCTCCACAGGGCAGATTAGAGGCAATCTGTACTGGCTAGCAAACAATGCTTTGAACTGTATCTGAAAGTAAATTGTTAACCAAGGCAGCTATAAAAAGGGTGGAGTTGGATGAACTGCTTTTTCAGAACAAGTCAAAATTTGGTATTTTGACCAACTGTAACTTCTAAAGAATCTTCAAGCATAGCACCATGTAGCCAGTTATCATCATAGTCAGTAGACCAGCTGAAGCAATAGTTCTTCTGTAATTCTAACTAGCTTAGAATTACTGCTATGCACACCCTTTAAATGTTCCATTAAGATTTCACTTATGCCTATACATAAATGTTTTTCAGAAATTACATTACAAGATCATTTTGTTATATTTGTTAATGTTCCTGTTTAACGATATTATCTGTTAGTTAAATAAGGGTGGATTAGACTGGGGAGCATTGGGGTCAGAGCAGAAGGGAGCATACCAAATTTCATTCTTTTAGCTAAACAAATAAATAAATAAACAAATAAACAAACACATTGCCTTTGAAAGTGATATGTAGCTGATTTTGTCCAGGACCACAGCACTGAAATTCAGTGACAAAATGAATTCAGCATTTTTAAATGACTGAAATGCTAAAATACTGCAGCTGCATCTCTGCCATAACTCACTACTCCCCTAATGCTAAATGAATGGTTTAAAAATAGTTTCTTGTTCCTGCTTTACCTGGAAATGTAAGTCTGTACAGTAATCATGACCACACTTACCCAAGTATGAATTCCATACAGTGAGATTTTTACTAGTAGACATTCGTTGGAGGGCCCTGTGAAGGACCATCTCAGGTCATACATTTACATCCCAGCAATTCCAGTGGAAAAAAGTTAAGCCTGCACTTACTTTCCTCCAGTGGATCAATGAGTAAAACACACTTCAGGGGATGAAGCATCTGGCTTAAATATTCAGCATACTGGAATGAAGACAGCCCAGTTTAATTCAATAGAAAATATTTAGGTGTACCCATAAATAGGTCTTTTCAGTCATTTTTTTAAATAGTGCCACAATGTATACAAGGAGCAGAGAAAGCAAATGGCACTTCATTTGGAAACAAAGACAGAAAATACCAGGTACCTTTGGACAGCTGCCAGGGCTCCAGCTACTAAGGAGAATTGTTGTTGTGTACCCTGGCTTTTTAAAAATGTTTTTCTGGTCCCATATTCCAAACTCAGTCTAGAGCTGAATCTAGTCATCTTTTTAATTTGTCACAGTTTGTCTAACCTAGCATCATACTAGGGTATTATGAGGAAATGTAATGGATGGATGGACAACCACCCACTGATGCTTGGAGAAGTCTAAAACACCTACCAGAGCCTAATAACAGAGGAGATATCACAGCAGAAGACCCATTGGCCACAGTCCCACCAAGAGCCAACCATAGGAAAGGTCTTCTCCCACCTTTCGGCCCACCATATTTCCGAAAGCATTTCCAATGATAGAGGTCACTGAACAGAAACTCTTAAGAATCTCAATGTGAAAGTTGATCCATAAAAGAGGAAGATCCTGATTTGAAAGCCCTTAACACTGAATGTTTTTTTAATAGCTATGTTTTGTCTTTTGTTATATAGTTTGAGGGACTTGGGCTTTTAGGAATCATACCATTTTTAAATGGGAACATACAGGAAACAATGAAGATTATATACAGTATATCGCTTGGCATCAAGGTAGCTAACTTCCAAGAGCTGGTTGGAAGCCAACTCTTCCAAGCTGATCCTCCTGGGAGAAACTCTTAGCAGTGTCCCATTTTTGTGAGGTGAGTGAAATGGAGGCCAAGTGTTGTTTTTCAGTCATGGCCCAACTCCCAGTGCCCTGAAATAATTTCCTTTCTGAAGCCAAACTTTGTCTTTCAGTTGTTACTTTCTAGAAGTTAGTTAAAATGGGGTTCTTCTGGACAGCACTTAAAGACTAATTGAATATCACCATCTGATGTGCTGCTCCATATTGTTTTAATACTGCTCCATGTTATGTTTTGGTGTTTTAACATTTGTGTTGTATTTTTATTGTTGTTACTCACCAGGAGTTTTAACAGATTCAATGGCATTCCATGTTTCAATTTCAGTTTATTAAAATATTCAGTCATAGACCAAACACAATGGCATACAAATTAAAATCCTTATGTCATATGGTCTAAAAATCAGGCTGATATCAAAACTGTTACCCTTCCTTCCTTCCTGCCTTCCTTCCATTATTGCATTTATTATATCCCATCTTTCCTATAGGAATTCAGGGACCTACATTTTATCCTTGTAGTAGTACTCTGTGAGATAAGTTGGTTGGACTGACTGCATCATCTTCTGAAATGGGGGTGGGACTTGAGCATGGGTTACTCTGATCCCTGAGACCTTAATCAGTACATCTCACTGAATCTTAAGTCTATCTTAAAAAGCAGCCCCACAGAAAGTAGATTGCAGTAGTTTAGCCTGAATATGACCAAGGCATGACCATCAGTAGTCAAATATGCTTTCCTAGTGGTGCATTTAAGGTTCCCAGGTGAGCAGTGGGGAGAGAAGAAGCTGTTATCTGGGTGAGTCTCAAGAGCAGAAGCTTTTTACTTTTATTGAGCTGGTCAAACTGTTCCTCCTATTTGCTAGGCTGTTTTAATTGTTTGCACCTGGCTTCCCAAACATTTCAAACCACCTCTTACCACAAAGCCCAGAAGGAGACTCACAGATCTTTCCCAAATCCAGTTCAAATCCTACTTCCAATTTAAAAAGAAACATGCATAACAAAATGCAGACGAGATGTCTGGGATTTTCCTTTTCAAACAATTTGGAGGCTGGCTAGTCATAGCGCAAGCCTGGGTGCTTTCCTGCTCTCACTCCGATTTTTCCTCCCAATTTCATCAGCATCTGAACCTGATTCTGCAGTCCTAAAGTTGCCAGGGCGCCAATGTTTCAGAAAACAGATTCAAGGCTCCTAAAAGAAATGTGATCATTTATTCATGAAGAGCTTTAAAACTTAACAGGAGGATTTTGCAAAGCAAATAAGGGAACAAGGCAATTGTCTAAATGCGTGTGGGTGCATGAGCATATTTACCTCCTTCAGGTTGGTTATTGGTTGCCTATGACAAGCAAGACTGGGATTTGATTTCAGATGTATGGAATTAGCACTGAACCTCCAACTAAATATTAGACTGTGAATATTTTGCTGGGGGTAGCAAAAGAGAGAGTAATCCTGGTTAACCTTATGCAAGTAAACAAAATATATGGATCAGGGGATCACAGATTTACAGTCTTCCTGCAAATGCCAGCGTTGGGGGGGCGGGTGAGAGGAACAGTGTAATATTGGCATAAAAGGCTGGGTACAAGATAGCAAGCCTGTTGCTCTCATGTGTCCTGTCTCAGTATTTATTGTGGCACCTTTTCTTTGGTCTATGGGTGCCTAGTTGGTTACATAGCTTTTGTTAGTTATCACATCTAAAGCAATCAAATTACTATTGTTGTTGTTGTTTTGATGCCACCTGACACTCCAACCATCTCTTGAAATTTCCTTTCATTCCACTGGATGGTCCTGTTGATGTCCTCATTCTATCACTAGATTCGCTCTGTCATTTTAATTTTAAAAATACCACTGAATCCAGGAAAACGAATTGCCTGCCCTTCTTTTCCCCTGGCAGCCAGTGTGCTTGCACATTTCTTTTCTGGGCTAAGATCAACTCAGGGTTTCCTTGGGCTTTAAGAGCATTTCTTGCTATGCCTTCCTGGCACCTGTTTTCCTTCCTAGCTCACAGGTGGGAATCCCTGGGTCTTTGCTGGAACTACCCTTTTCTTCTTGCCTAGAGGTAGCTGATCCACAGGTTGTGTGCTACTTTTGAGACACTTGTCGTGATCAGAGTTGTAATGATCAAAGAATGAACTGAGAGCATCTTTGGAAGTTGCCATTGCAAAATCTCAAGCCAAGTCCAATCATTTGGTCAACTGATTTCTATTTTGAAACCAAATTGTTGTATGGGGCAGAGGAGAGCCATACGGGGCAAGCTGGGGGGCAGCCTCATTTAAGACCCCCATGGTTTCCGACTGCTACCAGCATTGAGAAAGCATGGGTAGGCAGCTGTTTGAATGTACCCTAACAGCTTTCATATGTAACATATATATAACATATATCCCTCAGCCTTTCATTACCACCACCATTTAAGGTTTCCCCTGGCACACTGCAATTTACTGTATGCTTCCCACTTTCATGCTGCCTCATTCCCCTTTTTATCTGATGAGTGCTCACTTCTCCTATCTCTTCCTTTCCCTATTGCCACATTACCAGTCCCTTAGTGTACAAGTCCATGCTCTAGGTGGTGATTATGCTGCCCAACCACTCCTTCTTCGCAATACATATAGTAGTTGCTTGGTGTGTATTAAATGTGTGATTGAAAAATACAGCCAGGAATGGAACAGCTGGCAGAGCTTAGAATTCCCCACTTTAGGAGCATTTACTGAAATCACATTGTGTAACTCTGCTGTGCAGACCAGACCTCTGGAAATGATCCTTTGTTCTAGCATGCATGCATTCACATGAACACATATGAGCCCCTGCATTGATATAAGGGGAGACATGCAATCACATAGAGTGCTGCTGTGAGAGTTTTGTTAATGGTTTGCTTTTTGGCTTGCTGCAAATTACTACTGGATATTTCTTACTTACTAGCTGATTGTACGGTGCAAAAATTTACTATTTGCCTTTTTTGGCAAGGATATATTTCTTTCCAGAACAATAGAGATGTCTTGCTTTAGATTCAAACCCTTTCCTTTTACAAAAACCTTGACACTTTATGCAAGCAATGACAACGGAGGAGGATATATATCCAAAAACCACCGCCCCCTAACACATCCTTATACTACATTTTATTCTGTGGAATTTTACTGTAGTCAAATGTTGTGCTCCACTGTACATACCATGTAAGGATTTAAAGCAGCCTAAGAAGATGTTTCATTATAGATATCACCCAAGGACTCAGCCATTGTACGCACAAGAATCTGCATATTATTTAAATTCTCAGCGGTGGCTTAGGAGAGACTGAGGCCACACAGCAGCCATAGGTGAATTTTGCCACAATAGGATTTAGGATGTTCACTTGCATTAGTTAACAGTATTGCAAGACAGATGGAAAGAATGTAATCCAGTGTGGTGCTGTGAATGAAACGTTAGGCTGGGGAGATCTGGGCTCAGATTGCCACCCAGCTATGTAACATTGGGCAAACAATTATCACTCACTTTCATCTATCTCATGAAATACTGTTGTGGATGTTACTCTACAAAATGCAGTGGTGCAGGCAATAGTGGGCTGCAGTGGCTCCCAGTAGGCTTCCAGGTACAATTCAAGCTGCTGGTTGTCACCATTAAAGGTGACATGGGGCCAGATTGCTTGTGGGACCTGATGGTTTCTACCCTTCCCACTAGATCTGGCAGGATGGGCATGCTCCAGGTCCCCTCAGGGAAACAGAGTCACTTGGTGGGGCCTTGGAAACATGCCTTCTCTGTCATGGCACCTGCCTTATGAAATAGCCTCCCCCTGGAAATATGGATGGCCGTGACCCAGCTGGCCTTCAGGAAAGCAGTGAAGACCTGCTTTTTCCCCTAGGCGGTGTCCTGATTACCAGGAAACACACTGAGGCGAGGACTTGGTCTCTAATATTTATTAGTAGTACTTAACAAGAATCCTAACAAACTGAGAAAGCGTGGGAAAACCCAGCCATATAAACCCCAAAGGTTAAGGCGGTCCCGATCTGTGTCTCTTTGAATGGCTGAACAGTTCCTCAGTGCTACGCATGCGCTTGACAGTCTGGGTGAGAGCCCCCTGCTCGCCATCCTTACTCATGACATCACCCTCCCCTCCAGATTGATATTCCATTTCAGCCCCCTCCCCTCCAGAGTCTTGATAAGATATGTTGTCTGCTTGTAAGGTCCCATGAGAACTTGGCAAAGAAGGCAATTCTTCAAAGGACAACTCCTCCACGGACGAAGCGGTGCTGCCCTCCCAATCCGATAACGCCTCCGAGCCAGGTGGCTGCTGCTGAAAAACATCTAGAGAGTTAGCAGGGTCAGCCCCCCTCCCCCCTGGGAAAAGCAAGCCCGAGGTTGAGGGCTGTGGTTCCCCCACCTCCTCTGTAACTGAAGTCGAGGCTTCAGGCAGGGGCGGGGGGAAATACACACTCACAAACTCCTCAGCTTGGCCTTCTTCGGCCCGCTCAGGCGAAGGAGGAATCTCAGGTAAAATGCGAGGCTTGGGTTTGTGAGGGAAAAGCTGATGGAATCGATGAACCAGTGCTGGAGCATGTACATCTCTGGCATTCTCCCACATGCGCTCCTCCTCAGGGTACCCTTTCCAGTGTATAAAATATTGGATGCCCCTTCCCCTCCTCCTAGAGTCCAGAATCTCTTCCACTTCGTACTCCTCATCTCCCTCCACAATTACTGGAGGTGGTGGGGGTAGGTGCGATCGCAAGTTACTTGGGGGAGGGTCTTTGGCTAGCAAGGCTCTGTGAAACACTGGATGGATCTTCATGGATGGTGGGAGCTGTAAACGATAAGCTACTGGATTTATCTGCTGCACCACAGTGAAAGGGCCGACGAACTTAGAGTCCAATTTCTTGGAGGGTCTGGTAGAGATCAAGAACTTGGTAGAGAGCCACACTTTGTCTCCTACTGCGATCGCTGGCCCCTCCTGCCTGTGAGCGTCTGCCGCCCTTTTGTAAGCACTCTTTGCCCTGTTCAGCTGCTCCTTTAACAACTCCTGTGCGGCTTGTTGCTCTTTAAGAAAATCAGCTGCGGCTGGAACAGTTCCCTGCTGGGAGGAGGTGGGCAACACCTGAGGGTTAACCCCGTAGAGCGCTTGGAACGGAGACATCTGGGTAGATGACTGCACAGAGTTGTTATAAGTGAATTCTGCCATGGGCAACAGGGCTGGCCAATTGTCTTGCCGATACGTGGTGTAACACCTGAGATACTGCTGTAACCACTGGTTAATTTTTTCGGCCTGCCCATTACTGGCAGGGTGATGCGCTGATGACAGGTGGATCTGGACCCCTAATGACTGGAAAAGGGCCCTCCAGAACCTGGAAGTGAACTGTGGGCCTCTGTCACTCACCAAGTGATTCACCATGCCTCTATACCTAAAAACGTGGTCTATGAACAACTGCGCGGTGGCTGGTGCAGATGGGAGGCCCTTGCAAGGAATAAAATGTGCCATCTTTGTGAAAAGGTCCACCACCACCAGTATGGAAGTCAGGCCCTGGACCGGGGGTAAATCAGTGATGAAATCCATGGAGATCGTATCCCAAGGCCTACTGGGGGTGGGTAGGGGCTGCAAGAGTCCTGTGGGCTTCCCTGGGAGAGGCTTGGCTCATCTGCAGGTGTGACAAGAAGCAACGTAGCCCTTAATGTCTGCAACCATCTTAGGCCACCAGTAGTCTCTCAGAGCTCTATGGAGAGTTTTGAAAACGCCTCCGTGGCCTGCTGTTTGGTGGTCATGACACAGTCTCAGTACTTCTTCCCTCAATGAAGGGGGAATGTACAATCGCCCACTATGCCAGAGGATTCCTGCCTCCACATTGAATGGGGAGGCAGTGTCTTGCGGGGCCCTCTGGAGGTCATCCATCCTGGCCCTGGCATACGGGTCCTGTTGCTGCTGAGCTCTGGCTCTTGCAAATAGGTCCTCTGCTTGGCTGCCTGCTGCTAAACTCTCCGTTTGGCTCCCCCTCATCGGCTGATCAAAGTTGTGAGGTTGTAATATAGCAGCCTGTACTTCCTGGTGAGTGGGGGGGTCTGCCTGAAAGGATCGAGACAGGGCGTCTGCCAAGCAGTTTTGCGCCCCGGGCACATAAGAAATGACAAAATTGAAACGGGAGAAAAACTGGCTCCATCTGATCTGGCGTGGGGTGAGGGATCTGGTGTTTTGTAGAAGCTGTAAATTCTTGTGATCGGTGCAAACTTTCACCGGAAAGGTTGCCCCTTCTAGCCAGTGCCTCCACTCTTGGAATGCTGCTTTAATTGCCAGCAACTCTCTGTTAAACACATCATAGTTTCTCTCTGCTGGTGAGAGTAGGCGTGAGAAAAAGGCACAAGGAAGCAATGTATTCTCTGCCCTGTTTGTATATTGCAATCTTGTACGGTCTGTGCATCAATAAAATTAGTTGAAGCTCCAGAATCCACGAGGGCCTCTAGCTTGACCTGGTGCTCTGGGTTGACTTGGACTTTTACGGGTAAGTAGTAAAAGTCTTGCCTGGAATCTTCGGAATGAGCCCTCCTTAATTGATTTACGGTCTCCCTGCTGAGCTCTTGGGAGGGAGACCAACGGAGTTTCCCTGATTGGAAACAGAGGCGGGGATGGGTCCTGCTTCTCCTCCAAATTTCTCTGGTAGACTGCCCTGTGATCTCAACATTACCGGTGGGGCTGCTGCTGCTGCTGCTGCTGGTGCCGGTTGTGGGTTAATCGGAGCTGGTTGTTGCAACTGCTGTAGCATGGCAGCTTGTAATGTGTTGATCTGGAGATCTACTTGTTGCTGGTGTTGCTGTAGGGCTGCTGCCAATTGCTGGATGGCGAGCCGCATTTCTTGGTTTTCTGAAGACATTTCTAAACGTATCTGTTTAATTGCTTGTTCCTCCCTCTTTCGATGGGAGTAGGAGTTTGTTAGGATTGATGTCCTGATTACCAGGAAACACACTGAGGCGAGGACTTGGTCTCTAATATTTATTAGTAGTACTTAACAAGAATCCTAACAAACTGAGAAAGCGTGGGAAAACCCAGCCATATAAACCCCAAAGGTTAAGGCGGTCCCGATCTGTGTCTCTTTGAATGGCTGAACAGTTCCTCGGTGCTACGCATGCGCTTGACAGTCTGGGTGAGAGCCCCCTGCTCGCCATCCTTACTCATGACAGGCGGTGAAGCCAGGATGTTGGTAGTATGGTTGGTCTATGAATTAGAGTTTTACTGGGGCCTCAACATTGGGGGGTTTTTTTCTTTAATGGTTTTCTGATAATTATACTGTGTTTTTATTTTTGTTTGCCATCTAGAGTTCCTTTTGGTATATGGGCAGCCATATAAATGTGTTTAATTAATAAACTGAACAAATAAATAAATAAATATTTTCTCAATCCAGTCAGTTCTAAATAATTATAAAGATGTAATCCAGTATGGGCTGATCATATTATCCCAGTATGTCCACTTAGGCATAACAAAATGCTATGACCTTATGGAAACCCAAAGATTTTGTTTGTATCAGATATCTACTGAAAGATTGTCACAAATCCTCAACCATCTTAAGTAGGAGATTTTTGATATTTAGATGGAAAGCAGATAACAAAGCTTTCAGTGACATTCTTACAAAGCATCTTGCAATCTAGCTTCCACAAGTTACAGAAGCATTTCAAAATCATTTCTATTTAACAGAGAAAGAGCCCAGAAATAGGTCTGGCTGCAAAGGAAATGTTGGCTGCAAAGGCAGAAATAATGACACTGGAAACCAAGTGAGAACTTTTGCCATGCAATTGCCGTAATGAATGAGCATCAGCCTCCCATGGAGAGCACTAACACCAGTTGTAAGTGCATCCTTCTTCTTCAAGATTGTTCCCAGGCCTTTCAAAATGAGAATGTGAGAAGCACCTGTTAGAAAGACCAAGAAACCACCTAGTTTAGAATCCCATTTCAGTGATGGCCACCTAAATGCCTCTGGGAAGCCTTCATGCTGTATTGGAGGTATTAGGACAAGAAGTAGTCAACAAGTAGAAAATCTGAACAACAGATGACCCCCACAGAATAACAAAGCCCATGACCAGAAGATTGGGAAAGCAGTGAATGCCTCAACATGTTCATTTTCTGCTGTTTGTCAGTATTATTAAGGATGTGCTTTCATTGCCAAAGTAACTTTTCCTTTTTTTGTTTTCGGTTAAGACATACTACATACATGCATTCTAAGCTAGCAATTCAGACATAGCTGCTTCTCTTCCAGCTTGCCCTTAGCAAAGCAAGCTGCAAAGCAAGCTGCAATTAGCAAAACAAATATGAGGGTTACTAAGGATATAAAGACCCTCGTGTGGCGCAGAGTGGTAGGCAGCAGTATTGCAACCAAAAACTCTCCCTGCAACCAGAGTTCGATCCCAGCAGAAGCTGGATTATCAAGTAGCCGGCTCAGGTCGACTCAGCCTTCCATCCTTCCGAGGTCGGTGGGGAAGGTGACGACTGGGGAAGGCAATGGCAAACCACCCTGCTATAGTCTGCCAAGAAAATGTCACGAAAGTGGCGACCCCTCCCCAAAGGGTCAGTCATGACTCGGTGCTTGCACAGGGGACCTTTCACCAAGGATATAAAATGAAGAGTTCACTTCAGAACAATATAATACAGGCATCTGTAGTCATCTTACCTGTCCCACTCATTTTGCCCTATGAGCAGGATCATTCTAGGATTTTGTTGGGCAAAAAAATGTTCTATATTTTCCTTTAAAGTGTTTTTATCTTCAAAAACTCTATTATCATGCCTGTGAAGCAACCTTTGACACCTGCACATTATATAGGATGTTCTGTACAGTATTCAGAATCATATTTTTATGCAAGAAGCTGTCATTCCATGTTTGGTCTTACCAATAGCCGACGTGAAGATACACACGATCCATCCCTACACTGCAGGAAAAATCAATAATGGAGGACAACATGTTCATCAGGAGAAGCTGAACTCAAGGGAAAAAGCATGGTCAGCTTCTAAAACACTGCAGATTCTCAAGAACCCTGTTTGATAGCCAATTAAAATGCATTATCTTCTACTGATTATGGAGTTTCAAATATTCAGTTCATAGTCACATTTTCTCCAATTTAGGTCTTAGAGCCAACAGATTTCTGGCTGCCATTAAAATGAGTTCCTTGGAGATATCCACCTAAAACAATGTCTCCTTAAATCCATGAGCCTGACAGTCATGAGCCATTACTTGAAACAACAGCTGTAAAATGTCCTGTCTCGATTTTTTAATAGAAAGATTAACCAACTGTGTACATATAGTACCTCAAAAACTTAGCACCGAATCTGCTATAGTTTGATTGATCCATTGAGAATTGACAATATGTAAAATATCAACATATTTGACATCTAACCCTCTGGAGGAGAATCTACTTACTCAGTGATCTTCAGAAAGTATGTATATGTATATGTATATGTATACATGTGTGTGTGTATAGTTTGTGGGTGTGAAACACCCACACCTTATCAAAGTTTCTCCCCATTGTCAGTTTGATGCTTTTTCAAGTTAATTGGCCAAAGAGTATTGTAGATGCACTTCTGTAAAGCACTGGCTTTATGATTTAGACCAGAGTAACAAACTGGCTTTGCTCTCAGCCTATTTTGCCAAATAAGGAGAGTGCCAGGCCACTTGCTAGTTAGACAGTAAAGCTACTGTGCTGTTTGAATGAAGCAAAATGATCTTGGACACAAAGTGGAAGGATAAAATATTTGCCAGATGGGAGAAATGAATGCAAAGGAAATAGACAAGAGTCTCTCAGAATCATCCCTGAAAATACCTGCACTATGCAATGCATAGTGAAGGCCAGAAAGAGCAAAATCTACTCAACCTAATAACACAGAGAGGCCAGTCACTCTACAAACATGCAGGGAGAGAATTTTATTCATTTATTTGTGGCACTTGTCTCAGAGGACCCCATCTCCCTACTGAGATTTCCTGTTCAAGCTATTGCATCCAAGAGGGGAAGAAGGGTTTTTTTTTCCTCTCTCTCTCTCTCTTCATGGCTAAACAATTACACAATTTCTTTTTCTGTGAGATTTATTCTAAGCCATGACTGAAGCTCCAGAAACTACTTTTAACATCAAGCCTTAAGCAGGGAACACCAAAATACACCTGACCAGGCTTGAGAACATGCAACGGATGCATCCTCACACTGTTTTCTGAAAAGCTGCTGCCCCAGTGAATTTCCATATATCTACCCTGGCCAAGAGAAATATTTCAGCCCCAGGCAAATGACATTCCTCTCTGAGGATTCTTATTACTTCTAATTGGCAACAGGGCTGCTCCCATTTAGTTACTGACTCTTGTTCCATATGGCAGATTTCCTCAGCCTGGTCCCTGGCCAGTGTGGGAGGACCACAACTCTCATAACTCCCAGCCTGCATGACCGTAGGCTGTGGAAAAGGCTGTGTTGTTCAAAATGCTGCAGTCTCCACCCTAGATCTCACTATGTCTTCCCAAGAGCAAAAAGTTCATGCAGTCATCAAAACAGGCAGGGAAGAAAACGTGTGGAGTTCTGGAAAAACATTCATTCACATTCATCGGTAAGAGAACCTGAGATAGGCAATCTAATTCAGGTAGGGCTTGAGTCTGTTCTGACACAGAGGGACCACCTACTGCTTCTACTGAAGACCATGTGGTCACCTTGTTCTCAGTATTGTAGCTCCCCTCTATTCTGCCACTCTTGGTGTCCATTCATGGTTTTTATGATACGTATTCCTAACGTGCTGCTACTATCTAATGTCACTTCTATGGAAGATACTTCATTTGTTCTAATCAGGGTGTATTATATACCTAGGATCTCTACAAATACAGCATGATTTGCAGACATAAGTGTGTAAATTACAATCGTAATTGTCAATTAAAATTAACAGTGGAGTTTTAATTCTATGTTCAGATGGGGTCAGCAACGTTGTACCAGAAAATCCCATCCCACTTGGAGACTCTTATGCAGGATCTTGTGATACTTGAGGTGAGATCAGCAAAAATCTGACCAGATTTTGAGTCTCATGAAAGTTCAGTTGGGTGGGGGAAAGTTTGTTTTTTTCTTTCTTCAGTGACTCTCTGGAGCAGAAAAAAAATGCTAATCTCTTTGGCATGATATGGACTTGCTTATCTAGTATAAAGTGAAAGCAGTTGAGTGTCCCATATTACAATACATTTTCATATGCAGGACTATCACCATAAATCTTGGTTCAAGAATTTGAAGAAGAATAAACAATAAATCTTGGTTCAGCCACAAACTGGGGTTGCTCTTTGCCACTCAAGGAATCTCTATTACTGATTCCACCTATCTTCAGCTTTTCCCTGAGCTTGAGCAAAATAATTTTTCTCATTTTACCACCTCAAATGTCCACATTAACCTGGTCAAATTCTCTTCTTAAAGCCAATTCTTTTCCTTTCTCCCCTTCCTAACGTCTACCCTTGGGTTCAGTGGCATTAATGTTTATATGAAATACAAACGGAGGGTCACATTGGGCAACAGGTTTTTAAAAACTTGGAAGCCAGTGTGGTTGGGTTATGGCTTGAACCACTTAGAACACTCAATGGTAATCTCCCTCCCTGCAAATTACGAAGTTCATTTTCTTTCAGCCCAACCTGTTCTTGTCCCAAGTTTTGGCATTTTTCCAGTTACTTCCAACTTTAACACAGTGTTTCACTGAATTACTGTTTTCATTTAGTTTCTCGTGTATTGTAAATTGTTTGTTTTTAATGAATTGTGTCCTGTTTGAGGATTTTTTTAAAATGATGAAAATGTGCAGGATGAAAAAAATTATAAATGAGTTTACTTTTTTTTAAAAAAAGCTCCACTTAGAAAGTTGCTGTTGAGGAGTCATCTCATGTATGCTGTACTGAACTTTTTAAAAGAATGGAAAGATTGCATATGTCAGCAACGAAGAAATAAACCCAGCAGGTATGTATAAAATATAACTGAGGAGGATAGCAGGGGAGTTGATACCCAAGAGTTCAGCCACTGGCATCAGGATGATATCTCCAATTTCTGCTGGCTTTGTAACAGGGAGCATGAATGGCACCTTCACAGGACAGTTGGTTTGTATTTTACATGGCACCAGGAACCTTCCATCAATCCCCTTCCCCACCCTGATGTGACTTCTGCTCTTCCCCGATATTCTCCGTTTGCAAACACAAAGCCGCTGCACCCTCTTCTGTACAAACACAGCTTGTGTGGAGCACTGGTGACATGTTGTGGCTAGGCTAGCTAATCACAGGTGCTCCGCGGTTGCCTTAAGGCACTCAGCTCCTGATCTGCCTGGAATTGCAAGTCCTGTCCCCCTGCATTGTGCGCCAGTGGAAAGTGCTCAGGGAATCAGAAGCAATGACAAATATCCAAAAGGCACAGAAGTCCTTTTGTGCTTATCAAAAGGCAAATTACTCAGAAAAGGCTAAAAGGCCTGGAGCTGAAACAAAAGGAATTTGGTTGGTGTCCTGTATTTGCAAAGTTCTGTGCAACAGTCACTCAGTTGGGGCAGAAATTGGCAAGGCTGCAAAGGGAAGCAAGCTAGGGCACTGTCCACCTTGTCCCTTCACTACTCGCCTCTAAATTGGCTTTTGTCTGGAATTCAGATTGGAGGGTAAACTTCTTTCACAAAGATTATCATGAGAATGCAGTGGTATAAACCAGGGGTTCCTAAACTTTTTGCCATCACACCTCCCCTTAGTGTAATCTTAATGTACATACCTCCCTTAAAAATCCAAAATGAACACAAATGAACAATGAAAACAATACAAGGAAACTGTGGGAAAGGTGGATTTATTGCAACAACATACAACTAAAATGTTCTTCACACCTCCCTTGTACTCTGTCTGCACCTCCCCAAAGGAGGGTCACCTCGCAGTTTGGGAAACCCTGGTATAAACAGACTTGTGCCACCATGAGCATCTAAACAAATACAGATTAGCGATGGGTAGAAAAAGAATTGCCAGACAGCGGCCCATGTCTGTCTGTTGCAATAACAACAAACATATTGGGACATCTTAGAGACAAACAAGCATCTGCACTTTCATGGTTATGCATGCAATAAAAGCTTGTGGCAATGGTGAGCAACTGCTTTTGGGGGGCCCAGAGTTCACCCCTGGCAAGCTTGAAATCAGGAGATCTCGTAGTATAACATACTTGCCATTGTAAATTATTTCTCAAGTGCATCAAGACTCACTGGAATGCACCCTGCATTGTCCTCCCTCCTGAATATTGTATTAGCAGGTCCTAGAAAGTTTCCCTATATCTTTGAGGCTGGACTAAGCTAGCCTTTTTACATTGGATATATTTGCAAATAAACTAAGCTCTAGGGATATAAACAGGAACAGAGCAAATTTCGGCTGCTGCATATTTTGCCAAGATTCTACCAGGTCCAAAGGGCAGAAGCAGGTCAGATGAGGAATTTCCTGAAATAAGGTTTATTTAAATGCATGTCTTGTAAACCAGTGGGAAATTGTTCATCTGGCTTTCAACTTATTTTTAAAGACAAATTGGTACAGCTGCTGACATGCTATGACACCAACTCAAGGATTTCATAGGCATCAATTTAATGTTGCCCAATTGGTTAAGAGCTTTCTATAATTACTGTTTGGGCATAAAATAATATATAATCACATCAGGGTTTCCTTAAATAATTCTGCCTCTGAGCTTAGGGGTTGTTCTTGTTTGGTGGGCTTGTTTTGTTTTGCTTTTTGTAAACCAGCAGTGGATTGCCATTGCTGTAAGAGTTAGAGTCTCCTGAACCCTTAAGGCATGGCTTGAAGGAGTCGGATGAACTGATTCTGTCAAGAAAGGTTTGTATAATCTTCCAGGCTTGTTAGGAAAAAGGAGGGAAATCTAAATGCATTCTGACATTTGTTTTTCAAACGTTATCTGTCAATTCTGCAAGGAACAGGATCATAAATTTCCTAAGCCTCACTGTGGCTATCTAAGGTATCAGTAGCAATATGTAACTCATACATATGATTTAGTTTGAAAGTCAAATGTCTAAAAATACAAGGAAATTTCTCAACTGCAGATGCGTACACAAACATTTAGAGTGTTTTCAACAATGGGATCAGGAGAAAAGTGACGCCTGACAAACCTATCTTAGAAATATAGATAGATCCAAAGAGGTCACAAATTTGTGGGACTGTAACATATGGCATACAGGGAGAGACATGCAGATCATAGAACAGCTGGAAATATTAACTGTTTTATTTGCGTGAGGAATCAGAATTTAAGACTATTCCACCTTCCTCCACCCTGCTTTGTTTTGTTTTCATTCTGAACCCTCCTTAGGGATTATGCATACAGAAGGCCTATCGATAAAAACCACATGTCCTCAAAGACCTGCCCACAGAAAGGAAAACAATTGATTTCTTTCGTACTCCGACTCACCAATGCAGCATGGAGCATGTAACTCTTCCCCCAATGTCCATATAGACCAGCCTTTCTCAACCTTTTGACCCTGGGGGAACCCTTGAAATATTTTTCAGACCTCGGGGAACCCCTGCACATTCAGGCTCAAATATAGGCCACAAGGTACAAAATTATTATATTCATTTCATGGGTAGGCCTGTATATATGCATTAACAGTGTTCTTAAACTAAAAATAAAGAATGAAACTTACCTCTTTAATGTGAAGTTGTCTGAATTTGAAATAATTTTTAAAATAAATCATGATCTCCCAGGGCACCCCTAGTGACCTCTCACAGAACCCTGGTTGAGAAACCCTGATACAGACAATAAGAATCCATTTGTGTACATCGTATGAATAAGCTCACTCAGTAAAAGGGTAGCCCTGGATGTTCTGGCTCTCATAGAAGTCTCACCTGTAAAGCTGTACACACGAAAAGCCACTGCTCTGTGGACATTCATTATATGTGCATGGACATATGCAGGAACTATGGGATGATCACAATAGCAGAGTGGAGCTACACAGTACTGCCCTACTTCTGGCATGTTTTCCGGAGACGATGTACACAAGTCTTATACTGCAAACATGTACATACTTATCCAAGGACAGCTTTCTCTTGATGCCTTCTTCTGAATAGACTTCTTGCACTCTTTGTTTGTGAGCAAACAAATTAATATCATTGAAAGTCAAGGACTTTTTTCCCCCATACATAGAGTTTACGTGTAGATTTGTCTCATTACAGGAAAAAATAGTACCTATATTGTTGGGTTTACTTAGTTCTCTATTTTCACACTGGCCCTGACTATGTCATTGCTATCAAGTGAGAATTTCCATTTCCATTTAATTTGCTCAGTATAATTGCTGCCATTGCAATCACATTCAGTCAAACCCACTCCAAGGTGATCTGACTGATAAGCTTCCAGCAAACACATTAGATTCCTATTTCCCATCTGTGCTTGTCATTTTAACACTATGCAACAAGCCCTATTATTAAATAAAATGAAAATATATTGCTCTGGACACACTTTGGAATGTAATATACTGCATTGCCAAAGTTAAAGCAAGCCCCACCTCCCAAGCTTACTATGTATTAGAGTAGCTGCTTTGATCTGTACACAGAGAATGCACAAACCAATGAGACATTGTATGATAGTATTACAGCAAAATTACTGATGAGATATAATGTAATATAGAGAAATGCAATGTGTTCTCAGCTGTATTCATGACTGGATTCCAGGATGAATCAAATAGGGGTTTAGAGGAAACATTGGCTTCTCCAAATTATTTGAAATCACACATAGAGTGTTGATGGGGTTTTATTTTAGCTGATGATTATATTTCCAAAATAGAGTGCTATGGTTGCCCAGCCAGAGGAGGACCATAACTCATTTGTTAATCACCTAATCAAACATCAGCCTGCAAGTCAGGCCCATGAAGCTATGAAAATAACAGGTTAAGGGAAGCATTGACATGAATCCTGAACCCAGGGGTATAGAGCATGGACCTCTATGAAAAGTTGGAATAAGATTTGTTCCATAGTCAATATATTTCAGTCTATTTTTGCAGCACTGTGAAGGTGTTTCTTCTACAATTTCAAAGGAAATCAGATGGGAAAGACATGCATGGTATTCCTACCAGGGAGTTACTGATGTATCTGTGAATCAAAGTCAATCAGTTGATTTGCATGGGATGAGTCCCTCAGTCAAGCACAAGTTCCTGCTTCCACATGAGGGAACCTTTGGCTGATTTGTTTCTAGTACCAGACTAAGGATAATAAATATGCACACTGGTTTCAGTTACATATTGACAGAAGAGCTTGTATACCAGCTTTCCCCAATATTGGTACCCTCCAAATGTATGGATTTCAACTCCCAGAATTTCCATCAATGGCTTCACTGGCTGGGAAATTCTGAATGTTGAAATCTACACATCTGGAGGTTCTCCAGGTTGGGAAAAGGACTTGCATACCAAGGAAGTTCTATATTCCAAAAATGTACTTTTTCTCTCCTTTACTCATCTTGAAAGTGTCACCTTGTTTTCCTTCCTCCTTCTCCCCAGCACCAGTTTCTCCTTTAAGTTCCAAATTTGCTTACATGATAGCATTCCTGAAATAAATATATCACACATATTGTTGTTGTTGTTGTTTGCTTTTGTGACCTCCATCTACTAAAGAATTCAGTGCAGTGTACAGTGGTGGGAGTTTGCTGTCAAGCCTAGTACCGCATAGCCCCTATTTTAATCAAAGCAAGTAACTAACCTTTCCACAGAAATTCTGAGAACTTTTTTCTCTTGTCAGACCAATGAGGGCACCTGGCATTCTGATCGTGTCAGCCGTTCATTCAATAATAACATCAGCAGAAGAATCATTTCTATGCATTCTCCATTTTTGCAGCACTAAGACGTTCCAAGGCAGGATTTACAATGCAGGATTTGCAATTTATTTCTCATTTTTTTTGCTACCTCCCATCTCCCCCCCGAGAGGGACTCTGAGCAATACAATCTTATGGAAGTTAACTAAAAAATCCATGTTGTATCATTATTATGAATATTATGGGATTTCAGCTAGGACAGCACTAGCCTGTTTGACAATTTAGCTTTAAGTCAAAATGATCTCAAGAGGAAATCATGTACAGGGACAAGTTCAGATATTCTCAACTGTTCTGTAAGTTTTGCCAACCACTTGAATGGTTTATAGTTGGAGAAATTCTACTTTAGATGAATCACTGGAGACCTGCCAACTCTTTATAAAGGTTTTTTTTTACAAAGTTATATACAGAGCAAACAAAGATTAGCAAACTTTCCCAGTCTGTAGTGAACTACCCTGCTGGTTTATACCCAGTTTTATCAAACATCAGCAAGAAACTACACTGAGAAATGTAAAGAGCTTCAAGAAAGGTGTGGTGGAAAAAGCTAAGAACATGGCAACAGCTGGAGAAGATCCAACAACTGGTATAAACCAATTAAAGTTAGCAAGTTACAGTGAGTTGTACAGCTGTTAAAGTGAAAAGAGTCATCAACAAAGTTTGTACAGGGTTACAGAGATTGAAGATGAACATACAATCCATTTGATCATTGACAAAGAATTGTTTTACGACTGAAAAGGTATACAGATAAGGGTACTAAGGAATCTGGGCATCTCTGTGTCCAGAAAAATAACATTTTATAATACAGGGCACTCAGCCTTTGAGAATATGATTGCCAACCAAATTAGTCTGTTTGATCCAGCATCCCTCTTAGAATGGGGAGAGTTGTAAACATACCCTTTCTCAACATCCTTGAGACTGCTGTGGTTTACGGAGGCATACAGTTTGCAAATCAAAGGACATCTAACAAAGGGTGCAACTTCAGAAGATTATACATCATGAGGGAGGAGCTGTGGCATGTAAACAAGGAAGATTGTTAAGCAGTTAAGGCCAATGGTGGCGTTGACTTTTTACGTAAACAGGCAAGCAAAGATAGAGATATTCAGGAACTATTGATGACCTAGGTATGAGCATGTAGGAGACATTTCAAACAATAAGAATTCCCTCCACAAAGGAGGGATATGGACTTCCACAGTTGACAATATTCCTTTTTTCATATGTCTAAACAAGAGTTTAAGCCAGCCATATAACAACCAGAAAGATAGAGAAGGGAATTTTCCTTCAGAAGCAAAGAGCAGCCATTGTGTGTGTTTATTGATACATGACCTATCAAACTGAACACCTGGTGCAAACTTTGAAAGGACAGCTGACCTCCCCAAGCTGGGCTGCCAAGCCAGTGGGTGTCCTCAGACTCTTTTAGGTAGGGAAACAGTAATTCCAAGAAAGGAAAACTCCTCAGGCTCAGAAGCCTAAGGCTACAGCAACTTCTGGCCCTTTCCTCCTTCAAGCTGCAGTCAGATCCAGTGACAATGGCAAGGGCCACCAGAGAGAGGGGAGGACTTGGGCATCTGTCCCTCTTTCCTGCCCTGCCCTGCCCTGCTCTGTCTACCCTTCATCACCAGACTGGTGACCCAATCTAGGTCAGCCTGGCCTGATCAACTTGTGTTTGAGGAAAAAAAACAATCTTTCTATCATATGGAAAGATTTATTATGAGAAAGCGGAGGAAGGTTGACTCCATGGGCTGTGACCTGTATTCTGCCAGTACTTCTTACGCAGGGTATAACATGAGTTGCTCAATTGGTATGTGAATAAAGAAAATCCTCACAGATTAAACCTGTGGATGAAACGGTGAAGCAGAAACCAGAAACACCCAGGGACCTGCTACTTGGAAACAAACATATGAGCAGCTTGTCTGTAATTTAAAAGTAGGCAAAGTTTATTGCAGTTTTTACAGTTTAGCAAATCGGATGACTGTTCCTCCTCCAAACACTTCAAGAGATAAAGCATGTCTATTCATATTCATTTCTCCAGCTGGAAGAAAGGGCTGGAGCCATCAGCATTCTAACTTGCACCATACATCTATCCATGCTGTAGCAACTTATAAACCTGGAGTAAACATTTCTTCCAGTTTTTTAGAAGGTAAACAGAAGCAAATGCAGGAATCTACAGCAGAACTGTGGGCCATCTTATCATCTCTCCGATATCGACTCTGTCAGGGTGTCACTATCTATGGCCACCTTGGGGGAGAGTTCCCACAGCCACCATATTCATCCAATTTGACAAAGCATGTTCTGTGTGGATGAGACACCCTAAGTTTCATTCAGTGGCTTTGTCCTCCCAACTCTCCATACAGCACTAAAAATAACAGAAAGTCCATTTCTATTGTTTCATATCCTCACCTATTACATGAAACTTTTTTGGACACCTATTACGTGACTGAGACTAGCAGGAATTAAGAGCACAGATTTGTAACTCCTGACCCAGTCTCAGTAAAGGTATGCCTGTACTCACTGTCTCTATCACTTCAGTAAACCAATTCTATTTCCTCCCATGCTGGCATGCAAGCTACTAATCAAAATGATTCTTGAAAACAGTCATAGGCAGATATATAAACTGTATTTGCAGAATGGGGCAACTATCCTGCTCCAGGCCTTGCAATTTTTTCACGTTCAGTGACATGGCAGAACTAACACATTTAGCTACATTTTATGGTTCCCTCTCCAGATCTACTGAGGGCATTTTCATACATGTCACTCAAAGCACTTCTTGATCTCATTAGTTGCTGATGGAAATGTAAAAGCTGTGTTGGCCACAGGCAGTTTGAGCCATAGCTCTGAAAACACTCATTTGCAGCAGGCCTGTGCAATCTGCAAGCTACCAAGATGAATGCAATACACCAGCCACAATGGCAGCTCTCTAGGTGTCTGATAAAACTTCAATTTTCCTGCCAGCCCTGGGGATGCAAAACCTTGCAGGGCAAAACGGGTGAATGGAGGGTTACATTCATTTTCCCAAAGGTGAAACTGTGCCTGTCAAGGCCTTCATTTCCTCAGGGCGATCTGTTGGGTGTTGCATGGAGCTCACAAACAGAGACAAAAGTGACGATGGACATTTGTAGAAGCTCATCAAGACCTTATTCTGAGCCATAAAGTGTACTTAGCATATTATAAAAACCAGCCAACTGTGGCTTATTCAAAAAACAATTGCTAAAGCAAACATGGTTTAGTACAATGCATGAATCCAGCATTTCTTTCTGATATCTTCCCCTTTTTCTGACAAATCTTTTTCTCATTCACTTTCTAAATTCTCTCTCATGAAGCAAATTTCAGGGAAGAAACAGAAGTCAGAGGCCTACCCTGATCTCTTGCTAATCATTTTCCAAAATAAGCCACATGAAAGTAGATTGAGGACCACCTGCAACCCTATAGCTGCAGATTGCCCGTCCCAGTTTAACAGACACATATCTTGCTTTCCAACTAGTTTACCTCATGACACATGGGCAGACACACAGAAAACATACTTGCTGTGACATGGTCCTCAAACTTCACAAGCTGGATTCCAGTACAGTATGAATATTTCCATTCATTAGAAATTTTAAACATAGCATTAACTATTTAGCTCACAGCACTTTTTGCTCCACTTCTGCATCAGCTCCCATACCTCACTGTTCTCAATATGTTTTGGGGATGTGAATCAATTCATCTCTGATCTGTTAAAAACCACAGAGAAGCTGGTATTCTTCTTAGAATCATTGGCTCTCCTAAACATTCCCATTGGTGTGAACTTTTGCTTCATTCCTCCTCCTGGCTGCTTGACTCAGACCAGCCATTGTTCTGCCTGCTCCTCCCCCATGGACTTATTTAATGTGCATAGTTTTTGGTGTCCTGTTCTTGGAACTCATTTCTTCTTGTAACATTTAGAACTTACCTCCCTTCATGTAACATGTCCACAGCTATTGGAAAATGTGCACAGGTGCAAAATTGCCATTTGACCGTTGCAACTCTCAGGGATTTTTAAATACTGTAAAGAAATAGTAATAAAGCAGCTGAGAAATTAGGAGAGATTTCCATGTTTTGTGCTTATTTTTTACAATTTTCCATTCATAGTTTCCCTGTATAGCAATCACTCCAATTTTTTAGCAAAGCACCGAACAAATGTGTGTACTGAGAAACTTTTTTTTTTTGGTGTAAGGATTTTTTGTTACTCCAGAAGTGGTAGTAATCCAGGGGCAGGACACTGGTTGGATTATGTCCTTTGAACTCTCGTATTGGTCAGTTGGAGTGTGAGCACTGTCTGGCCAATGGTATTTTTCCTTTTTGAGGTCAACCAAAATGATGACGACCACAGATCAGTTTCAGACTGCATCTTCTTTGTTGCGCTTCTGAGATGCAATTAATTTATAAAATCATGCCTATTTTCTGAAGTCACATACCACTGAGATAAACCGTACTTAATTGGCTGCACAATTCCATATGTCAGCTTTGAGCTTACATTTTGCAAGGAAGCACAAGATGCAACCTCCCACATCTGTAATTTCCTTCCTTTTAGGGTGCGGTGTGACTAATCAACACCCAAACAAGGGTATGATGATTTTTTTAGTACAACATATGCAAAGAGACTACAGTTTCTATATTCTGTGATCCCTTCATGTAGAACATGAGTACATAAAAATATCATTTTGTTTATCACAGTGCAGACTTTCAGCAATGTAAACTTTATTTTTGAACTATAAATATCAAAGATGCAATAGTCACTTGGAACATCACTTGGTAGACCAGGCTGCTGACAAGTGGAATCCTTCAGTATCTGTGTAATATTGTGTCCCTGCATGTAATATTAGGAGAAGAGCCTGTGGCTGCACTTTTATAAAGTGCATTGTATTCAGAAGTGAACTGATGGTACCTCAGAGTATAAACAAGCTGCTACTTTATTCACTTAGCTGTACAAAAGCATTGCTAGAGTGCGCGGTGGCCCTAACCAACAGCTACAAAATATTTTACAAATCACAGCAATGTTAAGTAGAGTCTAAAAAAGAAGTTTCAAAAAATGTTGAAAGCCAGGTAAAATATGGTGTTTTCACTGCCTGCCTAAATGTCAGCTTATTCCCAAATTCCATCCTCCATTGAAAAGGGTATCTCACATTCCTACCATACATTGTTTTGATGGCCCCCCCCCAAAAAAATTCCCACTGAAATAAATAGCAAAAATGATAGTACTTTTAATAGATGCTGTATATTCATCCGTTGTTATTGACCAGACATTTGGCTCTTCAATGTAGAAGAAAACTTTCAGTTATGAAAACAAATGCATAGTCAAATTCCCCAGTGGAATGAATAGCAATGTTCAAAGTTCTCAGTTCTTTCTTCAGGCAGGCAGAGATTTTTCTCCCCCACCAATTCATATCAGTTCTTCATATTCTAGCTTCATTTTCTTTCATCTTCCCTTTCAATAAAATTGAATTATTGTGATCTTCTTAGCTTCCTTTGCTTCTCTGAACTGTAAATTCAGAGCAAAGACTAATTTTGATTCAACACTTAATTTTAATTCTCTTTTTTGTTCCACAAACCAAAGATACGTTCATTTACAAATCTGGCTTTCAAGAAAATACTTTAAAGTTTCTGATCTTAGGAGGTCAGTGAAGAAATTTGTCTGGAAAAACTGTTGCTCAGTTCACATTCAAATCTGATTCCAATCACACATCTCCTCTATCTTATTTCAAGGAATTAGGCTTTTCCAGTGTAGAAATCCACTCGCTTTTTGCCATATACTTTTAATTAGCATGTAAGACATATTTGCAGTGAAACATACAAATCCTGTTTTTCAGATCCGCTACATTAAAAAAAAATCTACAAAATCTCAAAATGCCTAAATTTCCTGCATTAAGGACATTTTAACATGATGCAGCAAAACTAGCAATGGGCGCGTACATATACTTCTTTTGTTGTGTGTGGGGCGGGTATTCTCAGCAGGCCCACCCTAGAGGACTATGGGGCAGGTTCAGTTCTGGCAAGGTGTATAAATGGGGGAGACTATTTGAGGGAAACAAACACCGGAATGTCTTCAGGTCTCTTGGAATGGGCTCAGCTCATCAAATGCTTTGGGGGACACCTACAGTGTCCCATCAGAACTAGATGTTTGCCACACAGCTGTTAAGCCAACTGTAGTATTTCATGGGAAAGTGTACATTTTTCAAGTGAAGAATGCTTCCTCTTTATCCTTTGAAGATGTAATTCATTATTTATTTGTTCTTTATATTTACTTGTACTGCATTTTATATGTAAGTTCTGTAAGCCGCCTACGATCCTTCTGGTTTCAGGCGATAGACAAAAAATAAATGTTTTCATTCATATGTATGGAACAAGAAGTAATCCCAAGGCCTTCCTGTTTTACAGCAACCTTTCTCGGCCTTGGTGCCCTTCAACTGTCTACCCTTCTACTCCCAGAATTCACAACAATGGCCATGATGGTTGTGGATTTCTGCAAAATGAAGCTCTCCCTATCTGGATGGTGCTTAGATTAGGGAGGACTCCTCTGAAGCTTCCAGAGGTTTTGAGAGGTCTATAATCCACTATTGTATCTTTCTTCCAGAGACACACTTGCTTAGCATCTGTTTACCTCCCAATCAATGTAGATTTGGTCTCTATCCATCCACTATTGCCACCTGCTGAATTTGGGGTCATTACAATCAATGACCCCGCTATCTGATTATGGCAGCACAGCTCTCCACATATTTTCTCTGTATGAGCTTAAGGCAAGTTCCAAACATGTTGCCTCTTTCTTTCTTTGCTGAAAATACTTCAACCATCTTCAGTGACCACTTCACTCAATGAGCTAATTAAATAGTGTTTCAGGGTGTTTTGTTTTAAATGCCTTTTCATCTAATCCGTTTCAAAGTGAAAATGATTTTCCCTAAGGAAGTGTGAACAGCTGCTAGGGGATGTGTAAAGGTGTCATGACCTCGTTGAAAGGCACAAAGAGCCTCACAACGTAGATCATGATCATAAAGGAATAGAGGAAGGAGATAATTTAATCAGAGATTAAAACAAGCACCCAAAGCACCCACACCCATGGACTCATATACAGCAGAAAAGAAGGGCTTCCGATAAGCAGAGATAAGCCACACCTGGTGGCCTGGACGACACACCGGAATCAAGAGGACAAGGGAAGACACCGGGGAAACGCCCACGCAACCATCAAGGCACCCATCAAGAGAGATTAGGGACAATGAAGAGTGGAGAAGCACGGGACCCCGAAAGAGGGTATAAACAGGGCGCCTCACCACCGCACCCCCGTTCCCGTTTTTCGTTCTGTCAGCTACCATTCCAATAAACCGGAAATCCTTAATACCCATTAAGTGAGTCCGTGTCTTATTGTGAAGCGAGCCTGACCCTGACAAAAGGCTTTTCTGGCCTGTGAAGAGACTCTCCATAAACAAGCTTTGCTTTGCAGAGGACGGCAAGGCTTGAATGCAGTTGTGTCTTTTTTGACTGAAGGAATGCATTGCTAGACCTGCAGCGAAGATGCAGCAGTGTACATGTTATGAGGACAGACTTCCATCATTGTAGCTTTTCTAATTTGATTTTCTTTATCGTAGTGATATACATAGACTGCAATTGCTGATCACGCCATAACTGCCCTGTGTCTAGGGCACCATTGGCATCCATCAAAATAATTGCAGAGTGGATCAGGGGCACCTTCCAATTCATGGATTAGAAACTACTTATAGCTCTGATAATGTCTTAAATGATAACTCTAAAGTTGCCCCAATCAAAACACTAAGTCTTTTCATTCCTGGTTTAAGAACAGAGTTAAAATAGAGTAACTGGGCAAACCCCATTCTTATTTAATTACCATTGTATTCAATAGGCTTATTCCCTTGTAGGTGGAGTTTAGACTGTAGGCCTAAATGTGTTTACTAGAGAGTAAGTTCTGAATACAAGGAGCTGTTGATTAAGCATGGATAACTTCCCAGATCGAACGACTCAGCCCTGTACTTCCAACTTGCATCTTGTTTTGAAAAGTTCTTGAAAAAGATAGGAGGGATTTTTAAAATGTGTTCTCTTTGCTCTTTACACTAATTGCTACTGTCTTCCCTCCATCACCATCCCAGTATGCAGAGAAGTTTCTAGATACTAAGCAACTTCTTCCCTCATCTTGCCTGGTCAGACTAGAAGGAAGGCACACCTAAATACACTGGAAAGATCACCATGGGAAATCAGTCACAGATAAAAGTTTCCTTTGCTCTGTAAATGAGCCTCCATGCTCACCACATTCAAGTAGGGGTGGGGGACTGTGGCTATCCAGATCAGGCCTGCAGAACATACAAGAACATACAAGCAGCCCTGTGCAGCTTGTCAGCATTTAAAAAAAATCCGTACTGTAAATTCACCACCACCACCCCAAAAGAGCACTGCTGACCACCTTCATCGCCTCCAAGCATCACCACCAGCTTCAGCACTGCTGCCACTCTGCAAGCCACCAAACAGCTGATCTGCACACCAGACATTCCTTTGCAGCCCATGATGCTGTTCCTATAGTGGCAATCAGGTGCTTTTGGAAGGCCATCAACAAAATTTGAGCACAATGATTTCCTGCAGGAACTGATACTGACACTATTGGAAACAATGACAATAATCTTATGTCTCCCATAACAACTGCCTGGCCGATTCAGTCCTGCAAGGTTGGCACGCTCTAGGTTCCTTCGATTAAGCAATGTCATCTTTCGGGGTCCTGGAAGCGTGCCTTCTCTGTAGCAGCCCCTGCCCTCTGTAATGAGGTTTCCCCAAGATCCAGATGGCCCCCACCCTGCTGTTGTTTAGAACAGCCACAAAGACCTGGCTCTTCACGCAGGCTTTTGTGAGGGAGAGGGAGACCCCTCGCTTCATCATGTTTGTCATCTTTTGTCTTTATATTTTATGTTTTGTTGATTTTATTGTAATTTCTTTGCTTGATTGTTGTGAGCCACCCAGAGTCATTGAGAGTCGGGTGGCATACAAGTTTAATAAATTATTCAATTATTATTATTAATAAAAGACACCAACTGTTAACAACTTTGTTCTTCAGGAATTTGTCTAACCTCTTTGGAAGCTATCTAAGTGGCTGCCATTTTGTAGTAGTGAATTCTTCAGCTACAGTCCGGAACAATAGGTGAATAAGTCAGAATCATTACTTAGGAATGTGTTACCAACAGTTGTTCCTTTTTCAGGATTAAACAAGGAATGCATTCTTGAAGTCTTTCTAAAGTTGAAAAAAGTTTCCATTTTGTCCACTAGGTGGTGATCAGAGTGATTGTTCCTCCCAACTATGTTCAAAAGAATACTTTTCAGCTTAGTTTTCCTTGTAGTGAGAATGCTAGATACATCTCTATCACAGAAATTGTTATAATTGTATTGTTGGCTAAGGAAATGTCATCTCCAGGGAGCATGATTAAACTGAATCTGAACTGAAACAAGAAGCCAGTTCATGATCAATCTCACCAAATTGTTCAGCAGCAGCTTAGGTTTTTGCTCCATTTCACAGCTCCACGGTAGAGTTCATACAGCCATTGTCAAGTCCATTCAGTGTGACTTTGCCCTCCAATGTTGCAGGCGAAATGGGTTAAGCACAGCCAGTTCTCACCTGTCACCCTTCCCGTGCTACGAATCTCAAGAGATGCTGCTTGGAGAGAAAACAAAACTAAACAAAACACGGTCTATTCAATTCCGTTCCATATATTTGCTCAGCCAAGAGTTTATGAAATGGACACTTTCAACAGGCAATTATCACTGTGTGTAGCTCCTGCATTTCATTTCCCTCTGAATTATTTTTATCCTAATGTCCCACCCCAACAATGGATGGCTGGATGGCCTTCTTGCTAACCTAACCTTGTCTTGTTTGTATCTGTCACGGCCGCTTCACAGAAGACATATTTCAGATAAGGAGCTGCATAATCCCCCATGTAACTCACTGAATTGCTGGACACTGGTGTACTATTATGTACCTCACGCTATTTTACGTGTATGATTGCACTGAAGACGCAAAGGAGAGAGCAGAATATAAAAACGAATACAAGGGGAGGAGAAAAGGAGGAGGAGGAGGAGGAGGGAGAAGAATAAGAGAGAAAGAAACTGGGGGAGGCGCAGGGAGAAGAAGCTGCTCAGAAGGTTGGTTGAAGGAACGATTGAATACTTATTCTGCACGGACCTGACGTTTTCTCAGCACATTGTGCTAGCCAGAAGCTCCGGTGGTCCACGCATCCACAGGGCATCAGGCCACAATATATATTTAGTTTGCCAGCCAACAGAGTGCCCTTCATCCCTTGTCCCCAGGCTGCTTGGCTAAATGCCAGGATTCCTCCCAAGATTAGAAAGTGATTCTAGGGTAGCAGCCAAAAATAAAAACAGCAAGGCCATGATCTGCTGTTCACTGGCTTCCTTGAAACTGCCCCTTCCCCAACCTGCATTTTCACAAACAAACACAATGGGAAAGGGAAAAGAAGAAACAAACATTTTCCTTTGTATTTATGCAGACATCCAGGTTGTGGTCATCTGCAGTTCTCATGCTGAGTAAATAATGATAGTCAATTTTCTGGCATGAACTATGGGTGTTAGTTATGAACTTCATTTTTTAAATGCCTTTATGATTCTGAAATGTATGAAAACTGTGACTCTATAGCAGAATCCTGGAATATCTATGATACCTAACTGTTAGTGAAGAATACACTTATATTCGGAAACAGAGTAGACAGAGGCTGAGAAAATTAGTATCAGGAAAGGAAACAACACAATACCACTGTCATTACAGAATAAACCAGTGTTTCTCAAGCTTGGCAACTTTAAGAGGTATGGACTTCAACTCCCAGAATTCCCTAGCCACCCTTGCTGTTTTTTTAAGTCCAAATTCATTGCTGGCTGGGGAATTCTGGGAGTTGAAGTCCATACCTCTTAAAGTTGCCAAGCTTGAGAAACACTGGAATAAACACATTGTTAATATCCTGTTGTGAGTGACTTCATTTGGAAAGGCTCATGAATCTTTTAAAATAAATAATAAATAAATGTTGGCAACAGCTGGAATTTCAGCACAATGAAGTTATGGCACTGAAATTCACCTAATAAGTCTCATAATGTCATGGCTCAGATGTAGCTCCTTTGTACAGGAATGGAGAGAGTACATCTATAATCATTTGTTTTGATGCTACTACAGCTCTACTAGCAGTCAAGAAGGGTTCACAGGGGCACACAGCTTGCAAATACTTAACCCTTGAGAAATATTGCACTGTATGTTTGTTTGTTTGTTTGTTTGTTTATTAAATTTATATCACCGCCCATCTCCCCCAATGGGGGACTCTGGGCGCTTTACAATAAAATAACACTAAAAACATAACCACCTAAAAATCACCATTAAAATATACATAAAAACAAATGTAAGATCCAAGTGGAGATGGAACACAATCGCTAAGAGGTGCTATGGCACCAGCCATCCCCAGGTGGAGCTGTCTCTCTCCCCCTCCCAAGCATATATATATAGTATGACCTTTTCTAGTCACCCAATTATCATTTCCACAAATCTGTTACGAGATATTTCTCTATATCTCAGCTTTCACTTTAGAGAAAAGTGGAAAAGTTTATATTCTTTTACTTATGGCAGCAAAGGGGAGGGGGGACCTAGCAGTATATGAACCATTTTTTTCAGTAAAAAGTATGGTTGCCCCAGTGTCCAATACCATAGCTACTAGAAATGTTTTGGGTGAAATCTTTTATTTCTAGTAATTAAAGATCACTGTGCAAATCCTTGCTTTTTTCCTGAACTGATTTGTGTGTATGTGGAAAGAAAAAAAAGGCAAAAGAAGTAGAGAAATATGGGAGTTTTATAAATGGAGAGCAACTTTGTCTGAACACTTTGTAAAATTCCAGAAATGATGTAGGGTGATTATACCTTAAAAGCCTCTTCTGGATACCCTGTAAGGTTAATATAAAAGCTTGGGTAATCAACACCTGCACCATTTTATTAAATGTATGTGTCTGTAATGGTATATGGGAATGACCTTGGGACACAGGGGGAAGAGCTGAAGCTGGGGCAATGGTTAAGAGGCAACTTAGCCCACAGCAGGA
Organism: Candoia aspera; assembly: GCF_035149785.1. Taxonomy (NCBI): domain Eukaryota; kingdom Metazoa; phylum Chordata; class Lepidosauria; order Squamata; family Candoiidae; genus Candoia; species Candoia aspera. The sequence goes on from NC_086153.1 coordinate 216,287,587, forward strand.
ATGTGGGTGTGGCAAATGTCTCAGAAGGGACCCTCCCTAGTTTCTTGGGCTGTAAAGGTGACAGGAGAAATTACTTTCAGACTTGCAAAATTCTGTTAATGTAACCTTACAGTAAAGTATAATTAGTTCATCTGGGTGTGCTTCTCTGGACTACTTTGCAAGGCTGACATCAATCTTGCAAGCCGCTTACTCTCTTCCAAAGAGACACAGAAGATCCCACTCAGAATTTTAGGAATGGCCCCTTATCTGACCATTTCCCTGGCTGCGGCTCTTCCCCATCTCCAAAGGTCATTCCCACATGCCATTACAGTGTCACAGCAAGTCTGAGCCTGTAGGGTGAACAGCTAGAGGTCTTTCTTTCCTAGAAGCCCTTTGGGATTATACAGCCTAGCTGTGTCTCCTGTCTTGGTATGCATCTTGGTAATCACTGCTGCCACCACTTATCTTCCAGGGGGATGCCTTTACCTGTGGGTGTGTCTGAGAATAAAGTTTCCCACAACCCATGCATCTTACAGACAAGTATAAGGGAAATAAATTATAAAGTACCATCTCCTGGCCCTTTAAAATTGAAAGATGTGTCTAGGGAGGTCAGCCCCTTCCCCCTTGTGAGAAGACAGACCAATCTCACAAAAGATAAATACAATCAAACATTAAAAAAGAGAAAAAGAATGAAAGTTAAATGCTTCTTTTTAACTCTAAGGACAGGTAGTCCTCGTTTAGTTAACACAGTTAAGATGGCAACTCAGTTGTAAAGCGAAGCAGTTGCCAAGTAAAAAATCACATGACCACAACTATGCTTACCATTTTACTTCAGCGTTCCTTTGCTTTAATACAGCATCAGAAGCATACGACCCCAAACAGCCGGGTGAGCCTGAATGGTGGGAAGGTTTCCAGAACGCATCTCATGAGGAAGCCAGGTAAAAGGGCAAATCTTATAGCCCTTTTTCCCTACTCTCTCACCTTTTGAACTGCTCACCCCAGCAATGGGATAATTAGCAAGAAGAGAATTGATGTTTGTAGTTATTTTCATTGGGAAGGGTGGGATTACAAGAGAGTAAGCAGGCACACAATGGGGAATACACATTGAAAGGAATGCCTTAGCACAGCCTGTTTGCCTAGCCACTGCCAGCCACTTAGGAGCAAACAAAGGTCTGTAGTGTGAAACTGATTAGGGTCTTGTCAATTTCAGGCTGCAGCTGCATATTTTAAGGTCACAGAGCTGAGCTTGCTAACTGCCTTTAGCACTTTTTAGGGCAGCTCAGGAAGAGATCCTTGTTTAGGCAATGTCTCTGCTCTGCGAGGGGGGGTAGAAGAAAACAGGTCAGGCACAGGACAATGCACAATAACTGACTGTAATGGCGAACACATACTGAGAGATTGTCATGAGTGCCGTTGAGCTGAAGTCATCAGCGCAATGGCACACATGACAATAGCAAGGAAACAGGAGAAGGGGCTCAAGATAAGTAGCCATCAACTCACAACGACTAACGGCCAACAGACAAAAACTAAACGGATCACGGAGCACACCCAAGCCATCAGCGCCAATACAACGGAGATCGCCCAGCTGACAGCAATCACCGGATGAATAGAAAACCCGATGATGGGCGATCCCGGAACGCCAGCGGGGCCTCACAACCCCTCACCCACCGGCAGGGCAACGTATTGGACAAAGGGGGGTGACGTGACCGCGAGTGAGGGGGCGCTGACCGGCGCGGGGTATTTAAACCCCGCACCGGCACGCTCCTGTCACTCTCAGCTTTTTTCTTCCAACGCTGTAACTGCGCTGTGAATAAATCAGAGCCTGATCCATCGAACCAGTGTCTGAGCCTTATTCAGAGGCAGGCAGCGCATGACATAAAGCTGAGAGTCATAAACTCAGCCTCGCCGAGCCCCACCGGACAACAACAAGCCGCGGGAGGAATAGACGGCGAGAAGACCAGCAAGATGAAGCCGGAGCGACGCGGGCAAGGAGGGCGAGCCGCACGGCAAGAGACAGAGGAGGACCGACCAAGGCCAGAGGCACCGCGGACTCCCGGAGCCATGGACGCCCACCCCACCCGACCCAAGCCTCAGCTCCAACCCCAAGGGGAGATGGCGACGGAGGCAACCCGACCGCGGGAGGGAGCAACATGCCTTCCGAAACCAGCGGAGGACCCCGCGCCCCACATCGCACCCCAGCAACGGGCGTGGAGCGACAGCCCAACGGCGGTCAACACGGAGGAGGACGATGGAGACACCCAGCAGACGGAGGAAGCGGACCAGCGGCAGAGGGAGGATGAACCCCGCCGGCAACCCACCCCCGCCGACGCACCGACGGAACCGGCCCCAGCGGCGGCGTGGGCCGTGGACGAGGAGGCACGAGCTGAACTCGCGGCCATGCGGGCCCAACTGACGGAACTCCGGACCATGCTCCAGTCGCTTATGCCCCCCGCGCCACCCAACGACGTCCCCGCACAGGCCCACACCCCGAGCGAAGCACCGAACCCCCACGGGCCAGCGGAGGGTCAGCAGACGGCCCAGGCGGACGACACCACAGGCCGGGAAGCGAGAGGCAGGGCCACGCAAAACGCCCGGGCCCCAAAGGACTTCCCCATCTTCTTCGATGGGAACCCCACGAAACTCTCGTTCTTCGTAACGAACGCCAGGGAGTTCATGGGGAGGCACGGACACTCCTACGACTCCGAAGCCGACAAGATCGCCGCCGTGGCGATCAAACTACAAGACAGGGTGGCGGACTGGTACGTCCAACTGTACGAGTCCAGCTCCCCCGCCCTCGCCACCTTCCCTGCCTTCATCAATGAGATGAAAAACTACTTCGAAGACCCCCTAGCCAAAGTAAGGGCGAAAAGCGCACTCCAAAGACTTAAACAGGGCACACGCACGGTCCCAGACTACGCCCTGGAGTTCAAAGCCCTCGCGGGGAAGGTCAGCGACTGGTCCGAGACCACCCTGCTGGAAATGTTCAAAAGGGGGCTCAATCGCGACGTTCTCCAATGGGCCCTCTACCGCGACGACCCAGAAACGCTACACGGGTGGATCCACCTCGCGGGGAAAGCCGAACACGCGCACCGCACCTTCCTCATGACAACCACGGAAGACACAAACTATGCCGGCAAAAAGGTACCCGCACCACACGTGGGGATGGCCGGCCCCATATACCCAAAAAAGAAATTCAATCGGGAGCCCTGCGGGAAGTGTGGCAAACTAGGGCACAAGACGGTGGATTGCTTCGCCAACCGACCGCCGACCAGTGCGCCTAAACCCACCCCGAAAATTAGCCCCAAACCACCCAACCTGGGGCCACCCCCTCACCGCCGAATGACCGTGGCCACAGCGACACCAGAGGAAGGCTGGGACGCCTACTGGGGGGAAGAGGATAACGTAGACCCCGACCAGCCGGCGGGAAAAGCTCCCCGCCTGCCCTGAAACGCGTTGCGAGGCAGGCGGTGGGACAGCAGCGCGGACCACCTCGACGGAACGGCGAAAGCCCCGTAATAATGGCGGCAATCAAACTCTCGGGCGGCAACGGAGCCACCACGGCCGCGGCACTAGTGGACTCGGGGTGCTCAAAAAACCTCATCCACCCCGACCTAGTCGCCAAACTCGACCTCCGCTGCTTCCCCCTCCCCACGCCGCTGGCATTCCACCAGCTAGACGGCTCTACAGCGGGAGGGAAACCAGCCACGCTGCAAACTGAGCCGGTCACCCTGCAAATGGGCACTCACACCGAACGCACATCGTTCGTCGTCACTCACATCGGACGGCCCATTGCAGTCCTGGGGATGCCATGGCTCGCGACAAACAACCCGCGCATCAACTGGGAGACCCGCACCTTCACATTCGGCGACGGCGAGTATCGGGCACCAGTTCCAGCGGGCAGAACCAACCCCACTGTAGGACGAGCAGAGGCGACTACACAGGACAACGCCGCTACCACAGCAGACCTACTGGAACAATACGCCGACTTCTCCGAGGTCTTCGGAGAGGTGGAAGCTGACCAACTACCCCCCCACCGCAAGACGGATTGCCGGATCGACCTACTGCCCGACGTCCCCTTACCTAGACCAAAGATCTACTCGATGACCCCGAAGGAGATGGCAACCCTCCAGGGGATTCATAGAGCCAGCATGCTCACCGGTCGGAGCCCCCGTCTTATTCCGGGAGAAGAAAGACGGCACCCTACGGCTCTGCACCGACTACCGGGGCCTAAACGCGGCTTCCCTGTCCAACAAATACCCCTTACCCCTGGTGAAGGACATGCTCGCCCACCTGTCCACGGGCAAAGTCTTTTCCAAACTGGACCTTCGCGAGGCGTACTATCGCATCCGAATCAGGGAGGGGGACGAATGGAAGACTGCGTTCAACTGCCCCCTAGGCGCCTTCCAGTACAAAGTGCTGCCCTTCGGACTCGCGGGGGCCCCTGGGGTGTTCATGCAGCTCATCAATGAGGTACTGCATGAACATCTGTTCAAAGGGGTCCTGGTCTACATCGACGACGTCCTTATTTACACAAAAACGCACGAGGAACATGTGACCCTAGTCAGGCAAGTCCTTGACAAGCTCAGAAGGGCGCAGCTCTATGCCAAGCCTACAAAGTGCGAGTTTCACAAAGCGCGCCTAGACTACCTGGGGTACCGAATCTCCGGGGACGGCATAGAAATGGACCCCGCAAAAGTCGAGGCGGTGCTAAACTGGGAGCGCCCCCGCAACAGACGCCAACTCCAGAGCTTCCTCGGATTCGCGAATTTTTACAGGTCATTCGCCCGGGGATTCGCAGAGATAGCCCTCCCCCTAACGGACCTCCTCAAAACCAAAGGGGTGGGGGACACCCGACGCGCCAAGAACCCGGGCACAGTGTTGAATTGGACTCCCGCGTGCCAGACCGCATTCAACAAGCTGAAAGCGCTGTTCACCACGGAGCCAATCCTCGCGCACCCGGACCCAGAACGGCCGTTCGTGGTCCAAGCCGACGCCTCAGACTTCTCCCTGGGGGCCATCCTGCTCCAAAAGGACCCCACGGGACTCCTGAAACCATGCGCCTACCTGTCAAGGAAGTTCTCCGAGACAGAAAGGCGATGGCACGTCTGGGAGAAAGAAGCCTTCGCGGTAAAATCAGCGCTGGAGACATGGCGACACCTACTCGAGGGAGCCACCCAACCATTCGAGGTCTGGACCGACCACCGGAACCTCGAGGCCCTACGAACGCCCAGACGCCTTAGCCCAAAACAGGTCCGATGGGCCCAATTCTTCAGCCGCTTTAATTTCCAGCTGAAGTTCATGCCGGGCAAAAAGAACTTCCTGGCCGACGCCCTCTCCCGACTGCCCCAAGACGAAGAGCCCGCCCCAGACACCATTGGGACGGTCCTATCCGCCTCGCAACTGGGGATGGCCGTGACCACCCGAAGCGGCGCTCGGAGGCAGCTCGACTCTACGGCGCAGCCGACGGCGGGACAACCTGCGACCGGAAGAAGCCAACCGCAACTACCAGGGGGAATGCGCGCGGACCTCGCCGCCGCCCTCAAAACCGACCCCTGGTTCCTGGCAAACCCCGACAAGGTAACGATGGCACAAGACCTGGCATGGGGGGAAGGCAGAATCTATGTCCCGGACTCGCAACACCAGGCGATCTTGCATAGGTCACACGACGCCAAACAAGCGGGACACTTTGGGTTCCTCAAGACCCTACACCTAACACGGCGTCAATTCTGGTGGCCCGCGCTCAGGCGAGACGTAAAAGCATACGTAGCGTCCTGCCCAACGTGCGCTAGGGCCAAACGGGCACCAGGCAAACCCGTGGGGCTATTACAACGGGTGGCAGAACCCTCCCACCCATGGGAGGAAATCTCTATGGATTTTATAGTGGACCTCCCACCCAGCCAGAAGAAAACGGCCATTTGGGTGGTGAAGGACTACTTCTCAAAGCAGGCCCACTTCATCCCCTGCACGTCGGTCCCATCCGCACAACAGCTAGCCAAACTCTTCCTCATCCACGTGTACAGGCTACACGGATGTCCCGCACGTGTGGTGACCGACAGGGGCACACAGTTCACCTCCAAATTCTGGCGGGCCTTCCTAAAGCTGACGGGGACCCAACAGGCCCTATCTACGGCCTGGCACCCCCAGACGGACGGAGCCACAGAGGTTCTTAATGCCACCTTAGAGCAATTCATATGCTCATATACTAACTATCACCAAGACGAATGGGCTGAACTGCTCCCGTTCGCTGAAGTCGCATACAACAACGCCGTCCACACGAGCACGGGGAAAACTCCGTTCGAAGTAGTCTCGGGGCGCGACTTCGTCCCCATACCGGAGCTACCTCAACCCCCGGAACCCCAGATGGACGCTAGCAACTGGGGATGGAAGATCGCGGAATCATGGCCAATAATCACGGTGGCGCTGAAGGATGCAAAGGCAGCCTACAAAGAGCAGGCCGACAAGCACCGGCGCCAACAACCGACGTTCCAAGCGGGGGATATGGCCTACCTATCCACCAAGTTCCTAAAGTCTCCCCAACCCTCGAAAAAACTGGGGCCTAAGTACATCGGGCCGTTCCGAGTCACCCAAATAGTGAACCCGGTAGCAATACGCTTGGACCTGCCACACAACCTACGGAGACTCCACCCGGTGTTCCACACCAGCCTCCTGAAACCGGCAACCACCTCTCGATGGCACCCAAGCACGCCACAGCCCTCACCGGTGATGATCGACAGGCAACACCACTTCGAGATAAGGGACATACTCGACTCCCGCAAGCAACGAGGAACTCTACACTATCTGGTCAGGTGGAAACACTTCCCCCACCCGGAATGGGTGGCGGCGCACAACGTTAACGCGCCTGACCTGACCAGAGCATTTCACCGGGCATACCCCGACAAGCCACAACCAAGGTCAGCAAGCCGTCCCCTGCAAAAACCCCCCCCCGCAGGCCCCCCCCGCCTCCCGTGCCCCAAGGGAAAGGGCCCCCCCCAAGCCCGCGACTTGGGTGGACCTCCCCCCCCTGGGACTCACTCCCCCCGCCCCGGGCCCACGAGGCGGTGACAAGCGTTCGCCAGCACCCTCCCCCCGCCCCCCGGCCGCGGGGGAGTGGCAAGCAAGTCAACAGGGCAACCTGGGGGCAACGCCCAGGAGCTATAACAAAGGTGACGCACTTTAAATAAAAAAAAAGAAGGGCCCTACCTGGAGCTGATAAGCACCCGACCAGCCACGCCTCTCTCCTCGCCGAACTGAGCCAAACAAACAGGGTGTGGCTGGAGCATGCGCACGCCAGGACGTGACCCGGGCGTGCGCACTATGGACACACCCTGGGAAGGCACGTGGTAGAGGGAGGAGCAAAGGGAGGGGCGACAACTACTCCGGCGGGAATTTCGGAAAAAAAAAAAAAAAAAAAAGTGCCGTTTGACAGCTCCACCGAAAAGAAAAAAAAAAAAAAAACCAGAAAACCGGGGGGGAGCACTATTCGGACAGGGGGCAGTATGTCATGAGTGCCGTTGAGCTGAAGTCATCAGCGCAATGGCACACATGACAATAGCAAGGAAACAGGAGAAGGGGCTCAAGATAAGTAGCCATCAACTCACAATGACTAACGGCCAACAGACAATAACTAAACGGATCACGGAGCACACCCAAGCCATCAGCGCCAATACAACGGAGATCGCCCAGCTGACAGCAATCACCGGATGAATAGAAAACCCGATGATGGGCGATCCCGGAACGCCAGCGGGGCCTCACAACCCCTCACCCACCGGCAGGGCAACGTATTGGACAAAGGGGGGTGACGTGACCGCGAGTGAGGGGGCGCTGACCGGCGCGGGGTATTTAAACCCCGCACCGGCGCGCTCCTGTCACTCTCAGCTTTTTTCTTCCGACGCTGTAACTGCGCTGTGAATAAATCAGAGCCTGATCCATCGAACCAGTGTCTGAGCCTTATTCAGAGGCAGGCAGCGCATGACAGAGATGCTGCAAATGTCATAAATGCAGGCATTGGTTGCAAAGTTACTGTTTCATCACTGTAGTAACTGCAAACGGTCACTGTCCAAGTACAGCGGACTACCTGTAGTCAAATTCCTTGGCAAAGCATATAAAATGTAGAGCTACTCAAAAGACAGCATCTGAAAACAACCGCCAACAGAAAAATATACAGGACAACAGAAGACTCTGAACTGATCATAAGATGATAGATCTGTACTAATAAATGAAACAAATCTGAGAGGTACCAATTTGCATAAAATCACAAGTGAGCTTGTATAGAAATAATAACTAGAGATGATAAAATGGATTTAAATATACACACTGTTACACACTATGTAGTAACCTTCCACACTATTTCTAGCTACACTTGTTACCTATTCCTTAGGATGAGTGCTGCCTGAAGGTACTAAATTCCCCTTGCTTGTGTTTGTGGAATTTTTTTCAGCTTCTTTTAGTTACTTTTTTCAATAGAAGCAGAAGACCATCCTCCCCGCATCAGTCCACAGCTACTTCCTTCTTTTTTCCCCAGAATTCTGTATGGAGACTTCTAGGACCAAAATGCTTCCTCTCCAGCAGAAGGGGAAATCTGGCTTTGTAACAATTCAGGGCCAGCAATTTTCGCTTGTCCAAATTAGTCTAGCGGTGAAGGCACCAAACTAGAAACCAGGAGACTGAGAGTTCTAGTCCCGCCTTAGGCATGACTTTGGGCCAGTGTCATGACCCCGTTGCAAGGCACAAAGAGCCTCACAACGTTGATCATTAAGGAAAAGAGGAAGGAGATAATTAAAACAGTGCTTAAACCAAGCACCCAAAGCACCCACACCCATGGACTCATATACAGCTGAAAAGAAGGGCTTCAGATAAGCAGCGATAAGCCGCACCTGGTGCCCTGGAGGACACACCGGAACCAAGAGGACAAGGAAAGACACCGGGAAAACGCCCACACAGCCATCAAGGAGCCCATCAAGAGGGATTGGGGACAATGAAGGGTGGAGGAGCACGGGACCCCGCAAGAGGGTATAAACAGGGCGCCTCACCACCGCACCCCCGTTCTCGTTTTTCGTTCTGTCAGCCACCATTCCAATAAACCGGAAATCCTTAATACCTATTAAGTGAGTCCGTGCCTTATTGCGAAGCGAGACTGACCCTGACAGCCAGTCACTCTCTCTCAGCTCAACTCACCTCACATGGTTGTTGTTGTGGGGAAATAGGAGGAGGAAGGAGTATTTGGTATGTTCACCACTTTGAGTTATTTATAAAAATAATAAAGGCGGTATAGAAAATAAAAAATAAAAATAAATGCAGATTCCACATCTGAGTTGGGTGAAGATGTGTTCTCAGCGAAGGTGCAAAAAGAGCCTGCCTGCCCATTCATAACACGTTGTTAAATATTACTAAAACAATACTATAAATTACATAACCTGCTTGTTGCCTGGGGGGGTTGTTTGTTTGTTGCTCATCCTGGCTTGAAAGGTTCCCCTCCTTCTCAACAAAGCACTACAACTGTTTTTGGACTTGAGCCAGTCTCACACAGCACCAGACAGTTTTTCTAGTCCTCTTTTTGACCTCTTGCAATGTTAAGCTTCCCTGCTATAAATTCCCAGCCTCAACAGCAATAGATACTAGGTTTTCCTCCCAGGAATGGCAACAAGGTGGCAGCAACCTCTGAAATCTTCTCCTGAGGTTGAACTTGCCTATTTTCTTGTTTATAAAACAGCCCACCTGACTGACTGTAGCTGGAGCCCTTTGCTATCAGATGATTACATTCATAAGTTTTCCTTTCTTCGCAGCACGGGTTAAATATAATCTTCTTGGCTTTGGTATAACACTCTCTCTCCCTGCCTTCACTTGGCAATCCTGGTATGCATTTGGGGACTAATGGAATGGAGCAGCAAGGGGCCAAATTAGCTACATTATTCTCAGGACATCAACATTCTGCCTGTCTATCCAGGGTAAGTTCTATTATCTGTCTTTACACCCTTTGGCACTTTGGGGGCTGTAAATGACTGGCTACTGATAGCATGCAGAGAAGCTACTTAAAAAAAATCATCATACCCTCCCACAGAATGAGGCCACATATCTGCAGTATAAAATGCGCTGGCTAATAGAAAATTAAAGTCTAAGTCGGTCTCCTGTCTGAGAAGAGAAACTGGTGCTATCTTGTCACAGCATGCTGATGGCGGCATAATCCACCTGTCATTATTTCTTCTCTGTGGGTTTCTGCAAACTGGATTTCACGTATAATCAGCTCAGCAGTCGTGAAGCCCTCTCCTTTGCCCATTTTCTGCCTCTCAATTGCTATTGGCTTAAAGCTTGGTTCACATAGAATGAGGTACAGTACTAGTATATACCAAACCTTTCAAAACATTCTTTTTCAATGGTATGCTTTCCAAAATGCTTCTTTTGGGGGTAGGAATGAAAGCTGATACATCAGGTATCATAGAGGAAATTTCAGTCTGAATTTCCATGTAACTTTGCTGGCTTTCTACTTGCAGGGAAGTTTGTTGTTTGTGTTTTCTAGAAGGAAGTGCTCAAAAATGGGATCTGGAGAAAGAACTGATACCATTCAATTTAAACAGCTCATTGGGCTGCACATGTACACATAGTTCAGTTTTCTCCTGGTGCTGCCCATATGTGTTAAAACTACAACTCGCAGAATTCCCAGGAAACAGTGGCAGTGCTGGTTGAGAATTCTGGGAAATGTAACTCCAAGACATCTAGAGGGCATTTGATTGAGGAAGGCTGATAAAGCTTCAGAATACAAGGAATAAAGAAAAGTCCACAATTGCCTGGATAATTTCTCATAGTCCCTCCACACCTACACACACTTGGCAGCAGTGACACTACAAACTGAAGGCATTCCTTCAGTGTAAACAATCAACTTTCCAGCCTTCTCAAAGTTTCTATTTATAAAGCACCACAAAGTGCTAAGTGTCTGACAATCTTCTTTTTTCCTGCTTTAGCCAAAAGCAATGCTGTTCATTGAATATGGGAGATGGTAGAATATTATTCTGAACTGTAACACTGTAATTTGCAAATAATTGTTTGCAGTATTTTTCTACATTTTGCTTTTTTCTTAAAGGCTTCAGAACCCCATTTCTTCTCCTGGAGGCTAAGACAGTTTAAGGCTTATACTGTTTTTTTTTTAACTTTCTACAGGCCTATTTTGGGAGTTCTATGAAGAAGCAGTATATAAACCTTATAATAAATCATGATTCCCCCAAGTGTGGTTTTCTATGTTCTTTCAGCCCTTTCTCTCTTTCAGTGTTGACCACAACAAGGAGAGAAAAGCAGAAAACTCTACAACCTCAATTTAAATAGGGAAGTTTCAGTGAATGAAACCAGACTCAAGGCCCAGGTGTTACTTACTTTATCTGGGGCAGAAATGCTTGCAGAAACCTCACGAAAGGCAAAAGCTGTCTCAGAATCTGGCAAGCACATTTAGCTATTGGTTCAGAAATCTCCTTTTAAAGCTCTCTAAACCAGGAGCCATCACATCCCCAAAGTCCTTTTGAGATATCGGCACTGAAGAGTATTTGAGGGCCATAGCAAGCAGAGAGGCAGGGACATTAGTATATCTGGGGCCCAAGATCCCAACCTACATATCAGAGACCTGGATGACCTTTATAAGTCAGGATAGAAACAGCAGGCTTCTTGCCTAGGCCTAATTGCCACTCCAGAAAGGAGAGGCAGCAGATTTCCATTGGAAAGGAAAGAATTAACCCTGATTACTTTCCACATGGCAACTATGCATAGAGAAAAAACAAAGTTGGCGTCAATAGAAGTTTGTGAGCAACTCTGTTAACATGCAGGAGACTGGGAAGTTTGCCCTGCATGCTCTGATCCCTCCATGCAGCAATTAAGCTTGAAGGAAGAAAGCCCTCTTCTATTAATCCCAATGGAAGCTTTTTAAAAGCCCAGCTGCAGGGAAACATACCTGTTCTCCAAAAGGAAAAGAGAAAGAAAATGACAAGAAGGTCAGAGAGAACGAAAGAAACACCTTTACTGTCCAAGAATAAAAAAAGCAGGCAGGAGGCCCTTCCCTAAACATCCTAGTAGACTTGAATATATATTTGTAGTATGGCACCTATACTTTGTACTATGGCTTGCTTTGCACATGTGCATACATCACACACAAGTTACTTCTTTCTGTATGGATAAGATCTCTGTGTGAGTGCTGTAGTATGGGAGAAGAATCAAAAGATGCAGAGAAAAGAAAAAGGAACTCCCAATATACAGGTAGTCCTCGACTTACAACCATTCATTTAATGACAGTTCAAAGTTACATCGGTGCTAAAAAAGTGCTTTGCAACCAGTCCTCCTGCTTACACCATGGTGGCATCCCTATAGTCACATGATCAAATTTCAGGAGCTTGGCAACCAGCAGGATTTTACAATGGTCGTGTGGTCACCATTTGCAACCTTCCCAGGGGACTTCCAACAAGCAAATTCAAGGGGGGAAGCCTTGGATTTCTTGGTGGTCTCTTCCCAAGGAAAAAGCTTTTTCAAGATCAACTTAAGGAGGCTCCCTGCTTTGGACACAACTTTCACTGTCTTCTAATGGAATTTATGTACTGCATTTACCTCTTGGAGCTCAGAGGAGATTTTACGTTTTAGCACCAAAACACCCCAGCAAGGTAGGTTCACCTGAGATCAATTGGCCCCAAAACCACTCAGGGGTCGCAGCTGTTGCAAATTGAAACTGATTTGGGTCGAATTAACGGTATAATTCGCTTTCCGGCGTTTTGACAGGGAAATTATTTAGCTAGCTTTGTCTAGGGTGAAATGTTAAACATATTTGTTCGAAATTTGCACGCGTGTTTCTCCCTATAGAGTAAGGAAAAGTGAGACCGATTTGTATCCTGGAGCCGGCCATGCTTTGAGCCACCCACCAGCAGCTTCCCCAGCCTTTGGGCCCAGAAAGGCAGGGAGCTGGCGAGCGACGGGGCATTTCCAGCCGCGACCGAAGCCCCCGCGTAACACGTGCACCAGCGCCGGGCCCAGATCAGGAACGAGCGGGCAGGTCGATATCGCTCGTGTAGTGAGGCGGGGAAAGCAAAGGCGAGCTGGCGGGAGGAGAAGGGGTGGAGTCCAGCTTTTTTATTCCGTCGCTCTCTGAGCACCGCAAAAACATTACCCATTTTCTCCTTGCTTCGCTGTCTGTCCTGGCCCCCATAGAGCGGTGAGTATACAGCCCGAGCGGGCAGCCTAGCCGGGGACCTCGACAAAGCGTCCCTTGGGCTGGATTCAGATTTGGTCGTGGCTCCTTGCGCGGCGGGGCTGCGTGGCTGAATGCCATTTGCTGGCCGTGCGTGGAAGAGCAACGGGGAGTGCGGGGTAGTGAGCGCCTGAGGAAGGGGCTTGGACGCCCGGCTCTAGTGCGAACTCCTGAGGCGCAGGAAAGGGCCCGACCGAGGGGTAACGCCGCCCTTGCCTCTTCCTGCTCGGCAAAGCATTTCCTTCCGCAGGTCCCTCTTGTGAAAGACAGGCCGCCCCTTAACTGGAAGGTGCGCTCTCTCGAGGCGAGGATTCACATCCAGCCCCGCAACTTAAGGAGGCACGCTTTGCGCGGCTCTGTCCCCGTCCCGATAACCGTTTCTCTCCTGGGAATCCTGGCCTCGACGTTAGCTTGCCTCTCCTCCCAATTCCGGGCAGTCCCGCCTCTCATGCTTTAATTTCTCCCTTTCTCCTCTTTGCTAAAGCCGAGGAGACTTTATTGTTTCTTATTTCAAAGGATCCTGTGTAGAAAAGAGTTGGTTTCTTTTTCATCTTCCACGCCTTCCGGAAACTAATCGTTTGGCAGATAAAAATCTAGGAATAATCTGTTAAGAATTAGATAAAAGAGGGCTGTTTCCTGTGCTCGGCTGTTTGAAGCGTGTGTACATAGGTCTGATCTGTGGTCGCGCGGTGCTGCTTAAACCTACAGTGAATGCCTCATTGAATAGAAGACCAAACTGAAACCAGTTTGGGACGAGTGGCCGTGTTGATATTTCTTGCAGCGCTACTCCATCTCCTGCCTCTTGTTTTCCAGTAAGTGCACCTGGGTTACTTTAATGTAGGTGGTGTTGCCTTGAATCACTCTGTTGTGGTCACCTTAACCACAGCAGTTGATTTTAGGGGGGGGGGGAACTTTTCCAGTAAAAAGCTTTACATCACCACACTACCAATACTAATTTAAAAAAACACACAACCTCCTGTTAGGTGCTTCCCCTCCATCCCCCATTAATGTTGTTAGTAAAAAAAAAAAAGCCTACCTAGAGCTGGGTTCTATTCCTGATTACTTCATAGACATGGTTTTCTTGGCAGCAATATGAAAGTTGTTAGTCACTGCTCTTTTCCAGGGTATTTTGTTTAACTTCCCAGTCTAACTTGCAGCCCTATGTTTCCTGGTGGCCCCCCATTCAAGCATTAACCACATTCCTGTTAGGGTTTGTTTGTTTTAATCAACAAAGGACAACTAGGTGCTGGGTCTGAGCAGGGCAGACACACAACACTTAACTGTCTGAATGCTGGATTAAACTTGTTTAATTTAAAATTACAGATATCAACTGTTATTTCATACCTATTGTGAACAGTTAGTGGATTAGAGTGGGAAGGTATGGGATTTCTCACCCTCTCAGTGAAAGTAATATGGGGGAAAGGATGAGCTTTTGAATGAAGTGCTCAATTGTTTCCCAACTTGCCTCTAAATTTTTTATTGTGGCATAAACTAACCTTCCCAGTCTGGTAACCTCAGGATTTGTTGAGACTACAAATTTTAGGCTATGCTGGTTAGCATAAGCTTTCATGGATGAAAAGCTTCATTTGAGAAGTTTTAAAAAAAAACACCATATGTTGTTCAGCCTATTCATTGTGAGTTTCTCTGCTGTCAGTTCTGAAATGTTTCCTAACTTTCTAAATGTGATCGTGAAATATAATAAATTATCTGTCATTAAACATCCTATACTGCACCTCTCTTGATAAGAATTTGCCTTATGCCTGTCAGTATCTCTTACAAGCAGCATTTTTGTTTAAACTAATCATTGAGAGCCAATGTGGTGTAGTGGTTAAGGCACTAAGCTAGAAAGTGGGAGATGGTGAATTCTAGTCCTGCCTTAGGCACAAAGCCAGCTGGGTGACCTTGGGCCAGTCCCCCTCTCTCAGCCCTAGGAAGCAGGCAATGGCAAACCACTTCTGAAACCTTGCCAAGAAAACTGCAGGGACATGTCCAGGCAGTCACCAGGAGTCAGCACTAACTGGAAGGCAAACAAAAAAAAGCTAATGATGAAGAGAGCATACATTTATATTGGTTGTTACACACAGCAAAATGCTAATGGCCAGGCTGGAAGTGAAAAGAGTGGAATTTTGTCAGAAAAGTGACCTTGAGTTTTTGACTTTTTTTAGAAACTTGTGTTTGTTTTAGAAACTTTTTTCTTAAAAAAGGGACTGTAGCAATAAAGCAGAACTTATATCCTTAATTTCAAAGGGAAAATGTTAAAAACAGACTCATTTACTGATTTTTCTAGTAGTTGGTATCAGTTGGAAGGGTAATGCATGCATTGATTCTAAGTTTCAGTGCTCTTGAGAAGTACATTAGCTATTTTGGTACCTGTGACAGTAAGTGACCCACTGCCTCCCTGTATATCAATATGGTTCCCTGGTGACTCCTAATTATTTCTGGAACACTATGAAGTTCTTTTGCCTGGTTTGCTGCAGTACGTAGCTCACATCAACTGCAGCAGGGCTGTATGTAAGAACTTGTGCTGACTTTGTGTGGCCAACAGACTTCAGGTGGAAGATGTCATATGATCTTCAAGATCTCCAAAGGTCCCTCAAATTCAGAAAAGGTAAAAACAGGCAAAGGAGTATCAGATATATTCTGAATACAGTATGTGAGGGCAGAGATCAAATGCAACAAGTTGCTTAGTTGAAGAAAGTTAATGTATCAGCTACAGTATGTTTCCATTTGTATTACGGTCTCTAACATACAGTCTCAACTCTTATTCTGGCCAGGACAAATGTGCATTTATTACAGGAATGTGATCTTTCCTCCTAAGAACATTTAAATTGCTTCCTGAATACAACATATGCCTTGAAATAATCCACTTCCTTGGAGTGAAGGCCAAACAGGCTGGGAGAGGCTGTAACATAAGAGTGTTACATTTTCTCAACCTTTTCTTTGTTTAAAAAAATTAACATATTAAGCTTTATTGGGCTGATCATGATAAAGGTCAGTACTTTGATAGTACTGTTTTGAAAGCCCTAAATATACAGATAGCAAAAAGTAAACTGACAAAAAACAAAGAGGACCAACTAGGACATGGAAAAGGGAAGTGTTCAGAGTGGACTTAATACTGATTTAATGCTGTGTCCACATATATTTCTCAAGATAGACTATAGATTGCCCATAAGAGAGCAATTGAGAATCTTTCATCTAAATATTTTAAAGCATACTATAGCAGACTTAATTCAGCTATTTTGTAAAAAAAAAAAAAAAAAAAAGACACCCCCCCCAAATAAAAGATAGTAGCATAATCCATTGAAAACTCAGTGGGCTCTGAAAACAGTACTATTTTTTCAGGCTTGGTAGATTGGGGGGAACCCTCATGGAGAAGTGACAAACCATGTAGTCACCAAAATTATAACGCAAACCAAAACAGAAAACATGAACACATGGAATTAATCCTTATCAGAATCACATTAAAACTGAATACAATGCCATGTATTTTAAAGCCTGTATGTAACAAAAGGTTGAAATTACACATTACAAAAATAAAAAGAGAAGCTAGTTATTCCAAATGTAGAAGTTTTAAAACACATTGATATCTGTCTAGATGATACGGTGAAGTTCTATGCATGTTACTATGGAAATGCACTCTATTGAGCAAGCAGGTACTAGACTGCACAAGTAATCATATAATAAAACAATTTTAAGATAGATTTTTCTATTGCAAATGGAAATGTAGGAGACCTGGTACACTCATAGATATATCCAGGGACGCAACTAGTGTCTGTGTCACGTGGGGCAAACATGGATTCCATGCCCATTTTGGCGCGCGCCCCCAGCGCTCATTTTGGCACCCCACCAGTGTGGCGCCTGGGGCACATGCCCCAGTTGCCCCCCCCACCAGTTGTGGCCCTGGATATATAGGCCTCTAATATCCTTACTAATATCTAAAAATATGTCTTCTGAAAGAACAATGCAAACAAAAGGGTGGCATAACCTGATTTACATGGATCTATGGATCCTTCAGATAGGCTAATTGAGGGACTTGATAATATCATCTTCTACTAGGGAGGCCTTGTTTTTCAAAGCAAGCTAATATTAAGTTATTGCAAAAATGCAAGGGACGGGAAGTGAAAAAGACATTGGCTCCATGGTTAAGATCTAAAACTGCTTCAAGTTTTACCATACGCTGAGCTATTGAGATCAGCTGAGAATACATAGGAGCAGCAGACTAAGAATAATCCAAAGCACAGAACCAAATCTACATATTAATCAAAAAACAAGTTACCTAGTTTCTTACTGGGTACCTGGTGACATTAACCACTTGCACAGCTACACTGAGGAGTAATCAATATTAAGATAGTTCCGTAAATAACAGTGGTCAGTCCTGGAATAAGTCCTTGGAACCCAGTCACAACTTGTCTTAAAGATAGCATCATGTGGTATAAAATATTGTGTAGGTCCTGAAAAAGAGTGGTTTGGGTTTTTGGGGGGAGGAGACTAAATTTAGGGGAAAGAGGTTTTGTTTCTGGTGTTTCTGAGGACAGAGATCATGCCTTTCTTTGTCAGTGTGCTTAGTTTGCTGAAAAAATTATTATTCTTTCTTGCTGTGATTCTACTTCATCATCACATGTGAATCTTTCAACTCTTTAAGAGTGGATTTTGTAATTTTTTTCCCAGTCAAGTTATGAAATGTATCTTCTATATCTATATCCATCAAACAACGTTGCATGTAAATTCTAAAAATGATTCTGGACAGTGTTTAGTAAAAAAAAATGAATTAAACTGCTAAACAAAATCACATGGACTTAATTGGTCAGTGCCACCAGAACACTGATGGTACCCAGCTATATATTTTTTGTTGTTTATTCATTTAGTCACTTCCGACTCTTCGTGACTTCATGGACCAGCCCACGCCAGAGCTTCCTGTCGGTCGTCAACACCCCCAGCTCCCCCAGGGATGAGCCCATCACCTCTAGAATATCATCCATCCACCTTGCCCTTGGTCGGCCCCTCTTCCTTTTGCTCTCCACTCTCCCTAGCGTCAGCATCTTCTCCAGGGTCAGCTATATGTGCCTTTTCCATTTAAAGCTAAGGGAGCTGTTCAAAGGTCAAATTAGCGCAGTCAAAAGAAGGGTTGCTGTTGGTCATTCGAAAGGCAGATCAGAGAATAGGGATTGTCCTTGTACTGAACAGGAAGACACATTACCGTACTTGAAGAATTGGGTCTGCTGTTTGAATATGCCTACACTGACTTAAAAAGAAGTATGGCTAAATAGCTGGTGTCTTTCTGATGAAGTGAGGCAAAGTTACATCTCATTTAGACAGTTTGGGCTGTATATGGGCCCACCTTTGAAAAGAAAGTCAATATTTCAACTATCCAGACTGATACACCTAAACTATTAAGAATTTAGCGTTAGACAAGTCTTTTTGAAAATCTTTATTTTCAGAAGAGACTAATTGCGCATAGCAAGCAGAGAGACACAAAAGTGCTTGCTTTGTATGCTGTAAATAATAGGATAGAATTTAGATTTTAAAAAAAGTTATAACAACTAAGTCCTTAGGATTGCCTCTTGCAATTTTTTTTTTCAGAAAATTATCCACCATGAGAATTCTAGAAAATGTTTTAGTTTGCAGTCCCCAATTCAGCAAATATTTATATTAGTGTTAGCTCATCAATCAGTAATTTCTATATTAAGAGAAAGTATTTGTGAGGCTGAAATCATGGCTGATCTGTGTAGGATGAAAGGGTACAGAAATTGGGTAAATGTAGGGGGGGAAAAGCAACAGGAGGTATCAGTCATATGTTACATCTTATTCGGTATTAATAAGGGAATTGATTTTTTTTTTTACTGTCACTAGGCAAAGTTCCAAGAGATTTAACTTTAAAGAATGCCAGAGGCTTCAGATCAATTATGCCTCCCTTATCTGATTACCGATAATAAGCTGTAGCAATTGTCTTGGAAAATACAATCAATTCTACCTAAGTCTTTTCATAAGCAATGGGATAGGTGTAATGGTTGCCTAATCCCTGCTTCGAACGCCTGTTGACAGGTTGGAGTCCATTTAAGGAGCGCTCCTGGGTTTTTTGAACGCCGCGTATCCCCCTGCGCCCTAGTTTTCAACAGTTCAGTGAGGGGGAGGGGGATTTCAGCAAAATTTTGGGCGAATGCCCGATAGAAATTGGCGAATCCAAGGAAACTTTGTAATTGTCTCCTGGTACGGGGAGGCTCCTATGCCACAATGGCTTCCACTTTAGCAGGGTCCATTTCAATGCCCTTAGCGGAAATTCTATATCCTAGATAATCAATTTGTGATTGATGGAAGGCACATTTAGACAGTTTAGCATACAACTCTGCTTTTTTCAATTTAGCCAGCACCTGACGCACCAAGTGAATATGTTCTGACATGGTTTCAGTATAAATCAATACATCATCCAAATACACAAGTACTCCCTTAAACAGGTGGTCATGCAAGACCTCATTGATTAGTTGCATAAAAACCCCAGGCGCCCCTGACAAACCAAAGGGTAAGACTTTGTATTGAAAAGCCCCGAGGGGACAGTTAAACGCCGTTTTCCACTCATCCCCTTCCCTTATGCGAATACGAAAATAAGCTTCTCTCAAATCTAGTTTTGAGAAGATTTTGCCTCTGGCCAGATGTGATAACATATCTTTGATCAAGGGCAAAGGATATTTATTTAATATTGAGACCGCATTGAGCCCGCGGAAATCGGTACAAAGCCTCAATGAGCCATCCTTTTTTGGTCTAAAGAGGACAGGAGCCCCTACCGGGGAGTTAGCAGGTTCAACGAAACCCCTAGCCAGGTTTTTGTCAATGAACTCCCTTAGCGTGGCTAGCTCTTTGGGAGACATGGGGTAGATTTTTGGGTGAGGTAACTTTACATTTGGTAAGAACTCAATGGCACAGTCTGTTTTTCGGTGAGGTGGCAAGCGATCTGCTTCCTTTTCCCCAAACACATCAGCTAGATCCTGATATTGACTGGGTAGTCCCTCAAGAGGTTGAAGTGTTTGTACAGTGGTGTGCGCTACCCCTCCACCCTCCATGTCGTCTAGGAGATCCTTTTCGGGTACTTTGTAAAATCCATCCGCAAAGGTGACAGTTCTATGTAGCCAGTTGATGAAAGGATTTTGTTGTACAAACCAGGGCATACCTAAAATCACTAGGGGGCCCCCCACTGGAGCTACAACAAATGGTAGCTTTTCCCGATGGGAACCCATTTGTAAAGCCACCAGTCCTGTGGAATGAGTGACTGCTTTTCCCCCCGCCATAGTTCCATCCAATTGGGTGAAGATCATAGGTCTTGGCAAAGGGAACGTAGGCAGTTCCAGAGCCGCTACGACATCAGGGTGCATAAGGGAACGGGAGCAGCCCGAGTCAAGCATGGCCCAAACTTCCACAGTTTTGGTCTTTGAGCCTAGTTTAATTTTTACAGTCAGCGTAGGGAAATTCCCAATCACCGAATCGTGGTCACGCCCGGTTTCTTCCACCTGCCCAACGGCGCCCTTCAGGGCAGGTGGTAGCCTTTTCCCGCCGGCTGTTCGAATTGTAATTCCTCTTCTTCTTCCCCGAATGGTAGTTCTGGTGGTTCTAGCTCCGCGATGGCAGCTTTCATTTTCCACGGCAGGGCAGGCGACTTCCCTGAAGGTTTCGCCTGCCGTTCCTCCGGACGGCGTCTAGGGCACGAAGTGGCGCGATGCCCTTCTTTTCCACATCTCAGGCATTGACCTTTGGAAAACCGTCGTTCCCTTTCCTCTTCCCAGGATTTTGGTTTAGGGCGGCTGGCCAGCCCCGTCGTACGCGCTCCTCTGGCGATTCGGGATTGTCTAAGTTCTTTAGTATGGGCATAGGTCTGCAGGGCGTTCTCCGCGCTGCCCGCCAACTGAATCCATCCGTATAGCGTTTTAGGGTCGTCTCTTCCTAGCGCCCAACGGAGGATTTCTGGTTCTAGCCCTTGCTTGAACATTTCAATTAAAGTTGGCTCGGACCAATCTTCCACCTTCCCTGATAAGGCTTTAAATTCCAGCGCGTAATTGGCAACGGAGAGGGACCCTTGATAGAGTTTCCTCAGGGCATTTTTTGCTGTCTCTTGGGCTAAAGGGTCTTCGAAGTGCTGTTTAAGTGCCCACAAAAAGTCATCGAAGTCCTCTAACTCTGTTGCCTCGGTTTGGCACAGTTGCACATACCAATCAGCTGCCCTCCCTCTCAGTTTATTGGCAATAAAATTGATTTTGCCATGTTCCGACCGAAAGCTTCGGCCCCAATCCTCCATATAATGCTTGGCATTGGTAATAAAGAAGGAGAGTGTAGTGGGATCCCCATCAAACTTCACCCCAAACGGTGGGAAGTTTCTTACCGGCTCAGCTGGCGGTGGCGGCTCCGTAAACGTCAACGTACGCCGAGCCCCCAGGGGTGGCCGATCTCTGGGCAGTCTTGCCTCTCGCCCCCCCCAACTGGCGGGACGCTCGAGTCTTGCTCCTTCCCCTGGGTGGCAGGGTGCTGTGTCTTGGGTAAGCCAGCTGTGACGGCTCTTCCTCCCAATCTTCCTGAGTTGGCTCTGCACCCCTAGGGAGATCCTTAAGGATTGTCACTATCAGATTCATTTTATCCTCGATTGCTTTTATACGAGCAGGAGTGACCGGCTCTTCCATAGGTTGGTTGGTTACCACCACCCTCGGTGACAAGGGGATTTCGGGCTCCCAGGATAGTTGTGGGGACCCCCTCCCCATGGCTCTTTCCACTATGGATTTGTGTTCACTCCTGAGGCTCTCCTGCATGGACATCAGCAACTCATCTAATTGAACTTCCCGCATCTCTCGACGTGCTGCTCTTTGCGCTCTCGAAGTTAGAGCGGGCCGGGTCCTTGTCGACTCCTGCTCTTCCTCGCTCCCTTCACTCACGCGAAGCTGTTGGTCGGTCATCGCTAGCGCTCCCTCTTATCCAACGTTTGGATGGGGCTAGCGGAAGATGATTGAAATGATTCTCAGCTTTATGTAATGGTTGCCTAATCCCAAATACTCAGTCTCACAAGCTCGGGCTTAAAGATAACTGATTTATTAAAGGAATAGTATGCAAATACAGAGAAAGCTGAGAATGAGCAAAAGCGCGCCAAATACAAACTTAAAGCTTTGCCTGTGAGCCAGTCCCACCCCAATCACCCGTCAGTGCGCACCCCCTCCCAGGTGCTAGGAACCGTTACACGCGCCTGGGAAAGTAGCCTTGAACAGGAGCGCAAACCCAAACACACATTCCAAGGCTCCAAAACAACGGAGGGCGGAGGAATGGAAAAAGCCTGAACGGGCTAATGAACACGGGAAAGGAGTTGACATGTGAAACGTTACAATGTTAACAGAACATTGAAATGGGAAACATGACACAGGTGATTTTACAACAAAGTAGGGAGCAAGAAACATCTGAATTTCCACAAATCTCTTTTCGACCCAGTTTTATTATCTGAGGCATCCAAGATTCTAGATCAGTTCACATTTGGATTCAGTCCAACAGAAGCTTTCAGTAGTAAAAATCTCACTCTGAAAGCCTTTCTGGCTGAAGAGCAGAGCATAAATGCTTTAAATAATATATAAAAGGCAGAAATATATGGATTGCTAGCTAGGTCCATATTATTTATTTATAGTCAGTTTTGCTGACTTTTCCATGTAAAGGGGGTGGGGTAGAGTGTTCCCATTTGTGGTTATCCTCACAGCAGCCCTGCAAAGTAGGTCACAAATATTCTTATTTGACAGCCACACCAAATGAATGCTAAGAAAAAGGGATTCCATGAAGCTACTATTTCATCAAAGATAAAACCTAAACCCAGGTTTCTTAAATCCAGGCCTACCCCCTGGGGAGTAGATTGCCTCTTGTAAGTCTCTGGTTCAGAAATGAAAGGTCTAAATTCCATAGCAAGGAACTAGTTAAGAAAGGCTAAAATAAGTGGTGGATTTCTGAAATGGGAAAATGAACTGTACAGTATTACAGACTTTAGGTAGGTGATGCCAATTTAAATTGTCCTTTGCTGCAGTGTTTTGGGACAAAAGGTGAGATGAAATTGTTTGTTATTAGATTTACCTGAAAGGAAGACCAAGTCTTCTCTCCAAATAATTTACCTTTAAACTTGGAGAGTCTTCGATTTGCTGAAAATATGGGAATGGATGCAGTTGAGGTTCCTTTCCCTGCATGGGGGAATCAGTTTAAAGTCAGCCTCTTTTCAAATGATTGTTAAAAGTGCAGTTAATGAATTCTAGCAGTGATTTAAGAGGGCTCTTTAAAATCTAAAGAGAAAAAAGTATTTTGAAGACTAAATGAAAGATGTCCAAGTTTCTATATCAATGTTAACACCAAGATAAGCAATTGAATCAACTATGATATTCTTTTGATTTTCCATAATAGTTTTTTTTACTGTAACTTGCATCTTTTTATATTATTTTATTCATATAGTACTATATTACTTTGTTGAAAAAAAAGGACAGTGATCATGCAAAACATTACAATAGGTATATTACCTTGATGAATGCTGCTTATTGATTATATAAATTAATCATTCCATCAAAAATTTAGATAGATTACATACATTTACATGACTGCTGTATTGTCAAAGGAATATAGTTGTCCAAGTCATAGTGATTCATAATAGTAAAAATTAATGGAGATTTATAAATTATCAGTTATCTGGGTAGAGAAACATTTTCCAAAGGCAGTTATTCCCCACTCATTCTAAAGCCACCCAAAATGAAATGGGTTAAGGAGATAGACTATGAAAAGGCATTTTGGAGTAATCGCCTTTGTGAATTTCTTGGCAATGAAAGATAGCAGTCACAAATTATTTTTCTTTGACCAGACAAAAAAGAGGGAAGGATTCTAACTTTAAACCCTTAAGAAAAAGATAGTCTCGGCCTCTGTTAAGAATGAATGGCTTCCCTGCACCTACTGTTTGGAAGAGAAGGGAGACAAAAGAGGATTCTAGGAAAGAACAGGTGTTCCCGCCCACTTTGGGACCTAGTCTGGTTCATGGTTTCATTCAACACATGCACACATACACACACACGCAACACACACTGTGGCCCTCAGTCTAATTCCTTTCAAATACATGGCTCTTTAAAAATATTTTTTTCCAAAGTGGCAATTGATTGATTTAATAATTTAATAATAAATAAAGAAGTTATTATTTAATAATAAAGACTTTAATAACTGAGAGTATATACATAAATGTATGAAGATAGATAAGATAGATCAATCTTGAGAAACATACATTTTAACTTAACATCCATGTTCAATAGGTGTGTCCAAAATGACATTTATACATGAGAGGATATTCGATTGTGGGAATTATTAATTCAGCTAATAAATAGTGACTATATTTGACCTTCACACTACAGTTTGACAATGCTCTTTGTTGCTGTGTTAATTTTTTTAAATACTGAGAATCCAGTAGGAAAATACAATCTTCTCCAGTGTTTTGCCATGACAACCCTAGCATTCTCATGCCCAGGACCAAATTCTGTAGATTAAGGCAGACAGCTGAGTCAGATCTTAACAAATTCAAGACCTGGAGGGAAGGTGGGGATGAGCTTGCCCTATTATTGGAGAAGGTCTAGAGAGAGTGGGACCCCTACGGAGTCAGGATTCCCTATTGTACAGTGAACATATACCTGTGCTATTGGTGGGAGGGCTTAAAGCAGATGGGGATAATGGCAAATATGGGCAGGATCTCCTCCCTCCCTCCCTCTTTTCCTCCCGCCCCCCTTTTTTTTCCAGCCCAGCAAACTGCCAGGAAGAGGACAAATAGCCCTTGCCAGGGGTCTGAATTAGTCACTGGGGGGTGGGAGAGAGGAAATTAGGCCAAGGACAGCATGAGGCCCTAGGCTGCAAGTTGACTCTCTCTCCAGCTAGTCCACAGGCAGCATGTATCACTAGAAAATCGGGGATTTTGCTTGCTTGGAAAATGTGACTTCCTAGAAGCAGTGCATAATTTGGGGGAAGGCCATGCAGACTGCCCACTGCCATTTAAAAAGCAGCAAGCAAATGTGCTGAAAGAGCCCTGAAGTGATCAGTCATTAGCCGTTCATCACTGTGGGCAAGGAAGCAGCCTCTGTGTGCCAAAAGCAGGCTCTTGTGTTGTATCCTGTTAGTGCTTTGTTTTGCCTGTTCACTTGCTAGCAACCTTGCAGATGGCTGTGAATCTGTCTTGCCTACAACAAAGCATTTATGCTTTTAATCTGCAGATTTAGCTAAGCCTGTAGAAAAATGATTCAATTCCAAAGGGATTCAGTTGGCTCTATTAGTGCAGAAGGGAATGCTGGGTGTAACTCCTTGACTCCACTTCTACAAAAGCAACTATATTTATACCCAGTAGATTATACAATATGTCTTAAACTTGAATGATGTGCTCCAGTGAGCAACAGCATTAGAGAGTAAATTATCTAATACTAGGGTTTCAGTTGTTGGAGCAAACAGAAAGCATGTTGTTTTTGTGTGTGTAGCACAGATGTACCAGTTGTATTTGCTATGCTGGGTGGACTGGTAGCAATTCACCCCACTGCGCCAGGATTTAATTAAGCACCTATGCAGTATGGGTGAGCTATATGTGAGGATTTGGGGAAGTTTGAATGTATGGAGGTGTGAAGGTGAGTCTCCTTTCAGTCAAGTTTGACTCGTATCCAGGTGACTCCATGGACAAGTTGATGTTACATTCTTGTCAACAGTGATTTGCCATTTCTGGATTTACATTTACCTACTCTGCCTAATCTGCAGCTTGTGATTTCCTGATAGTCTTCCATTCAGGGACTAGCCAAGTATCACCCTGCTTAGCTTTCTTTCAAGCTAGGTTAAAAGTACTTGGTCACTGAGGCATGGCCACCTCCTGTTATTGTAAACCTTGCAGTTTCCAAAGCCATCAAAGAAATTTACTGCAATCCCACCTGAGTAATAATAGCACTTTGAAAGACAAGAGCAGAATATAGAGGCAAGACCACACCCCCATAAGAGATGAACACATGAAATTCCTGATATGCAAGATTTGGCAATGGTAATTCAAGATTATGCAATCTTAAACCAGAAGTTGCTATCTTCTAGTTTTTGTTTGAATTTAGATATGTAAAAGATAGGTAAAAGAAAGTAAACTCTTTTTCAAATGGAGGTCATCCCCTGGTAGCTTCATAGTTGCATCCATGTAGTTTTCTTAGCAGCATTATAGAAGTGGTTTGTTGTTGCCTTCTTCCAGAAGTTTTTAAAACTTCCCAGTCTGGCTGACAATCCTTAGATTCCCTGGTCATCTCCCATCCATGTATCAACTAGACCTAACTCTGCTTAGCTTTCAAGTCCAGATAAGATCAGCCAGGTGCTGGACCTGCTGAGATTTAGATGCATACCATATATGTTATTCAATGCGGTTTGATCAGTTGTCAGTTATTCTTATGAACAGTTCATGTCCCATTTTTCCAGGAAGAAAATTTACACATTGAAGATTTTTAGTGAAATTAAATGTTTGATAGATCTCTTCTGTGTCCTTTTAAACTAACCTATTTTTCTGAACTTGAGAGTATGTAGCAAGCAACTGTTAAATAAGTTAAAGTCATTAGTCCCTTAGTCTTTCCAAATTCTGTTTGTTCAGATGGCATGTTGGCTCCAAGTCCATTCAAAAATCCATGGTGTGCATGTGTGAATGTTGCAGGGGAAAAAAACTCTGCCTCTTCAAATGCTAGAATTTATGTATTTTCACAGTTAAGATCTCTTGATTCTCATCCAGTAAAACTTTTGATGTACACACATACATGACTTCTGCTGATACTACCAAAGTTATCTGCATTTTTATCAAATAAGTGAAGGGCCCCTCAGAAATGCGCTCTCCTCACCTGTCAATGGGATGATACCAGTGGGGCTCGTGACATAGCAAGGGAGAAACTAGAATTAATCATTGTCAGCAACCGCCACCCCATATCAGTAGCTAGATGTGAATTGTCCTTTTGCAAGGTACAATCAGTCAAGAAATAACTAGCTAACATTACCTTCTCCAACTAGCTGAGAATTCTGAGAGCTATAGTCCCAGTGAATCTGGTACACACCAGCTTGGGGAAGGCTTTCTTGAGTGATGGACCTTATATTCTTGTTGAAGCTATACGAGGGAATTGTCAGAGGATTCTCTGTTTTGAATTCCATTGTAAGGTACTAAATAAATAAAGTAAGATGATAGAAGTTATTTATCAGAGTATTTCAGTTTGGTCTAGTGGTTCAGGTGCTGGGCTAGAAACCGGGAGACTGGGAGTTCTAGTCCCGCCTCAGGCCTGAAAGCCGGCTGGGTGACCTTGGGCCAGTCACCTTCTCTCAGCCCAACTCACCTCACAGGGTTGCTGTTGTGGGGAAAAGAGGAAGCAGGAGTATTAGGTATGTTTGCCGCCTTGAGTTATTTGTTGTATTAGTAGTAGTAGTAATAATAGCGAGATAGAAAATAAATAATATAATATAAATTTCTCTCTCTCTCCTTTCTCTTCCCACAAAGATAGATAAGTGATTAAACTAATTTTCAGTGGTTTCACATACCTCCTAATAATGTCATGGGCAAGCTTGCAAATAAATACTGCGAAGTTTGCCATCTCAGCTTAAAAGGGTCCTATCCATGCCATGGAAATGCCACATTCCATTCTTTTTACTGCATAATGATACAGCATCCATTCTTTTTGTTCAGGCGAGCTGTTCTGGTTGTTGCTTCTGTTCCCTTGTATATAGTAATCTGGTTTCTTTTATTGTGTGTCCAAATAACATGTTTGCTAAATGCTGGATGTTGTTGTTTTCCCCCCATTTCTTTCCAACGGTAAGGAACAGTAAGTTGCAGATTAAATTGCCCTGAAATATCTACTGCATTGAACAACATCATCATCAATAAAAGCTTAACTCTCCAAAGTTGTTGCATTTTTATAAAGACTGTTTTGGCTACTTCCCTCCTAGTCTGTAATTATTTATCTATTTAAAAGATTTGTAGACTGCCATTTAAAATAAAACCTCCCAAGACAGCTTCCTGTATATATTTTTACAATAAATAATCAACTGTGAATTTTTTAAAGCATAAAACATTATAGCTTTAAGAATAATAATTCAGAACAGGTTAATAATTCATAATATGGTTCACTAAAACAATAAAATAAATAAATGCAGCTAAAATTGCATAATACTTACAGTAGATAAAGAAATAGCAAACATATGAATTGGGAAGCTTTAAAAGCCTAGTGTGGGGATGAAGCCTGGCATATTCCTACTAGAACTGAGTTCCATAAGAGCGGAGCCACCACTGAACAGGACCCCTGTTTTAACAGGGTTAAAAAATCAGCTTATTCTTCCCCCAGCAGTATGGGTTCCAAACAGAACTAGACCAAGCTGTACTATTACATCAAGGAGGAAGTCATTTCCATTGGATTTAAGACTTGGTACCAATTTTGGAAAGGAGGAACAAGTCATTTCTGTGTATCTGAGAGACTGACTCGCCACAGGTAAGCACTGCATTTGAATCAGCAAAAATAAAGGCTTAGCGGACCACCAGTGGTGACTGACTCACCTGTTTTAAACAGCTGTACTAGACCACACTGCTTTATAAAGAATCTTTGTACAAGCTGGCTTAATCATGTTGAGTTCATGATAACACAGTGATTAAAACAATGGTCTTAGTTAAACCTACCACTAATTAGAGACCAGGCCTAAGCTGGTCCCCTCCCTTAAAAATATCCCTTTTTTGCTTACATTTTCAAATAGTGTAATAGTTCAGATTTAGACATATTGCATCATCCATTGCCTTGACCTATCAAAACAAGAGAGCTCAATGTTTAATTTAAAACTTGACAGATCTGTCCTTGCTCATTTTGAATGGCAGTTTGGAAAACACAGGTGCCAGGCTATAAAAGAGACGGGGGCAGTTCCTTATCCATAGGGAGAACTGATTGCACGTTTGAGGCATCACTGGTTCGCGAGAGAAATCTCCAGGTAGATTCTATCTTGACATTACTGAATATTTATATCTCTTAATTTCACTCAGACAAATGCAGTTCTGTTTGCTTGAGGTGGGCAACAAGTGACCCTCCAGATGTCCTTAGAATATAATTCCCATCATTCCTAGCTAATCCATCCAGTAGTGGGGGATAATGGGAGTTATAGTCCATGGTCATCCAAAGGACTACATGTCCATCATGCCTACTTTAAGGGAATAGCTTTTAACACTACTTTTAAAAGGAACTTTTGAAATAGAGCTCAGACTGATCTGTTTTTCAAGGTGATAATTTTGTTCATTGGATTAAAAAGATTGTAATGTGGAAACATTTCTGCCATAATTACAGGAATGGCTTCTCAGGTCAGGGGTATCAGATTAGGGAATGCTATTCTAATCTATATTTAGAATGTATAAATATTTATTCCAGAATAAAATAGATTAAGATAAGATGTTGAGGTTTCCTACAAAAAGAGGACAAAACAATAAGGGCTCTCAGACAATGTTTTAAATAAAGTAATAAGTACAGAAACATCATGAAATTTAATTCTCATGAGCTAATCCTGGAAATGTGTAATATTTTCTAACTCATACTTATTCATGTACTAAAAATAAGTATTAATTGTTAAGCGTAAAGGATTGTATATTTATTAAAATCGTATTAAGACTTGCTTTCAAAGTGGAATTTAGCTTTTCATGAGGAATGATACTAGAGGTTTTGGAAGTAAGATTAAATAAAGCTTGCAAGTTGGTGTGTTGTCCTTTACTTAACATCCTTGAGTATAGGTCAATGTGTTAATGACAAATGCATTAAAAGCAGGTGGAGTGGTCCAGGATCAGGCAACGTCAAGGAGTGTGGCTTTGTGAAGGCCACCTGCCCTTTGCAAAAGTGATCCCGTCCCCATCCATTTCTCATGCAGGACAAGAAGGGAAGCTCTTTTTCCTTCTCTCCTAGCAAGAGGAAAGTGTTCAATGTGCCCAAGGAAAAAAGGGAATTTTGTGAAAGGGGACAGTGGCTTAACTGGCAGGAGCTGCTTTTTCAGGTGGGCTGACAGTGATCGGAAGAGGCCTTGCTGAATAGACTAGTGGTCCTCCGTACCTGAAATAGAAGACCCTGATTGTGGATAGGTGTGTAAGAGAGAAGAAGATGGTGAGGGAGTTACTTTGTCTGTGCCCCTAGTCACATTGGTTGGAGGGATCTGTTTTACATTTTCTGCATCCCATAAAATGGGATATTAATTAAAGGCAAAACTGAAATACTTTGGCCACATAATGAGAAGACAGGACACCCTGGAGAAGATGTTGATGCTAGGGAGAGTGGAAGGCAAAAGGAAGAGGGGCCGACCAAGGGCAAGATGGATGGATGATATTCTAGAGGTGACAGACTCATCCTTGGGGGAGCTGGGGGTGGTGACAACCGGCGGGAAGCTCTTGCGTGGGCTGGTCCATGAAGTCACGAAGAGTCGGAAGCAACTAAACGAATAAACAACAAATAAAATGGTGCTCTGGTCCTGTTCAAGGAGTCTAGCAATTCTTCTGGATTAACTATGAGGAGTTCTGGAAGCCTTTACAATTGGAATTCTGAAGCCTGTTTTAATTGTTTAATGATTAGGCTTATAACAACATTTAGCACTTTACCTTGTACAGTATTGCTATATGATATAAAAGAAACCATTCTGGATTTTTTGTGAGATGCCTAAGGAACCTTTAGTGTGGGACTCGAGCTATACACATCAATTGAGCAAGTAAATGCCTCTACCTCCATAAAATGGCCAGTGGGGGAGGGAGGGCTGCCATTTTTAGTTGGGCCTTTGATGCAACCTTGTATTTATTTGCTTTAGCTTTACGGGATGCCTGGAGGCGATATGGCAAAACCACTGCTAGATCATCAGAACATGGACAGTAATGTAAGCCTGGCCCCGGCTGCTGAGAGCAGGACAATTGGGATTCTGGGAAGCGGTGACTTTGCACGCTCCTTGTCTATGCGCCTGGTGTGCTCAGGTTTCAAAGTGGTGGTTGGAAGCCGGAACCCGAAGCGCAACACTAGCCTCTTCCCTTCAGCAGTTGAACTAACGTTCCAGGCAGACGCCATAAAGAAGGCAGATATCATCTTTGTGGCAATTTTCAGAGAACACTACACCACACTCTGTGACCTCAACAGTGAGCTTTCTGGCAAAATACTGGTGGATGTTAGCAACAATGCTGAAATAAATCATCACAAAGAATCAAATGCAGAGTATCTGGCCTCCCTTTTCCCAGCCTGCACTGTGGTCAAAGGATTTAACGTCATTTCAGCTTGGACCTTGCAGTTGGGTCCCAGAGATGGGAATAAGCAGGTATGAGTTTCTTTCTTGGGTACGTGGCAGACATACCAGCACCTGTGAGATTCTGACCTCCTCACCTCATATGAAGTCATTGTTTGTTTAACTAGTTTCTTGAATAGGCTTCAGACGCAGACAAAGCACATCAGAGTCTAGCATGTGTGAATTTAGCTTGAGAAAAATGGGAAAGCGTGACTCAATATCTGTGTAATCAGCTGCCCATAATGAATATCTGTGAATTTTGCCTCACAGACAGTTGCAGTCCTGCACATAGTTCAGCACCTCGAGACTCTGACATCAAACTCTGGCTGGCCTTGTAACTGAGATAGTCATGATTATAGAAAATTATG
Organism: Candoia aspera; assembly: GCF_035149785.1. Lineage (NCBI taxonomy): Eukaryota > Metazoa > Chordata > Lepidosauria > Squamata > Candoiidae > Candoia > Candoia aspera. The sequence continues at coordinate 216,319,423 of NC_086153.1, forward strand.
ATTGACTAATTAAAATTCAAATAATCAAGTACCTTTGTACCTTTTTAAGATTCCTCACCAGAAGCCTCCTGTTGTTCATAATGGTTCACTGGGGAAAAAAACTTACCCCAGCTTTCAGGAATTAGGCTCAGTTATCATGGGAAGAAAAAGCATCCAGGAGCAGAAAAAAAATCTTTTAATGTGACCCCTGTTTTCACTGCTGTTCTGGCTGCTGCTGTTGTCATTCATTCATTCATCCTCATTTATGTCCCATCTTTCTCCTGAGAGCTCAAGACAGCATATAAGTGGATTTCCTCTCACTTGACTCTGTGAGATAGGTTGGACTGAAAGAACATGAATGGCCCCAAATCACCCAGTGAGCTCCAGGGTTGAATAGGAATTTAAAACAGGGCCCCACTGGTCCAAGTCTAAAACTAGGCTACACTATGCTGCTAAGATTCCTTTGATTGTGCCATTGCCTTGGATTCCTGGTTACAGTTTCCCAGTTGCTCCTTCCTCCTTATGTTGCAGGTCTTCGTTTGCTGTGACAACCAAGAAGCCAAACAGGCTGTTGCTGAAATTGCTCATGCCCTGGGCTTCACTCCTGTGGACATGGGCGCCTTGTTCTCAGCTCGGGAAATAGAGAATATTCCCCTGCGGCTCCTCCCTGCCTGGAAGATTCCTGTCTTCTTGGCCCTAGGTCTCTTTCTCTGCTTCTACACCTACAACTTCATCCGGCAAGTCTTACATCCTTACATTCGAGAGAAGAACAACAAATTCTACAAGATCCCGGTGGAGATCGTCAACACCACCTTGCCTTGCGTTGCCTACGTCATGCTGTCCCTAGTCTACCTGCCTGGAGTGCTTGCAGCCACCTTTCAGCTGTACCACTGCACAAAGTACCGGCGTTTCCCTGACTGGCTTGACCAGTGGCTGCAGCACCGGAAGCAGATAGGCCTGCTGAGCTTCTTCTGCGCAGTGCTGCACGCTGTCTACAGTCTGTGCCTACCCATGCGTCGGTCCCACCGGTATCTGTTACTCAACGAGGCGGTCAAACAGGTACGGTACTCCCAGGTTGTTGGAAAACTGACTGCTTACTCCTCCTTTCACTGCGTGATCTTGGAGGTCCCTGGCTGGTGTCCTGGCTTCATTGCATTGTTCCAAATTGCCTCAATCCAGCAGCAGGCAGCCTTGTGATGGCCGGTGGGCCAAAGTTCATATTGGGGGGGATGGGAGCAGCAGGGAGTGGAGTGGTGGTACATAGTGGGTAGGGTCAGAATTTCATGGGAGCTTTTTCTAAGATTTGGGAGTGAGAGAGTTTAGAGATTGTTGTTTTAGAAAAACAATGTTTGTTGAGCTTCTGTTAAGATTAACCCTACAGTTTTTGAATATTTTCTACCCCCAAAGGGCTTCCTATTGGATCCATGGAGCTTGGATTGCCCTCTACCCACTCATTCCGTAGTTGTAATGTTTGTGTATTTAAAAGATGCAAAATTGGGGCTCTTTCTGGCACTTTGTCTTGATTAAGCATGCTGTCTTGTATAGAACCAGCTGAGCTTGGCAACAAAACATTAAGAGATTTTAGTTCCTTTCCTTTCTCATTCTCTGCTTTCTACATCTTGGTGTAGCAAAAATTCTATGGCCATTCTTAGTTTCTGTTCTGTGTTCCACAAAAGTGGCTACTATATTCTAGCTAGCTAAGATTTCCAAGCATATCCCAAAGGCATGAATGATTTAAGGCCAGGTTCCCATTCTCTAAGAACTAGAAGAATGAGCTCCTGGACATAGCCATCCTCTGAGCCGGTAGGAGGAAAGCTGGGTCAGAAAGCACTGGCAAGTGTGCACTTGATTCCTGACTTTTTTTCCCTTCTGAGAGTTGGAAAAGTGGGTTTCTTTCTACATGGAAGTCAAGATGCTGTGCCCAGCTACCAAATCTAAAGTGTGAATAGATCATTTCTGTGGAACACTTTGATAGAACGATTTCATTCCAGTTTTTAAGTCAGCATTGGTTGTTTTATAGATTTATTGTTTCATAGATCAGCCCAGGCCAGAACATACAGATTCTAAACTTGATGAAGTTCCATTGAAGCCAATGGACCTCAGTTCTGCATAAGTAAGTGAATATGAGGTGCAGTGTTGAAGCAAGGATTTTCATTCCATTCTAGCTTGCCTGCATTGTCTTTTGCCCATTTGCCTTCCTGTATTTGCTGCTAGGAACACAATATCCCCATCCCCACCCCAGCTCTTAATTCCACTTGTGTTTCTTTTTGGTGATCACTGTAAATAAATCTCAGGCAAGCTTTCCTGGCCTGTTTGTTTCTTTTCTTTTCTTGTGCTTGTTTTTCTTTTCCCCCCTGAGCTTCATGAATCACATTGATTTAACAGAATAAATGGAAGGAGCTAAGCATCAGTTTCTGTAATATAGTACAAATCCCATTTCTGGGTAGTTGTTTTTGTTTTTTTTCCCCATTAGCCTGAAGACTTCTCTCCTAAATGCATTTAAACCAAATCTCATTAAGCTCAGAGAGCTATGTTTGTGGTCTTTGCTTGAAACTGGAGCTGCTTTGCCATGTTAATTGTATGCTTCAGTGGCAAAGTGTGGTTTGACCTTCCAGGCACCAAGTTCCTGGCACATTCCTCCAGAGGTCAGTGAGAGGTATGGGTGTTCTGTTTTCTTCCAGCCATGCTTCAGCAATATTGGGAAATCATAGTTCAGTGGCTCATATACATGTGATTGAGTTTAGAATAATAGTTTTGTTGCCAATCCAGCTGTCAGTTTTATCCAGGTACCTACATGTGGCTTTTAGAGGGATTCATTCTTTTTATTGGCACCAGATGGTAAATGGAAGACACAGTCCTGCAGCAGGCTAATTCACATTCTTGCTTTAAGCCACATGTGTCCACCAAGAAAGGAATAGACCAAATCTTGCTGGTGGATACAGTTCTGCCCAGCCCTAAGTCACATGCAGAGTTACAAAGCTTGACTGAGCCCTGAAGCTTCTCTGCATAATATTTTTTGTACCATGATATACAAATGCTGATTGGATTGATACTTCTCTAGGAAAGTCATCTCTAAACAGGTTATGATCCAGAAAGCGTGTTTCATTCAGCCTACGGGAAGCAAAACCCTAAGTAAACTTAAATGTCAATATCTGATTTAAAGGGAGGTTTGGGAAGACTACTAAAAGTCCAACACATGCACACACAGTGTACTATATTGAAAACACAGGTGAACACTCATTTGTATAAGGAGTAGGTAGGAGGGAAGCTGTAACTGATTGCCAGTGGTGCAACTGAAGCATCTGCACTTCAGTTGTGGGAGTCAACCATGTGCCAGCTTAAACTATTGAAACCTGACTATCTTTGACAAATAATTATGAAACAACCCCACACTGTACATGCACTGTGAAGCTGCCTAGGGCAGTAGTACAAGCTGGCCAAAACTGGCTGTCAGTAACGTGTGAGTATTCCCAGCTAGGAGAAGTTCCAGCTCCTACTTACTTCTTCAAGTCAAATGGAGGCTAGGAATCAGTATATGACCAGAAGAAAGGTTGGCTGGAAGGCAGGCTTCCTTTGTCCAAAGTTTCCAGATATCCTGTGGCTGGCAGGCATTATATGGAAATTAATCCCACCCTTGGGCATTATTCAGTTCACCACCCTGCTTCCTGTTTCTTAGCTTATTCAACATGACTTTGCCACTGTTCTTTCAGGTGGAGAAGAGAACAGATGCCTGGGTGGAGGAGGAAGTCTGGAGGATGGAGATTTACATCTCTTTTGGCATCATGGCTCTGGGCTTGCTCTCATTACTTGCCATAACCTCACTTCCATCCATCTCTAACTCTCTCAACTGGAGGGAATTTAGTTTTGTTCAAGTAAGTGCTACAGTTCAAGGTCTTTCTCCAGAAATAATTCTCGAAGCCAGACTGGAGGTGAAGGAACTGTTGTTCTCAGCTCTGTTCAACATAATTTCATGACTATCCAGCCTTGCTGCTAACCAGAGATGAGTATCTCTTCTGTGGCAGCACCCCTGGAATGGGGGACCAACATGTTGACAATGCACCCATAAAAAGGGGGTGGGCCGTTATATCACCTTTGAGTGGCTTTTACAGGGGATCTCCTAAATGCAAGAAAATTGCATAGCCCCCTTGCATTAAATAGCCCCAGATAGGTTAAGTTCTACCCTGTGCTCTGAGCAAGATAGAAACTAGATTCCAGAAGCTCAAATCATCACATGATGTTGATGACTGGCCATCTAGATTTTGTCCAACTCAAGGCGACATACATACATAATGATCCGACCTCCTATTTTCCCAACCACCACCACCATCCTGTGAGGTGGGTTGGGCTGAAAGAGAGTGACTGGCCCAAAGTCACCAATCTGACTTAGGCTGACTTTGGGCCAGCCTAAGTAGGGACTAGATCATGAGCAAAAAAAAGCCCTGGAATCCCTAATACGTTCAATAACTGGGGGAAAAGGGTTGCTGGATGTAGAAAAGCATCTCCTTCCTGAACAGCATGCACTGTAATAACGGTTTTACAACTTTATAAATCCTTTTGGCGCTGAGGGTAACTATTTCAGTGCATGGCAAAATTCCACAGTAACTTCAAAGAAAGCAGTGTACCAAGAAGGTCTTGTAGGAAATTTTGACATTTCATTGGTTTCAACAGAGACATTGGTTGACTGCAACCTTCAGCTGACATACAGTGTGCTGCTCTCGTGAAGCAGTTGCAGGCATTACCCAGGGCTGAAGAAAATAACAGACAGAAAGGGATGCTGGCAAATGAAACTGGTTCATTCTGATGAGAGAAGCAAAAGAGTTTTGAGCTCCATAGAGCTGTCTCATTTTCAAAAGAGATCCTAGCAGGAAGCTGCTCTGCTTTAATGGGAGGGAGATTTAGCTTTCATGGGAAAAAGACCAGAGCGCTGCAAAGTCACCCAGAATATAAATAGATTTTCCTAGTTTTGAAACAAGTCCTGATTTTCTAGCAAAATCAAACTATGTCTCCACTTGCTCACCAATTACCTCTGTACATTCACTTAGGTCAGTCTGTTTCCTGTTCTGACGTGACCTTCTGGGCCCTTGTTCTGATTGTAGCACTCCTGTGATCAGCCAGAAAGGCAAAACCCCTTCAAGGTCACTCTTTCTGCCAAACAGCCTTGCATGCTTTCAGGGATGGCTGCAGTACCACTATGTGTAATAAGATAATGCATAATACATAAGAGACTTGCTGAAAATACGTGATCCATTCAAGAAGGATGCTTGTTGAGTCACCTTACACTAAAGCCCTGGTTTTGTTCTAATTATGGTTTGCTGAATAAGCCACAGTGGTTGGATTCACCTATGGTACTAAGGTATAAGCAAAGGGGAATCCATTTATTTATTTTTATTTGGATTTGCTTAAATTTATAAATATAAATAATAGAGAAGAACCCATGTCCCTCTCCAACAGAGGGTGGTCCTTCTGAAATCTTTCCACTGGCTGAGGCTCTGCTAAAAGATTACAACATCACACAAAGACTCAAAGTTATTGCCCCACGTAAGTATTTAATTCAACATGTTGGGTTGGATCTGAAGGAAGTTTAGAAGTTTTTGAACTAAGCCTCATCTGTTAGCTTAGGTACATATTCCTACTATGTGCACATTTGGGAAGATTTACTGCACAGGGGTTGCTGGCATGTGAAAGTTTTCAGCCATGTCAGCATCAGGCCTCCCAAATGGTGATTGCTTATAAACCAAACAAGTACTTCATATTACCAGTTGCTGCTCCTAAGTTATATTTGTTCTGTCCTTATTTCTAGAGTCTTATAATGACTCTTTTGAAAGAATGAATGTTCTTCCTTACTCTTCTTGTTTAGAACAATGCTCCAGCAGAAAAGCCAAATCCTCATATTACAATTCAACACAGGACAAGATGCTTTAATAGATGTCAGTGCCTTACACATTTACAAATTACTATTTTAAAAGTCAAAGCAAGCCAGATTTGCAGTCTAATATATTATTTGGGATTCTAACCATCCCTGACTGTGTCCTTGCAAACACAAGTACCTCCTTCACATCTTTGGTTGATGAGGACATGTTGCTCAGTCTCCATGCAGTTTGAAGCCCACCCCACATTCAGCTGAACCAAACTCTACCCGGATATTAGCTGTAACTCAGTCTTTTGAAGGGGCAGAGCTACATTTTTTGCACCCATTTTGTGCTCAGTTTGGGAATTTGGGTTAGGAATGGTAATGGGATTGGATTTTCTCCCAGAGCTTTTCAATTTCACTGTTACTTTTCAAAATCTCATTAGGCTGTGGGTGCGGGTTATCCATCCCTGATCTAAATGACTGAAAATAGCTTGACTATATCCTTTTTTAAAAAGAACTTTATTGATTCTCAAAGTATAGTTAAAATACAAAATATAAAGTATAAATAAGATAGAGTACGGAACTAAAGAAAAAAAAAACTACACAAGTGCAAAATTAGATAGAAAGCAGAAAAAGTGACTTCCGACCTTCTCCAATACAGATATAAATGCATTTTATACAGATATAATCTCTTACCATTAGTTAAACCTTAGTAACATTATTTCTATAAAATCAAACCATTTAATCATCAAAACCCAAAATCAAAACTTCATTTTTTTCAGACACAAGCAAATAATCCAAAAGTGGTTGCCAAGCAGAAACAAATCCAGACACAGTATTTTCTCTTATCAACGCTGTTAACTTGGACATTTGCGCCAGTTCCATCAATTTAATCATCCATTCCTCCACTTGGAATTTGTGAATCTTTCTATCTTTGTGCATATAAAAGTCTTGCTGCTGTTATCATATATAAAAGCAAAGTCCCATGCTGTTTCTCAGGCTGTTTCTCCATCAACCCCAAGAGAAACAGTTCTGGTTTCTTTTGTAAATACTGCAGGGCTTGACTATATCCTAACAAAATTAACAGTTATAATTTTTTTCATTAATCTCTGCAGGAATTAATATGATTACATTTCAGGGACATTCTTCATGTGCACTTTAATTGTGTGCTTGCTTAGAAATAAATTCTGTTGAGTCCAAGGGATTCAGTGCTAAGTAACTGCATTGAATCAAGGTAAAGGCCAAGTAACTATACAGGTATTTAAGTGTGTTGGCAGAATGTATTAAAGTTAACACTGCAGAAACTAACAGGTCTTTTCTCCTCCCCACTTTTTTTTTTATAGTCTACCCTTGGTTTTGTTGCTCTGGTGATCAGCACGCTCCACACCTTGACTTATGGCTGGGCAAGAGCCTTTGATGAAAACCAATACAAGTTTTACCTGCCTCCCACTTTTACCCTCACCCTCCTGGTGCCATGCACCATAATCCTAGCTAAGCTCTTTTTCCACCTTCCTTGTATGAACCAAAGACTGCAGCGCATCAGGAACGGGTGGGAGAGGAGCAGGTACGTCAAGTTCACATTGCCAAGAGCATCTGGGGAATTTTCCAGCGGAGAAAGCAGCAGCACTGTGTGATGCTGAACTTCTGTTTCCATTACAATTGTGAAGAAGCATTATGATTCCATTTTTATTGTGTGGGTGTTTTTTTTTTTTTTTAAGCCTGTCTATTTGGTATCATTAAATGGTGGGCAATACCTTATTCTGGGTGTTTCAGGAGAAAGTAATCAAACAGAGTAAGTCTGTGCATTTAGAATACACTGGTAATTACCTAGGTTAAAAAAGGTTGCCTTAAACAATTCAATGCAGAATTTTCAGTTATACCATTGAAAGATATATAAGGAAACATAAGGATTCTGCTCCTTCAGTGTAGGGGTAGAACAGAACACTAGAAACTTTGTTTTTCCCCAATAGCTGGCAGTCTTTTTTCTTAAGGCTGCAATCAGGCACACGCTCACGATTAACATTTGGACTTCCTTCCAAGCAGAAGATTGCCTTAGCTGCTTCTACAGAACATTTAGTGTGCTAATGTTGTTCACTAATAGACTGGCTAAGGAGATTCTCTAGCAAACAAATTATGTTGAATTCTGTGAAATTAACTTTCAGCTATAAGCAATGTCAGCCCCCTTATCAACCAAACAATAAGAACAAATTCTCACAAACAACGAATACCTAGTTATTAAAGAAAATACTCTAATTCAGACCAAAAGTACTTCAACTCTGCTGCCTAGAAATTATCCAACACAGGTTGGGGAAGGTACTTTAAATAGCCTGCTGCTACTTACGTAGCAACTGTGTTTTAACTCCTTTCACTTCTTCCATAACCTTTCAGCATAGTATATTTCTATATACCACATGGCAGGGGCAAAGAAACTACGAGGCTTCAATATCAGCTGTTATAGAGATAGAACTAATAAATATGTACGTACTTAGCTGCAACATATAATTTTAGCCACATTTCTTTTATATGGGCCAATGTCACACTTAGGGTCTTTGATTCCTCTAAGTGCAGCTGTAAGTGTGCTGCAGATCATAGTGCAGACTTTGGGGCTGCTGCTCTAGATCGTTGTCTTTTAGCACTTCAACAAGCTAGGTAAAATGAACTTTTGATTCCTTTTATACTTAATGTTAGAAAAAGCTGCTCTTCCTTTCCAAAGAAATAGTCATCGGGGGCAGTCATCACCTGTCAGATGTAGTTAAGCCATTCTGAATATTTTGTCCTGTGTTTTAACCCTGTAGCTCTATCATCCTCTTTTGTTTTTTCATTGTCTCAGCCATGGGGTAACTTAGAGGGAAGAGCTTGCTTTTCCTGAAGAGTTTGGGTAAACTCCCAGAGTTGTTCGTGAGATGGGTGGTGCAGAAATAAATAAAACTACAGGTAGTCCTCACTTAACAACCATTTGTTTAGTGATGGTTCAGATTTACAACGGTGCTGGAAAAACTGACAACCGGTCCTCACACATATGACCATTGCAGTGTCCTTGCGGTCATGTGATAACAATTTGGGTGCTTGGCAAGCAGTTCGCATTTATGACCATTGCAGCATCCTGTGGTCACGTGATTGCCATTTTTTACCTTTCTGGCCAGCTTCTGGCAAACAAAATCAATGGGGAACTGTGTGATTCGCTTAATGACCATGTGGTTTGCTTAACACCTGCAGTGATTCACTTAACAGCCACTGCAAAGGAGGACGTAAAATTGGGTCAGATTTGCTTAATGACTGCTTCGTTGAGCAACCAAAATTCCGGTCCCAACTGTGGTCATTAAGCAAAGACTATCAGTACTTAGAGCAATGCTTGAGTGAGGGCTCCTCTTTTCTCAATTATCCATGGCAGCGCTAGACAAACGGGGACAGGACCCGCCCAACAAAGATAAAGCTTGGCCTATTAACTGGCCAAGTGGCAGCAGCTGCAGATAGCAACCTATTTGCACACACGATCAAAGTAATGTGACATTTTCAATTGTCTTACAACTTTGAAGAATGAAAAGTGTTCCAGCCCTATATTACTGCATGTATACTTTATTATTAATCGGTGGCTGTACACCCACCCAGCCTCTGTGTTGTGATGCCAATACTTCGTATCTAGTAAAATAATCCTAGATTCAATGTGAACTTTAAAAGCATTAGAATTGGGGGCAGTGGAACATATAAGAATTGGTTCTAAAAAGATACAGTTGCCACATAATCCAAGGAGAAAGCACAGGTGCTTTAAAAAGGTGTTCTGTATACTCCAAAGCATCTTTTTACTATGAATTGAAAATGCTGAACAGCCTGGCTGCAAATTATGTTTACCAAATCTCTCACCTTTGAAGGTGTACAATGATCCAATGAAGAACTTGCCCATACAGTACACACATCTAGAGCAGGATTTGTGGCTTCTGTTCTGCTGCTTGTTCAGATTTTGAAGTCAGGATTTACAGAGGTTGGAAGAGTGTCCCACTGCCCAACTGTATGGCCTGGGTCACATACATCACTAAAGTATAAGATAATATGATGTTTGGCTGAGTTTCATATAAAAGCCAGACCACTCTAGCTTGTTCAACAAACGTGGTTAAAATCCTGACTTAATATGTGAAATAGATTATTGAGACTCAGGTGAGTTCACAGAAAGCCTAATGACCTGCAGGGCCCACAAACCCTCATAACGTGGCGTTTGATTTATCTTTGCCAGCGTCTATGTTACACATGAAGTCTGTCTAGAAGGGAATGTTAGCACACGCACACACACACAGGATTCCATACATAACCAGACCAATTTCTGTTGAGGTTGGCACAGCTGAGCAAAGATTATAATGTTAGATAGCAAAGATTTTCAGGTAACCCTCCATAAATTGGTCTTGAGCCATCATTCCCATGGAAGCTGGCAGCAAGAAATGTAATTAGTTACTTCACAAGCTGGGCATGGATCTTGGCTGGAAATAACTGCAAAGTAGCAACAGGAATAAGCTGTAACGCTTGAATAACATTTCTTTACCTGCTATTTCAGTCTGGTTCTTGCCTGCCTGCGTCTGGAATGCTAGAAATGACTAACGTTAGGACTGTGACATTTTGAGTTTCTAAAAAAAAATGTGTCCTGTGTCACAGTTAACTAAGCCAGTTTTAGATACACTTTGAGGAGCTTTCTCACAGATAGAAACCAGTGAGTAGTGTAAAGGTTATACTTATGTACTAGGGCTCTGCAGAACTTCCAGAAGAGGTGCTTGGTATGAGGAGCTTTCTCAGATAGAAACCAGTGAGTAGTGTAAAGGTTATACTTATGTACTAGGGCTCTGCAGAACTTCCAGAAGAGGTGCTTGGTAGCCTGCAGAAGTGCATACAAAGCCCCATTCCGAATCATTAAAGCAGCTGTGTGGATTGCAAGGCTGTGTGCATACGTTTGGTTCACTCCTCAATGAAGCAAAGTGGCTGTGCGTGCCAAGCATAGAGAGGCAGTGGGGAGCAGCTTCCAAGCCAGCCATGCAGTCCCTCCAAACGACATGGCTGCTTTAGCAATTCATGAAGAGGTGTTTCATATATGCTCCCGCCTATTTCAAAGGCTTTACCCACAATATTTCTGAACCTGGATGTCCCCCCCCAACATATGGACATCAATTCCCAGAATTCTCTAGCTGACATGGCCATTGCTGAAAGAGCACTCAGGTTGGCAAATACAGCCTAAAATCGTTACTAAGAAAACGGTGCAAGGATTGACGACTTTGTCCCTGATGGCTAGAAATGATGTGGCATCCAGCCTACCCAGTTGCCCGTTTCTATCAAATAGTGCAGAAACCCTTGTTAAACAGCCGGTCCAGCCCAGGCCTTTTGCATACAGCACATATAAGATATACAGTCCTGGCAAGTACAATTTGATAGACCATTTGTCCATATTATCCAAAGATGCCCATACAGTTATTACATTAGTAGTTGACTGCTGCCAAGAACTTCGCATGCACATGTTGCTGAGGCAAAGCATCAGAACTGCTTTTGTTTTTGTGAACCATTCCTGCCTGCATGAAGCATTTTAAAAGTGACTTTGATTTTGTTACAGAAACCAGTCATGTTCTATCTTTGGTCGCAACAGGAAACAACCCCTCTGTAAACAGTTTCTGCATTTTTAACCAAGCAGTATTGGGACAGAAAGATTTATGTAATGCTAGCTTGAAGATTATTTTTATATCTATATTCTGTATGGATATCTGCTGCAAAACTGAGAAATTGAAACATATTGCCTATATCAATGTTTTCTGCACTGCCTAATTTGTGCCTTGGGAATTGTAAAGTCACCATCCTGCTTTACAGTGGACATTTTATTATTCCTGTAATCATACTGTTTAAAAAAATGTAATCAGGATATATCTATGAACTGATGCAAAGAACCTGCTCTCTCTTTTTCTTATTTGCAGTAAAGGGCTATTTCTAGATCTCCTTTTCATTTTATCCTAGATTTTCAAACTTGGGGAAAGGGGTTCAAGGCATCTCAGAAGTTGCAAAGTTCCCGGGAGAACAGGCATCCTGAAATTTGAGCTTTTCCTAAAGTAGGTAGAAAATAGTCCTGGCTTAAGGCAGGAAGGGACTTAAAAGAGGATAACTGAATGGACTGAATGCTTCTGGCAGGGGATTCTCCTTGATCCATATTGCACTTTTGAGGATGGGAGCAGATTGCATTGCTCACTTTGTGACTGCTTAGGGAAGACTCATTCTTCAATGTCTACGTCAAAAAAAAAAAAAAACCTAATATAAATAACTGAACCAGTAGAGGAAAAAATGGCAATGGGTCCTATTCAAGGTTCATCACCTTCATTTTTAACAATTACCTCAAAAGAACCCAACAAGCCAAAGACTCTATCTCCTGGTTAGAGGTTACACAATTTTAATGAGCTTATCTGGTAAAGCTTATCACGTTCCCTAGGTGTCTGTGCTGGAATTTCAGCAATTGTACGTGTTTCCACTATGAGCAATTTCCTCTTTAAAGTAGTACACTCTAGCCACAGCATTAATTTGAAATGGGATTTAAGGGATTATATTTTTGATCCAGCATTAAGACAATTCCCACCAACAACTCTACCACTGGACATATACAAAGCAATCTAGATGGTCTGAATCCTTGGGTGTGGATTACCCTTGCAAGGCATTTTATACATTCATCCATACAGGTTACAGCTTTAAACTGACCATATTTATTCAAAAGTAGCACCCCAGTTAATTTTAACAAGTTTTTTCCAATGTCAGTACAGAGACATGGAACCTGATCTTGTATCTATTTTTTTTTCCAAAATAAAGGTACAAGGACATGCTCCCAAGAAAATATGCAGATTAAAGCTTAGTGTTTTTAAAGATCGTATGGTAATATATTAGCAAACCAGACGTCCCTGTTTAAACATACGAAGAGTTCATGTCCACAAGAGACAGCTGATCATCATATAAAGACTATTATGCTATGCGACTGATAGGCCCAAGTTTACATTAGTTTTTAGAAACCCCTACGGTGTACATTTTTCTCAGCAGCCTTTGGTATCTTACTAGATACTCACTGTGTGCATCTTAGGTTAAATTCGCCAATTGCCTCTTCGCTGAGACATCTTTTCCCCACTCCTGCATGAAGAAAGGGATAGGCTATGCTGACACCTTGTGGCTTTTGCTGCAGACATAGCCATTACTTGGTCCCAGCATTTGAGTAAACTGCACTGCTAGTTCAGCATCGTACATTTCTTGTAGAGGTGCCTGTTGTCAATAAACCATGTGCTTGGTACTAACTGAATGACTCCATGGAGATGCGGAGGACTTGAGAACATCAGCAAACTAAAATTACATGCACGCGTCAGCCTTCAGTTACCAAAGACTTCAATTCTATCCAATAAAATATGACTGAATTTGACTGTGTTGATGCTGGGAGCCGAAATCAAAGATACAGGAATATTTCCTTTTGCGTGGAAATGGCAAGACCCAGCCAACTAAGGAGAGTGGGTGAATTCCCCCCCCCCATCACTTCCCATAGGATCAATGGTGAGAATGGCATATTTTCAATACTAGCTACAAACTCATATTGTGTCGAACAGGGTTGCTTGGGTCGCTGTATCCAGCCCATTGCTCAGTGAGGACTTAAGATTAAAGCATCCCATTCTTGCTAGTATACACTTGAGCTAGCATATCTAGGCTGCAAAAATCCTTACTAGATGGCAGAAAAGTGTGAGTGTTTTCTGTATCTCTCTCCTGGGGTGGCCTGGATTTTTGCAGACAGATCTGGTAGGCCTAACTATACTTCCAACTCTCTTGATTCTTTTTCTTCTTATAGCTAATTAGATTCTTTTGGGCATTATGCTGCTTACGGCCAATTTAATTTGGGCATTCATTCTAGAATCCAGCAATTTAGTTTTCACCCTGAAGCCAAAGATTAACTAAACATTCTGTCTTCCCTCCAAGGACAGTTATTTCCTATGTGACAAAGACAAAACCACCTTTTTCTATATCCAAAGCAACTTAAATCCTGTAACATAGTAATTCAAAAACAGGATCATCTACACATTTTGGTTGTGAGAAGTGCATGTAAGAAGGCTTCTCTCTCTTCCAAATAACGGCTAAATCCCTAACATTCTTGACTCACTGCCACATTCAGGTGTCTGTTATGCACCAAACAAAGAAACATCTCCCAATTATTATACTGAACACTATCTTCGCTTCCTAACTTCTTTTAATCAAGGAGCCAAAATTGAGCAATTTTTGCATACAGAATTTCTAAAATCATAAGTCATGCATATCTCAAAAACATTTATTGCTAGCGTTTAAATTCTAAATAACTCTATTTGGTATGAAAAGGCCTGGCCATTGTCACAGCTACTATCTTCATGGCAGTAAGAGCTGAAAACAAGTTAACATTCAAAAATTGCAAATCAAGCAAGGTTTAACATGAGTTTGGGATGAACAAGCTCCATCCTCATCTTCCAATTCAAATATTTATTCTTCACAGAGTAAATTTACTCTTCCTCATTCAGACCGGATTCACACTGCATTAATTATGATTTAGTTAACTATGGTCTGTTGAATACATCACAACTGGTGAGGCTCATGCAGCACACTAAATCACAAATAAAGGTGTATAAAGTGGCTAGTACCTCAGACCAAGCCATAGAGTGGTTTGTTTAATTTGGCTTAGTAAAATTGCACAAACCAGACAATGTCAATCCTTGGTACCTCCCCACAAAGCCAGTGTGACTGCATATTTCTCCCTCTTCTCTTTATGTATACGCTACAAGCAAAACTGGGCATTACAGGAGAAGAGGATGGGACAGCATAAGAAAAAATGAACAAAAAGGTTGCCTTTTTCAAGTCAAGCCTGAATCCCAGTGACTCCATAGTGATAACCATGCAGCAATACAGAAATGGTCCACACTGCCTCCTTTCTGGACCCCACCCCCACCCCTTGCTTCCCAGTCTACCCTTCAGCCTGTCTTCCCCAGAGGTCTCTCACTAAGCATGACCCAGCGCCATCCTTACTGAGCTTCCAAGCCAAGACAATGACAGCCAGGTGCTGCCATCTGTTGAGACCAATTAAAAAAGAGCTATTAAAAACACAGTAAACGGTACTTGGAGATTCATAATACAGAAACATCATTAACAGGACCACAATTTGCCCCACTGTTCGGCCTTGGGAATAACCCCCGTGCTCTTTATGAAACAGCAACATTAGCATTTCCCTTTGAGCTGATTCATTTCTAACTTTTTTCAACATGGGCCAGCATAACTAAACCATTAGGCAGCAAGTGAAGTGATGGAACCCACCTTCCAAGGAAGTTAATACATTAGAAGCAGTATCTCTCAACAAAGAAATGTTGTCCAGTCTGAACAGAATCCAAAGCGCAATTATATACTGCACCACTTAAAAGCAGCAGAAAAAAAAAAGACAGACTTTCATTCCTGGCCACACTGGTGCAGGACAGTTTTTGCAAAGGAATCAATTAATAGTGCGGATGCATTCCGGTACCAAACCTCATCAGCATGTTATCACAGCATAAATCACAGCAACCAACTACTCAGTGACCAACTCTTACCATCCTGGAAACTAGATATTTATGGCTACACTGAGGAAAGTTTTACCCAGTCACAAATCAAGGGAAATGGAAGAAGTTACTTGGTGATTAGAGACTGTTAGATGCCCACCCTGCAAATGACAACTTTTTAGCTATTTTTCTTCCTTCTACACAATTAGCTGACAACAAAGGCCCGCATAGTTAAAGCAATGGTGTTCCCTGTAGTAATATATGGCTGTGAGAGCTGGACCATAAGGAAGGCTGAGCGAAGGAAGATCGATGCTTTGGAACTGTGGTGTTGGAGGAAAATTCTGAGAGTGCCTTGGACTGCAAGAAGATCAAACCAGTCCATCCTCCAGGAAATAAAGCCAGACTGCTCACTTGAGGGAATGATGTTAAAGGCAAAACTGAGATGATGTCATGAGTACTGATGGCGAGCAGGAGGGGGCCTCTATCCAGGGGGAAAAATGCATGCGTAGTACTGAGGAATTAAGCAGCCATTCAAAGAGACACAGATCAGACCTGCCTTAACTTTCGGGGTTTATCTGTCTGGGTTTTTCCCACACTTCTTCAGTTTGTTAGGATTCCATTTAATGTAGCAGTAATAAACACTAGAGACCTACTCCTCGTCTCAGCGTGATTTCTGACTGTTAGGACAGATACTTTGGCCACATAATGAGAAGACAGGACACCCTGGAGAAGATGCTGATGCTAGGGAGAGTGGAGGGCAAAAGGAAGAGGGGCCGACCAAGGGCAAGATGGATGGATGACATTCTAGAGGTGAGGGACTCGTCCCTGGGGGAGCTGGGGGTGTTGACGACTGACAGGAAGCTCTGGCGTGGGCTGGTCCATGAAGTCACGAAGAGTCGGAAGTGACTAAACGAATAAACAACAACACACAATTAGCACTATATAAACACCACTATGGCACCCTGCCTCAAAACCATTTCTTAAAAACAGTATAAACCCTGAAAAAAGCCCAGCATAAAGCCTTTGTCCCTATATGGCTGCCAAATGAAATAAGGCATTTCAGACATTTCCATCATCTTGAAAATGCTATGGAGAGACGGGGGGGGAAGAAATGCAAAAGACTCTAAACAACAGCTGTAGTCTGGAAAGACAGCCCAGAATTCTTATGCTTGGTTCTTCTCTGGAGTTCAGAATAAATATACATCCTCATTTCAGAATAAATGGCTATGTCAATCTACATTCAAATATCTATTCACAAGCCATACAGAGAAGGTATCAATATATGTTTATTATAAAACACCACACATTTCAGGAAGTGAAATTAATCATGTCAGAAAGCAATGTCAGTTTGTATTCTCGCCCTCTGCAATGGGTCTTGCATTCCTGCAAACAAAAGTTGCAATGCTTATAACACACCCTTTGAGGATCTCAGCATAAACCCTCTCATAAATGGTGCAGGAAAAAATTCTCTCGATTTCCTTGGTCTTCACCAGGTTGCAACAGGATTGGTTTTATATTTCTTGTAATCGTCCATGCAGAAAAATGCTAGCTCTGTTTCATTAGCTGAAATGAGAAAACACACATATTTCACCTACTTGATGAAGACAGGAGTTTTCCCATCACAGAAAAAAATAGCAATAATTAAGCTGTTACTTAAGGCTGTTGTTGGTTAACGACTTTTTACATCTAATCCCAACAGCAATAAGACATAGTAAACTTGATAGAAGGAATGGGAAGCACCCTTGCTTAAGAACAAAATTCAAAACAAAGACATTCATATATCATTCCACAAGCTGAAAGTACTAGTTCTTCTCTTCAGAATACAAGGAAACAGCTAAACCTGTATTTTAAAGTTCCTTGTTCTATTCCGTGAGAAGGGAGGGAGTTCCCCCCTAAATTAACCTGTAGCCGTAATAATTTAATACTTAGAGGATCAGTAGAATATTTTACAGGTCACTTTACATTCTCCCTCATGACCCATCAAATGTGAGACTGAAGAAGCTAATTTTTCCCCTCTGCCCATGATTAATTCATGAGGCTTCAACAATATGCAAAGTGAAAGACACAAATTGGCTTCTCCAGCAATATCTTCAAATGCCTCTAATTATTCACAGGGGATCTGGCAGAGCTAAAGGAACCACATAGGTTCAGAGCAGGCACAGTTCTTCCCACCAGCAGGTCAAGGACTTCTTCTAAAACAGTAAGTCAGCAACATTACTAATTCAGAGCAGACACACTGCTGATGGAAAGTCATCACAATTAGAAGACGTGGGAGCCTTTTGAAGTGTGAAGCCACCAAGTTCTGCACTCGCTTTTTAAAATTAAACCATAAGTTAATGAAGTCTGCCTGTGTCATGAAGGAAGGAGCAGGGGCGGGGGGAGCGATGACTGAATATTGACTAGGAAATCTGCAGAAAGCAAGGAGAGGGTCTAGGAGGAATGAGAACTGATTGCAGCCACTTCGCACAGAACTTTCGGGTGAAACGCACAAGTTCAAGCCTTGCTTATCAGATAATGATTACCAAAAAAAAAGTTATTCTATTCTCACAATTTTTTTTTCCAATGAGGGGACCTGTTCAGAAAGTCACATCTGGGTTTGTAGACCCAGGGAGTCATCAGGAGCAAGCTTCAGATTTGCACCCTTACTCTAATACTTCTACAAATGAACAAAAACATTCCATGTTTATTTGGATGCTGGATCTCTCCCCCTTGGAATTATTCAGTTTTCTATGAAAACAAGAGAAAGAGCATCAGTGCTCAGGTGCTGATCCCTTCCTCCCAGGATTAGGTTGGCTTTCATTCTACTGGCTTTTCAGAAAGGCGTAAAAACCTGGCTTTTCTGGAGAGCTTTGAAATAGCTTGGTGATGAGGACAACCTTCCTGCTATGGGTTAGGATGCTGTGGCTCTATGAGGCACTGTTGTTTTCTTTTGCTAATGTTTACTATGGTTTTTTATTTTAATGCACTATAATTATTCTTATGGTTATGGTTATTGTTGTTATTCAAGCCACTTTGAGCACAGGCATATAGACTGCAGATAATAGTTAAACACGAACAGTGCTGGTACTCGCCCCCTCGCTGCATATACCAGAAAAAAGACGTGTTTCCTTTTTCTTACCCTCAAGCTAACTCTATCTTACAAAGAGACACATTCAAGTCATTTCAAAATATCTTATTTAAACAATACATTCTTCTCAGCTGCCAGTTTAATTGTTCAGATTATTTTTAGTACTTTTAGGGGGTTTCATAACCGCCCTTACTTGGAGGCTTAAATGTTGAAAGAAAAGCTTCCATGGACCAAATGGCCAAAAGGACAGCCTGTCCAATGATCAGAGAACACTCTACTTTTCCTGTCCTCTCTTCACCATCAGAAGTTATATTCTCCTAGGGCATTGAGCTCCCCCTGGGACATATCCACAACTGGAATACTTAAGGCTTTCATTAAAGCAGGGATGGGTAACCCACAGCCCATAACCCACATGAGGCTGCCCAGAACCCTGTTTCTGGCCCCTAGACTGGAGCAGGACCAAGAACTTTCAGGCATCTTGTTCGGGGGGATGGAGGGCCCACAAAATTACTTCCAGTCAGATGAAAACTTCATCTGGGGGGTGGGGGTGGGCAGGGGAATGTCCAAAGCTTTCTGGTCTGGTGGGGCTTAGTGATTACGGGGGGAATGGGAGAGGGGAATGTGTGTGTGTCTGAGGCCTTGCAATCATTCCCATCATTATTTGGAGTTCTTATACAGTACCAAAAATTGTACACCAGAATTTGGCCATTTTGCTGTGGAATTTCTGTGGTGTAATCTCATGGTGTTTGGAGGACTACAGATTGGATATTCATAATAGTACATTCTGGTGTCTTCTGGAGTAGTCCAATGTTTTCCCTGAACATACAGATCTGGTCATTCCGAAGGCGGTTTAATATTTCCCCAAAATGTTAAGTCCCAGACCACATTTGGAAAATGGCAAATTTTCTTTTTTCTTTATTTCTAGTTCCAGAATAATCACTTTAGGAAAACAACAAGAATGGAAGCTGGGGCCAGGGACACAGAGAAAGGAATCAGCAATGATCACCTCCTCTTTTCCATCCACTGAGCATTCTGAGCCAAAATCTTCTCAAGGAAGCTAACATCAGCAGAAAAGAGACAATCTTCCCTCTACGTTCACTATTCCGATACTGAATGTTACATCATGAATTTGGGGGGGGGCATTTCTTGTAGGGATGATTCTGGAGGGTGATAAGTTTAAAACTTCTCACCTTTGCATCATCCTGATGCAAAGAAGATGGTTACAGAACATCTCACCAGCAAACCCTCCCATTGATCCATTGCACCAATCCTCATCACTTTCCCTCAACAAATCACAGCAAGAAAATGTTCCTAATCATGAAATGCTTGATGCTATACAAGAGTAAAGTCCAGACCATTGATGATTTAGACAGCTCTTGCCCTGTAGTTGGAAAATATGAATTAAGTTGAAGGTTTCTCTAGAATCATGGATTACGGTGAAAACACTAGAGGATTCATATAGCCCATGGGCCATTGGTTACCTACACGTGGACCTACCCAGTGTACAGCTTTCCATTAAAAAAAATCCTACACCAATCTGTGATCAGCTTCTCCCATTTTCAGTCATTTTAATGAGACACTTCATTCAAAGACCCCGTTTTCTCTGATGCGGCCACCTGATCATTTCCTATTCTGAGTTATTACTGTAACTTCAAGTATTTACATTTTGTAAGCCACCTAAAATTGTGACTGAGATTGTGGCCTTTTAGTTTGATTAAATAAATAACAATGAATATACTGTTTTAAGCAGGATGCTGTGTGTCCAGAGAACTTTATATTTATTTTGGCTTTGAAGGGGAGGTATAGGTAGTCCTCATTTAGCGACCACAATTGGGTTTGGCAACTAAGTGAAACACCATGCTTTTACAATTTTACTTCAGCTTTCCTTTGCTTTACAGACTTGCAAAGGTCGTAAATGCAAGGATTGGTTGCAAAGTTACTTTTTTATCACCATAACTGCGAACGGTCATTAAACAAGGCAGTCGCTAAACAAGGACCTACCTGTATTGCCAAATCAATGTTTAACTGACACCCTGCAGCCACCTGGTTTGGCCTACACAATCCTCTTTCCCTACATTTCTTACAGCATAGCATACCCCAGGGCACTCTGCTTCAGAGATCCAGGTGATTCCAGCACTGTGCTTTATTAAACAGATGCCTCTCTCATGTCTCCCTTCTTAAATTTCCAACCAAAACATCTATTTAAATGTTACTGAAAAGACTAAGCCGGCGTGCTACTAATAACCAAACTGTCAATCATTTAAAATTATTCTCTGCAGAGTTCTCTTCTTAAAGCAACGCCTTCATTGCCATTCTGTAGGGAGAGACACGGTGCCCTCAAGCCCAATGATCTGAATGTACATTAAGCTGACCTCCTCTCCTGCTCCTGAATAATTACCGCGCTGTGCACTGAGCATCAGGAGTAGCTTTTGCTTTTCGGCTGGCTATCCAAATATAGTCACCTGTTCCCAGGATAAAGGCAAGCACAATGAACCACGTCTTCAGTCAGTTCAAATGAACAACCTACCTACTCCAGCCGCTTTCAAGGCGCTGTCCTCTGCCAAAATGAGTTTGTCGTCATCTTCTAAACTCACAACAAGTTCATTGGTCTAGAAATGTGGGGAATGGGGGAGGGGGAATGAGAGAGTAGACGTTTTCCAACATCAAGAAAAAGAATGTAGGCAAATAAATCTAGGGGGAAATGAGGAAGCAATGATAAAACGTACCTTAGAGCCGTGTGCCTGATGGATGATCTTCATTGTGTCTGAAAGATTAATTACTTACTTTGAGACATATTTGATCTTGAACACTCACTGTTACTTGCCAGATTTCATGCATACTTCATTTATTCTGCAGTAGTTCTGTTATACGTAGGGTCGCCATGAGTTGTGAACAACTCGACGGCAACTAACAACAAGTATTACTTTTACTAATTTAACTAGAAGTAGAGAGTTATCACAGTTTGAAATACAAAACCAACTCGTCGAGCGATACCGCTTGCGATAAACGAACACAAATTTAGACCCATAAAAAGAGGTCTCAATGAATCAATAGGACCCAAGTAAGCATACAGAAGTTTGCAGCCAGTTGTTATTTATTTCATTATAATTAATTTGCGCATAAATACATCCTTGTATGGGTTTTAACGATTAATTTGTTGCCAGCCTTAAAAATATTATCAATTGTAACCTCTGTCTTAAAATAAAACGTTTTCATACATACAGATCTCCTATCCAAACTGCATGAAACGCAAACACAGGGCAGCATTGTTAAGACTATGCAAAGAAACAAATCAACAACAACCAGCATCTCTTTAGTCAAATTCACACTCCAGTATGGATTCCCTTTTTTTTGAATAAGAATTTTATTAAATTTGAAACAAAGATAAAAGCTACATAAAAAACAAAAAACTACAAAAAGAAAAAGAAACTGAACAAGTGTAAAACACAAGAAAAAAAGAATTTTAAAGATTACATACAAAGGTGACTTCCAACTTTCAACAGCGATATCGTACAGCAATTTCCATAGTCAAACCCTTACTCTCTATCAAACCAAGATCACGTTATTTCTATAAATCAATCCATTAACACATGTGCAAATCACTAATACAATTGTTCCTTCCCCTTACATAAAAAAGTATGCCTGTGTGTGTGTGTGTATACATAAATTTCTAAATCAACTTCCCTCCCCCATAAGACAACAGCCATTTCATTATTTCCTTCCTACTACTATTCTAAATATTTCTGTCTGTTGTTGTTTATTCGTTTAGTCGCTTCCGACTCTTCGTGACTTCATGGACCAGCCCACGCCAGAGCTTCCTGTCAGTCGTCAACACACCCAGCTCCTCCAGGGACGAGTCCGTCACCTCTAGAATATCATCCATCCACCTTGCCCTTGGTCGGCCCCTCTTCCTTTTGCCTTCCACTCTCCCTAGCATCAGCATCTTCTCCAGGGTGTCCTGGCTTCTCATTATGTGGCAAAGTATTTCGGTTTCGCTCCCACCGCTGAAGCCATTTTGTGAAAATGCCCTAAGATGCTTTCAATATTCCAGATGTTCGAGCAAGGAAAGGGACTTCTGTGTTACTGATTTGCTTCCGATTTCTGTGATATGTGAAGCCACACATTGTTGTGTGAACTGTATCACTCTGCTCTCTTCCAGCAGTGATTTTAAATCTCAGTATAGCATGATGCATGAATGTAGCCTATCCAAACAATGATTTCTTAGCTATTGGGGCCCACCTCTGATCTGGTTTACATGGAAGCCTTTTGCCAGCTGAGTCGAACTGCTTGCCATCCATCTATGAGTGGGCAGAACATTATATAAGCATGGAATCGGCTGATCCTCCTCCTGCCTTCTTTTCAAGGCACTGCAGCTACCTGATTTGCCTCCCAGGTGATGGATTTTATGTACCTTGAGGCTGCCCTTGGGTGGTGTGGGGAGCAGGGGGGGAACACCCTGCTTTAACAGTGGGACAATTAAGGACTGTTTAAACCTGCCTCGTTCATAGACTGAGGAAGAGATACAGGGCATGTCATGGTGGTTGTTTATTCATTTAGTCGCTTCCGACTCTTCGTGACTTCATGGACCAGCCCACGCCAGAGCTTCCTGTCGGTCGTCAACACCCCCAGCTCCCCCAGGGACGAGTCCGTCACCTCTAGAATATCATCCATCCACCTTGCCCTTGGTCGGCCACTCTTCCTTTTGCCTTCCACTCTCCCTAGCATCAGCACCTTCTCCAGGGTGTCCTGTCTTCTCATTATGTGGCCAAAGTATTTCAGTTTTGCCTTTAATATCATTCCCTCAAGTGAGCAGTCTGGCTTTATTTCCTGGAGGATGGACTGGTTTGATCTTCCTTCTCTCAGCCTTCCTTATGGTCCAGCTCTCGCAGCCATATGTTACTACGGGGAACACAATTGATTTAACTATGCGGACCTTTGTTGTCAGTGTGATGTCTCTGCTCTTAACTATTTTATCGAGATTTGTCATTGCTCTTCTCCCAAGGATTAAGCGTCCTCTGATTTCCTGACTGCAGTCAGCATCTGCAGTAATCTTCGCACCTAGAAATACAAAGTCTTTCACTGCTTCTACATTTTCTCCCTCTATTTGCCAGTTATCAATCAAGCTGGTTGCCATAATCTTGGTTTTTTTGAGGTTTAGCTGCAAGCCAGCTTTTGCACTTTCTTCTTTCACCTTCATCATAAGGCTCCTCAGTTCCTCTTCGCTTTCAGCCATCAAAGTGGGATCATCTGCATATCTGAGATTGTTAATGTTTCTTCCAGCAATTTTAACTCCAGCCTTGGATTCCTCAAGCCCAGCATGTTGCATGATGTGTTCTGCGTACAAGCTGAATAGGTAGGGTGAGAGTATACAGACCTGCCGTACTCCTTTCCCAATCTTAAACCAGTCCGTTGTTCCGTGGTCTGTTCTTACTGTTGCTACTTGGTCGTTATACAGATTCTTCAGGAGGCAGACAAGATGACTTGGTATCCCCATAGCGCTAAGAACTTGCCACAATTTGTTATGGTCCACACAGTCAAAGGCTTTAGAATAGTCAATAAAACAGAAATAGATGTTTTTCTGAAACTCCCTGGCTTTTTCCATTATCCATCGGATATTGGCAATTTGGTCCCTAGTTCCTCTGCCTTTTCTAAACCCAGCTTGTACATCTGGCAATTCTCACTCCATGAATTGCTGAAGTCTACCTTGCAGGATCTTGAGCGTTACCTTACTGGCATGTGAAATGAGTGCCACTGTTCGATAGTTTGAACATTCTTTAGTGTTTCCCTTTTTTGGTATGGGGATATAAGTTGATTTTTTCCAATCTGATGGCCATTCTTGTGTTTTCCAAATTTGCTGGCATATAGCATGCATTACCTTGACAGCATCATCTTGCAAGATTTTGAACAGTTCAGCTGGGATGCCATCGTCTCCTGCTGCCTTGTTATTAGCAATGCTTCTTAAGGCCCATTCAACCTCACCCTTCAGGATGTCTGGCTCTAGCTCACTGACCACACCATCAAAGCTATCCCCGATATTGTTATCCTTCCTATACAGGTCTTCTGTATATTCTTGCCACCTTTTCTTGATCTCTTCTTCTTCTGTTAGGTCCTTGCCATCTTTGTTTTTGATCATACCCATTTTGGCCTGGAATTTACCTCCAATGTTTCTAATTTTCTGGAAGAGGTATCTTGTCCTTCCTATTTTATTGTCTTCTTCCACTTCCATGCATTGCTTGTTTAAAAATAATTCCTTATCTCTTCTGGCTAACCTCTGGAATTTTGCATTTCGTTGGGCATACCTCCCCCTATCACTGTTGCCTTTTGCTTTCCTTCTTTCTTGGGCTACTTCTAGTGTCTCAGCAGACAGCCATTTTGCCTTCTTGGTTTTCTCTTTCTTTGGGATGTATTTTGTTGCCGCCTCCTGAACAATGTTGCAGACTTCTGTCCAGAGTTCTTCTGGGACCCTATCTACTAAGTCCAGTCCCTTAAATCGATTCTTCACCTCCACTGCATATTCCTTAGGAATATTAGTGAGCTCATATCTAGCTGATCTGTGGGTCTTCCCTAATCTCTTTAGTCTGATCCTAAATTGTGCAAGAAGAAGTTCGTCATCTGAACTACAATCAGCTCCAGGTCTTGTTTTTACCGACTGTATAGATGTCTGCCACCTTTGGCTGCAAAGGATGTAGTCAATCTGATTTCGGTGTTGTCCATCTGGTGAAGTCCACGTATAAAGCTGTCTCTTAGGTTGCTGGAAGAGAGTGTTTGTTATGCGGAGTGAGTTGTCTTGGCAAAATTCTATCAGCCTATGTCCTGCTTCGTTTTGTTCTCCCAGGCCAGGCTTACCTGTAATTCCAGGTGTCATTTGACTGCCCACCTTAGCATTCCAGTCTCCCGTGATGAAAATAACATCTCTTTTAGCCGTGTTGTCCAGTAGGTGCTGCAGATCCTCATAAAACCGCTCTACTTCAGCTTCTTCAGCATCTGTGGTTGGGGCGTATATTTGGATCACTGTGATGTTAGATGGCTTGCCCTGAATTCGAATTGAGATCATTCTATTGTTTTTTGGATTGTATCTGAGCACTGCTTTAGCCACTTTACTATTAATTATGAAGGCTACTCCATTTCTTCTGTGGTCCTCTTGTCCACACTAGTAGATCTGGTGGTCATTTGATGTGAAGTGGCCCATTCCAGTCCATTTCAGTTCACTGACACCCAGAATGTCTATCTTTAATCTTGACATCTCACCAATAGCCACATCCAATTTGCCCTGGCTCATAGATCTTACATTCCAGGCTCCAATGGTGTGTTGATCCTTAGAACATCGGATTTGCCATTCACCACCAACACTGTCGGCCGCTAGCCGTCCTTTCGGCTTTGAGCTAGCTGCGTCATCACGTCTGGGGCTAGTTGAACTCATCCTCTGTTCTTCCCCAGTAGCATTTTGACCATCTTCCGACCTGGGGGTCTCATCTTCCGATGGTAGACCGACATATCTCTGGTTGTACTGATCCATTGAGTTTTCACGGCAAGAATACTGGGGTGGGTTGCCATTACCTTCCCCAGGGATCGCATTTAGTGTGACCTCTCTGTCATGACCTTCCCGTCTTGGGTGGCCCTTCACGGTTTAGCTCATGGCATCATTGAGGTGCTCAAGCTCCAGCACCACGACAAGGTAACGATATTAAAGATCGAGTTATATAAACATGTAAATTGTCTGCTTTTATAATCAATAATGCTACCACAGTCTTAACCCTATCAAACCTAAAGACCAAAATAAAATATTATTGTATCTCACCAATACCTTTTAAATCTTACAAATCAAAAGTCATGTAAATCTTAGTCCAAATCGTTAGAAAAAATAAAATCATAATAGCCTCATTATCAGTCCAGTTACACATTCTTAATTGTTTACCCCTCCTCAAAATACACCAGGGCATTTACATATCTCCCTATTACACATGAGGGATTTTTTTTTACGAAAGTCAGACAGCCCAACTGCCCCCTCAAAAACTCAGATCTCTCAGCAAAGAAAAAACTCCCACAAAACATATTCTCTTTCCCATAACACTGGCCCAGATAGCCATAAAATTTCCCCAGCAAAGCAACTCCCTGTGCAGTCTTAAACTCAGACTGTCGTTTTAGTCCCCTCAGCACCAAACACTCCAATACGGATTCCAACGTTCGGTTCTCTTATGCTTGTTTTAGAATTATATAGTTAAAAGAGAAACCACACAGACAGGAGATTTTAGTTTAATTAGATCGCTAGGATTATTTCTAGTTCCAGTCAAGTAACCATTGTATGTTTTGGGAGCATGTGGACTGTCATTTTTTTAATACCCCAATTCACCTTGTTTTAAGAAGTTAACAGTTCTGTTTCCAGTCCAGTTATTGACATAAAAATTCTGTTAGCGTACATACCTCATTATTCCTCCACTTCTAATGCATGTACTTAATTATAAACACAAAATAAAATCTGGTATGAAGCAAGCTAAGAATGTGGTTTATACTGGACATTATTTATACCAACAAACTGAGCTCACACTACAGCAGCTGAATTTCTCTTTATCAATCAACCGACTGGGGAAAAAAAACTAGCACATCTTAAAAATATGAACAGTTTCTCCAAGTTCACGAATTTATCCATTTATAGAATGGCTTAATCTATTCTGTCTCACCTAATTATATGAGACTGCTAAGAACTACCAGGCTTCAGATGAATGATTCTTGTTAGCAGTCAAAACTCAGGTTTGTTAGAACCAACAGTTTTTGCCATTTTTTATCTTGGAGCAATAACAGTGTTTCACAAGAAAACTTCCGTCTATCTGATTTTGCTTCCCACCCCATCCCTGCTCTGCTCCCCAACTACCCAGAGCAGATATCTTGGGAGGAGAAATCCATTCCCCTGACCCCAACCCATCTGGAAAGACTTTAACTCAGCATCACTTTCTCTTATGTTTGAGAATGCAAGATACTATGTTTCCAAAAGGGGGAAATACACCATTTTCACAACAAAGAGAAAGCTAATTAAATCCTCAAGGGCTTATTTCTTGTCATTTGAAAATAAAGGGTATTCAGTGGAATGAGAAAACAATGGGACTGAATTGTATTAATCAATACCTTGTGATTTCAAGTCATAACCAGATTGTGGTAGAAACCAGCAACTATTAAAACACCACTTTGATTTTTCTCACACTAATGCTCCATTTAATGTATATAAAAATTAAACTAATGAAATTAAGAAATCATTAAACTTGAAAACATACTAATTCCTACTTCAAGCTTTATTGTCAGTGTACCCTGCAAGGGCTTTACTATGGAATTCTGCCATCTACTGTCTCGTAATCTCAATAGGCTGGCTACACAATATTGCCAATCCCTATTATTTTTGATATAACATTTTCCAAATCAGTTTAATATATTTTGTTTTTGGTTTTAATATTGTTCTGCAAGCAAGCAATGCAATTCTACTAGGAAAATTTTGAAACTCTAACTATATCCTCAGAATTAGTTAAATACTGTAATAGAGGCATTACTAATCCCACTAGGTATATAATTCTTTACCTGTGCCAAAAGGATGTGCATTATTTGGTTTACTTTTAAACATTTCCCAGCTAGGGCACTGTTTTTATATTAGCATGTTCCAACGCATTACAGTACACAAATTCATTTACTGAAAAACTGACATGGTCATTAAATGAATGTTAACAGAGATATAGCTAAACTTCTAATTCTTTCAAACATCCAGTATCTGCATTATTGGCATAAAAATTGGGCTCCTATAATTCATTAATTTACCTGTTAATTTACTAATTCTTGTTTTGATTTAAATATTACTTCATCTAGCAAATTCATCTTTAAGACCCTACTTCTTTATCTCGGCTCTCATTTGCTTCTTATTTACTATGTAAATTCTGTCAGCATGTAAGTTCTTATCCCATGCTTCCAGCCCCTACTTGGCTCCCCCTTCTGACCTCACAATTAGTTGCTGGATATTGAAATGCAGAAGCATGGAAGAAACTGATTTCAAAGGATTGTGGGTCATGACTGGCATTTCAGCACGTGAGCCAAGTCCAAAAGGCATTTTTGGATGATGATAAAAAATTCATACCCCAAGGGCAACTCTGATAATTAATACACAATGAATGAATAACGTGCAGGGTAACGTGGACTTGAGTTCCAAGAGGTACAACTCCAGGCGGAAAAGTTCTAAGCACAATGGAATTGCAATGCTATTTTTTCATTCCTAATCCTTTTTTCTTTCCTAATTCTTTCAACTGGTCTCACCAGGAATCCAGCTTTGTTGGCACCAGTGGCCAGCTGGCAGCCAACAGGTTCATAGGATTCAAACCAGGCTCAAGACAGAATGAAATGCCAGCAAGAACATTATTGAAAGAGAATTACAGATTAAAAGAAAAAGCATACCAAACTACATCCCTTCAGCTTGTCAGGACCCCCAGAATGACAGCAGATGCACCCCCTTGAACCAGCTGGCAGTGGTGTAGTACCATTTTCTGGGTCTTTAAGTCTATGCAAGGTTCAGGGTCTGGGGCCTGTCGTCTCCGGGAATATAAACAACACTTGGGGTTGGCCTAGTGCAGGGTTTCTCAACCTTGACAACTTTAAGATTTCTGGACTTCAACTCCCAGAATTCCCCAGCCAGACATCTTAATGTTGCTAAGGTTGAGAAACACTGGCCTAGTGGCACATCTTACCAATGATTTGGTCATAATTCACAGTTGATCCACTGTCAGCGGTATTTTTAAATAAAATTTGGACTCCAGTCCCCAACACCTGGAGATGTTTGATGACGTATCTTGTAATGACTTGGGAACCCAGACTCTTGATCCTCTGCCGTGAGACATTATTTCTGACATACCTCTACTTTTCTTCCCTTCTGCAGGTATCATACTAGAGAATGCCTATTGTTCCCTTGATCTGAATTGTTACAAGCATCAGTACAGGTAAAGGGCTCAAAGGCAGGAGTGATTTACAATACAGTGATGCCATCTGCGAAGTTTGCTAAGAAACTTTTTTTAAGCAATACAAAACTTCCTTGGTAAAAGTGATTACATGCTATTTACAACAGTTTGTTACCTTATCTATGCAGAAGGAAAAAGTAGACGCCATTAGCTCCTCACCAACCAGCGCCACTACCAGCTTGCTTCAACATTCACTGCATTTTTAACCCTGAAACCATTTTACATGTAAGTACTCAAAAATAATTACTCTCTTTTTAAGCTAGCCCAAGTCATCATACAAGGAGATTCCTTTCAGATGTTAGAACAGATGTTAGATTCCTGTCAGAGGTTAGAACTGGAGTCAATACCAGAAACAGGTAACCAGCACTATATAAGGCTAATGGGAGATCTGAACAAGAGTTCACTTCTGAGCTGGGATTATATAATATATTGCTGAATTTCTCTGAGGGGAGCCTTTGGGACTGTCAAAATGAGGGCAAAGATTGCCCATCTCAGAACTGAAGCTTAGCATGATGAGTGAATCAGACAACTGTGACTTATTCAACAGACTGTAGTCCAGGCAGTCCTCACTTAATGACCACAATAGGGACTGGAAAATTGGTTAAGCGGTGCAGTAGTTAAGTGAGTCACCACATGACTGGACCCGATTTTATGACCATTTTTACAATGGCCTTTAAGCAAATCATGGGTCATTAAGTGAATCACCACAGTTGTTAAGTGAATCCAGCTTCCCCAATGACATTTTTTGCTGGAAAGCAGCAAAAAAGGTCACAAATCACGATCATGTGACCCAAGGACACTGCAACTGGTCGTAAATGTGAGCCTGCTGCTAAGTGCCCAAACTGCAATCACATGACTGTGGGGATGGTGCAACAGTCATGTGAGTACAGGTCATAAAGCACTTTTTTTGAGGCCATCGTAGCTTCAGACCATCGTAAAACGGATGGTCGTTAAGCAAGGACTACCTGTAAAGCAAACCATGATCTGATCTTGTCAGGTCAGGTACTAAAGACTGGCACCATTGCCCAGAATGAGCATCACTAAGTCAGTAAGTTCTGTTATTTTAAAAATAAGGAAAGAATATTACCATATGTATATTTTCGAAAGGGTGGCAGAAGTTCTGTCCGTGATGCCACATCTAGAAGGGGAGCAAAAATGACAATCAACGCTGTTTTACCTTACGTTTAGCAGTGTATGTAAACACCTGGACCATTATCTTAGACCAAGAGAAAAAAAGCTGCATTTCAAATTCCAGTCAAACTCCACCAGATCCAGTGGAACTCACTTCCAAAGTATAAATATTTATCAATGAGATCTTTTCCCAAAGAGTCCAACAGGGGGCAGCAGCTAATCAACTTTCACTGATCTTGAAAGGCTAAGCAGGGTCAGATCTGGTTAGTACTCAAAGGGGAGGCCACCAGGATGGTAGGCTAGACTGAGAAAGCATCCCCCAAGACAGCAGTGACAAAACACTCCCCAGTCAAGAAAACTGCATAGTTGTATCCACATAGTCATCAGGGATTGAGTCTGACTGATGAGGATCTTTGCATTTTGGTAAAGACATCTTCGAGGCAGGCTTGACTTCTTCTGACCACATGGATACTCCATAGAGTTTTCATGGCAACAATGTGAAAGTTTTAACAGGGTTTTTTTTAAAACTTTTACATCCAATATAAGTGGTCCTCATTTAACAACCACTCATTGGTTCAAACTTACAATGGCACTGAACAAGTGGTAGTTATAACCAGCCCTCATACTTATGATGGTCACAATGTCCCAGTCATGTGGTCACAATTTGCGATCTTCCCTGCTGGCTTCTGACAAGCAAAGTCAATGGGGAAGCCGGTAGGAAGTAGCAAGTCGTGATCATGTGAGGTCCTCACTTAACAACCCACACAGTCCTCACTTAACAGCAGCAACCGGGACTGCTATCGCTAAGTGGTGCCATCATGTGGTTTTTCGACTTACAACCGTGTTGCTTAATGATGGAGTTTCCAGTCCCAATTAATGTTGTTAAACAAGGACTACCTGTAAACATAGTTAAAACAGACAATGGATATAATAACCATAATGATGTTACAGATTATCGAGTGAAATTATATAATTCAGAATCTGCCATCTAAAATCTTGATTTTTTTAAAAATTTTTATATTTTGGTGCCTTTGAGTAAATGTTGACTCCTGGAGACTGCCTCGACATCTTTGAAGTCCCTGCAAGGTTTTTCGGAAGTGGTTTGCCCTTGCCTGCTTCCCAGGGCTGAGAGAGAAGGACTGGCCCAAGGTCACCCAGCTGGCTTTGTGCCTAAGGCAGGACTAGAACTCACGGCCTCCCAGTTTCTAGCCTGGTGCCTTAACCACTACTCCAAACTGGCTCTTAATATCTTGACATATGATACTATAAAAAACCTTGCATTGTAGGTGGATCTTCCCAGGGAAACCATACATTCTGGGAGAAACAGAACTTTACTGAGTTTGACTTTTCCAAATCATGGTGTAAAAGAAATACTGTAGGAACAAAGGAGATAATATATAATCAAATCAG
Source organism: Candoia aspera (assembly GCF_035149785.1). NCBI lineage: Eukaryota > Metazoa > Chordata > Lepidosauria > Squamata > Candoiidae > Candoia > Candoia aspera. The sequence continues at coordinate 216,351,373 of NC_086153.1, forward strand.
ACAACTGGCCCAACCAACACTATAATGATGTTCCTGGCTGGCTGACTGCAGCACTCTAGTTCTGTTTCATTTTTCCAGCCTTCCCTAAATATGTTCCAGTTCTTCTGCCAGAGAGCTATCAGCAGAATCCCCTCCCCATTTTTTCTCTCTCTCCTGCCAATTAGTTTTTGAGCAAAGTCAACCCTCACAGCTTCTTACCCTTCTTCACAAATGCAATGAATTCTTTTACAGTCTGGTCCAGGTTAACATTATGGTACAAAACTGGTCTGAAATTACGATGCTCAAAAGATCGAATGAGGCGAACAGTAACCGTCACACTTTTGGAGGACATGTGAATTACCTGGAAGGCAAAAACATAATAAAACACTGAACTATTGCCTTTGAAAAAACTTGTTTTCTTTGGAAAATAAGAATATAAGAGATCAACTGAGAGGTCCAAAGAGATTTGCAAAAAGTTTGTAATTATTTCATTAATTTAACACCTATTGCAGAAATTTAGAAACATTTGAGTCCTATTTTGAAATGAGGACAGTCAACAAGAAGCCTTGAAAGATGCAGAGAAAAGGAGACATAGCACAGGTGATGTTGAAAGAAAACTAGTTAGTGGATACTGACCCACTGTACTTCCATATTCTTCCTCCCAGTGTCCACTACTTTCTCTTATCATTTCCTCCTCTGCCCCTTTAATTTTTTTAAAATCTAAATTTAAGATTTTCCCCGAAGATCTCAAACCGCAGGAAGTTCTCAGATATAAGAAACAGATTTCATCCACCTTCGGAATGAAGGCAAATCCTAGGGTTACCCGATCTGGCCGGCAAAAGTCCAAAAGATCGGTAGGCGGCAACAAAGAGACCCTTCTATTTTGAGGCACTGTAGCCTGCGATCTAGCGATCGTCTGGATTTCTTCAGCCCATGTCTGGTACCTCTAGTGAGTCCAACAGTAATTGAGCCATTTCAAAAAAGATCATACAAGGCCTGTCACAGTACGGTAAGCTTCACATGAGTCGCTACACAATGGGGAGGAGCAATGTAATCAAAATACGAAGTTCCTGTTTGCACGTGCATTTTGGTGCACGCGTGTATATATATCTGTGATGAGAAGCCTCGTGCGAACTCACGGCTGCAATAAGAGCATTACAGCTATACGGGGCTGCGGGGCAGCGTTTAATTTACTTTTATTTATTTATTTACATTTAGTCGCCGCCCAACTCCAATGGACTAATTACAAACCCCCACCCAGCTGCGGGCACCGGGGAAACGCCTTCGCCTGGCGTAGTGGTTCCCCAGGTTCTAACGCCTCCCAACTTCAAGTACCGATAAACCTTGCGCGTGGCACCCCAGTCCGCATCTCCTTCAGCCTCATCGCAATGCACGTCACTCTGCCTCCGAAATCACCTGCCACTCCCCGTGACACCGTCGCTAAGAGTCCGACTTTTCTCCCAGGCGAGCCAAGAGCCCAGCTTCCTCCCCTCGCTCGCAGGCTCGCATTAGCGAAACCGCTCAAACCCCGCCCCTGCCGTAGAATCACGTGGCTACAAGGCACGTGAAAGTCATTCATCCGCTGGTTCCTCGCCTACCGCCTCTCATTTCCTGGTGGGAAGAGACGTCCGTCTCCACGCTTCTACTATTCTCCGCCCCTCTCGTCAACGATTGGCTGTTCCTCCCACTTTTGCGTTCCACCTAATGACGACACCTAGAATTCCCTTTTCTCTTTTGGGAGCTTTCGTCGCCTTGCAATGCCTGGTGCGTGCGTCCGCCGCCCTTTCTCTCCTTTCCCTACTTCGCTTGACCTCGATCATAAAGATTTTTCACTGATCACCTAAAACTTTCAGGGAGAATGTTACGCATTTTGTACCTATACCAATTTTACTGTACTCCACTTCGAGATTTCAGTTAAACAAAAATAATTAGTGTTACATGCCTGTTCGAAATAAAGTATGTCTTACTTCAAAATAATTCAACTTTCTCACCAAGTGATTCAGGTAGGTTTCTTCCCCAGCCGTCCCCCGAAGCTGGGTATTTTTAAATTGCTATTATAAACGCTTATTCTCCCGACTGGGTTGCAAACTAGGATGCGGCCAAGAGAGCATTTGCAACAATCATGCAAAGCACTCCAGTAATATATTCGAATTTGAAAGTAAGGCCGAGAACTGTCAATTAAAAATGAAATACCTTTCTTACACTATTGCACCGTTTGCCCGTTTTGCGGCTTCTCCAACCTCACTCGTCGTTAAGTTTCATGTTCTCCAAAAATCATTTATTTGATTCGAAATAAGACCTGGACCAGAAGACAGGATTGCTGTCTTGTAGGGGCATCACAGTTTTGCTAAAATACTATAATTTCTTTCACTTGTCTATGGGTATTTTTATACACCCTGGAGAGATACAAATCACACAAAAAAAACCCGAAAGTTACAACGTATATGAAAGCGAGAATTTTCTCTCGGTTAAATACGGCTTGCGTTCTGACATCACGCAACCGTGATGTAATTTCCACAGCAATTTCTGATTGGCCACGTGGGGTTCTATATGCCACCTCCGCGACCGGCTTGGGTAGATGCCAAGTGACATATCAAAGGGCTGAACTCAATTATTTCACAACTAGACTCCGGGTTCCTCGTTGCAGCACATCGAATGCTTTCTACGAGGACCAAGAACGGGAAAAATACGCGAGAGTTCCTGAAAACAGAGCAATGAAATGTCAAAGCCTGCATTTTCATGAGAACCTCACTAGGCAGCCTTCATTGGAAGTGCGCGCAAACCACGACCCAAAATGCATTTCTAAATGTATAATCCCCGGGAGTCAAAGTAAGGAACAGGAACCTATGAAAAAAGGTTGCAGATCTACAAGGAGATTGGAGGATTTAGGGAGACAAAGTGGATCCCTTGATTTAGACTCTGCTGATCTCTATGGAATAGGCATTTAGCTAGAAATCTACATTAAGATGTTGTGCTTTAATTTGGCAGTGTCTTCTTAAGTCCACACTTTTATTGACTCTGATATTTTGATTGTGCTGTGATATCTTCATTATCAAAGCAAATTTAGTTTTTCAGTGAGTTTTGTTGTTTGTTGTTTATTCGTTTAGTCGCTTCCGACTCTTCGTGACTTCATGGACCAGCCCACGCCAGAGCTTCCTGTCGGTCGTCAACACCCCCAGCTCCCTCAGGGACGAGTCCGTCACCTCTAGAATATCATCTATCCACCTTGCCCTTGGTCGGCCCCTCTTCCTTTTGCCCTCCACTCTCCCGAGCATCAGCATCTTCTCCAAGGTGTCCTGTCTTCTCATTATGTGGCCAAAGTATTTCAGTTTGGCCTTTAATATCATTCCCTCAAGTGAGCAGTCTGGCTTTATTTCCTGGAGGATGGACTGGTTTGATCTTCGTGCAGTCCAAGGCACTCTCAGAATTTTCCTCCAACACCACAGTTCAAAAGCATCGATCTTCCTTCGCTCAGCCTTCCTTATGGTCCAGCTCTCGCAGCCATATGTTACTACGGGGAACACCATTGCTTTAACTATGCGGGCCTTTGTTGTCAGCGTGATGTCTCTGCTCTTAACTATTTTATCGAGATTTGTCATTGCTCTTCTCCCAAGGATTAAGCGTCTTCTGATTTCCTGACTGCAGTCAGCATCTGCAGTAATCTTCGCACCTAGGAATACAAAGTCTTTCACTGCTTCTACATTTTCTCCCTCTATTTGCCAGTTATCAATCAAGCTGGTTGCCATAATCTTGGTTTTTTTGAGGTTTAGCTGCAAGCCAGCTTTTGCACTTTCTTCTTTCACCTTCATCATAAGGCTCCTCAGTTCCTCTTCGCTTTCAGCCATCAAAGTGGGATCATCTGCATATCTGAGATTGTTAATGTTTCTTCCAGAGATTTTAACTCCAGCCTTGGATTCCTCAAGGCCAGCTTGTCGCATGATGTGTTCTGCATACAAGTTGAATAGGTAGGGTGAGAGGATACAGCCCTGCCGTACTCCTTTCCCAATCGTAAACCAGTCTGTTGTTCCGTGATCTGTTCTTACTGTTGCTACTTGGTCGTTATACAGATTCTTCAGGAGACAGACAAGATGACTTGGTATCCCCATACCACTAAGAACTTGCCACAATTTGTTATGGTCCACACAGTCAAAGGCTTTAGAATAGTCAATAAAACAGAAATAGATCTTTTTCTGAAACTCCCTGGCTTTTTCCATTATCCAGCGGATATTGGCAATTTGGTCTCTAGTTCCTCTGCCTTTTCTAAACCCAGCTTGTACATCTAGCAATTCTCGCTCCATGAACTGCTGAAGTCAACCTTGCAGGATCTTGAGCATTACCTTACTGGCATGTGAAATGAGTGCCACTGTTCGATAGTTTGAACATTCTTTAGTGTTTCCCTTTTTTGGTATGGGGATATAAGTTGATTTTTTCCAGTCTGATGGCCATTCTTGTGTTTTCCAAATTTGCTGGCATATAGCATGCATTACCTTGACAGCATCATCTTGCAAGATTTTGAACAGTTCAGCTGGGATGCCGTCGTCTCCTGTTGCCTTGTTATTAGCAATGCTTCTTAAGGCCCACTCAACCTCACTCTTCAGGATGTCTGGCTCTAGCTCACTGACCACACCGTCAAAGCTATCCCCGATATTGTTATCCTTCCTATACAGGTCTTCTGTATATTCTTGCCACCTTTTCTTGATCTCTTCTTCTTCTGTTAGGTCCTTGCCATCTTTGTTTTTGATCATACCCATTTTTGCCTGGAATTTACCTCCAATGTTTCTAATTTTCTGGAAGAGGTCTCTTGTCCTTCCTATTCTATTGTCTTCTTCCACTTCCGCGCATTGCTTGTTTAAAAATAATTCCTTATCTCTTCTGGCTAACCTCTGGAATTTTGCATTTAATTGGGCATATCTCCCCCTATCACTGTTGCCTTTTGCTTTCCTTCTTTCTTGGGCTACTTCTAGTGTCTCAGCAGACAGCCATTTTGCCTTCTTGGTTTTCTCTTTCTTTGGGATGTATTTTGTTGCTGCCTCTTGGACAATGCTGCCAACTTCTGTCCAGAGTTCTTCCGGGACCCTATCTACTAAGTCCAGTCCCTTAAATCTATTCTTCACCTCCACTGCATATTCCTTAGGAATATTAGTGAGCTCATATCTAGCTGATCTGTGGGTCTTCCCTAATCTCTTTAGTCTGATCCTAAATTGTGCAAGAAGAAGTTCGTGATCTGAACTACAGTCAGCTCCAGGCCTTGTTTTTACCGACTGTACAGATGTCCGCCACCTTTGGCTGCAAAGGATGTAATCAATCTGATTTCGGTGTTGTCCATCTGGTGAAGTCCATGTATAAAGCCGTCTCTTAGGTTGTTGGAAGAGAGTGTTTGTTATGCAGAGTGAATTGTCTTGGCAAAATTCTATCAGCCTGTGTCCTGCTTCGTTTTGTTCTCCCAGGCCATACTTACCTGTAATTCGAGGTGTCATTTGACTGCCCACCTTAGCATTCCAGTCTCCTGTGATGAAAATAACATCTCTTTTAGGCGTGTTGTCCAGTAGGTGCTGCAGATCCTCATAGAACTGCTCTACTTCAGCTTCTTCAGCATTTGTGGTTGGGGTGTATATTTGGATCACTGTGATGTTAGATGGCTTGCCCTGAATTCGAATTGAGATCATTCTGTCGTTTTTTGGGTTGTATCCAAGCACTGCTTTAGCCACTTTACTATTAATTATGAAGGCTACTCCATTTCTTCTGTGGTCCTCTTGTCCACAGTAGTAGATCTGGTGGTCATTTGATGTGAAGTGGCCCATTCCAGTCCATTTCAGTTCACTGACGCCCAGAATGTCTATCTTTAATCTTGACATCTCACCAATAACCACATCCAATTTGCCCTGGCTCATAGATCTTACATTCCAGGTTCCAATGGTGTGTTGATCCTTAGAACATCGGATTCGCCCTTCACCACCAGCACCGTCGGCTGCTAGCCGTCCTTTCGGCTTTGAGCTAGCTGCGTCATCACGTCTGGGGCTAGTTGAGCTCATCCTCTGTTCCTCCCCAGTAGCATTTTGACCATCTTCCGACCTGGGGGTCTCACCTTCCGATGGTATACTGACATATCTCTGGTTGTACTGATCCATTTAGTTTTCACGGCAAGAATACTGGGGTGGGTTGCCATTACCTTCCCCAGGGATCGCATTTAGTCTGACCTCTCTGTCATGACCTTCCCGTCTTGGGTGGCCCTTCACGGTTTAGCTCATGGCATCATTGAGGTGCTCAAGCTCCAGCACCACGACAAGGTAACGATCCTTTGCTGAAGTCAGTGAGTTTTAGATCACTTGAAATCTCTGGGCAACAGAGATTTCTGTTAGCAAATCAATGCTGTCACCTATTGTGTCCAGAATCTTCCAATTCTAAACTTCCCCTATGTATTCTTTCTTGACACAAATTCTCTAGAGACATTTTCTATACTTTAAGAAGGTAGATGGACATGATTCCCTGGTCATATACTCTAAAAGTTACAGGGCTGGAAATTGGCATTAAAGAATTATATCCCTTTTTCATTATTTTTCATTATGTATTTATTCCCCTCTTTCTTGCCATTGACTATAATATTGCTAAAAGGAGGTGGAGAAGCTCAATTATAGCATCAAAGATATGGCCAGGTGCTGACTGTGGAACAGATCATGAGCTGCTTATGTGCAACTCCAAGCTAAGCTAAAGAAGATGAAGAAAGCTAACTAGTTTCCATGATACGAGCTTCAGCATACACCCCACAGTATCAAGGAGAACATCAGGAATCACTTTAAAGTCTGAACCTCACTAATAGTGAACCAGAGGAATTAGGGATGAATTTAAAGAAGTTGTTAAGAATGAATGTGACAAGAGACTTCCAAAAATGAAGAAAGAGAAGATGTCAGAACAAATAATGGAAATTTCTAAGAAGAGAAGAGAAACCGAAGACAAAAATCTCAGAAAGAAACTTAACAAAGAGTTTCTGAGAGCTGTTAAAAAGAGACAAGAAGCAGTATTACTACAACATCTGTAAAGACATTGAAGATGGAAATAGACATGGGAAAACAAGGGAAGTCTTTCAAAAGATCTCTGAACTCAGGAGGTTTCAGCCTTGAACTGGTATGCTAAAGGATGCCAATAGACAGACAGTAACTGACTCAAAGGAAATCAAACAAAAATGGAATAAGTGTACTGAAATTCTTGGTTGTGTTATTTGAGTTGTTGTTTCTCCGCTGCCCGTATTTTAACTTTTATGATGTTTGTTATTGTTTTTATTTTAATTCTGTTCACCACCCAGAGTCACTTGATGAGATGGATGGCCATATAAATTGGATAAGGAAATAAAGAAATAAAACTGTATGGTAGAGATGTCAACATCCAAGATATCTCAGAAGATATTCCCTACTTACAAGAACCTCTAATACAAGAAGATGAAGTTACATCAACACTCCTACCAAGTCAGAAGACTATAGGAACTGATGGAATGCTCACTGAAATATGGCAATCAACAGAAGAAGAATCAGTCAAGGTTCTAACCAAGCTATGCCAGCAAATCTGGAGAATGACACAGTGGTCAGCAGATTCGAAGAGATCAATCTATATTCCAATACCCCCCCCAAAAGGAGACTTAACAAAGTGGGCAAACTATTATACACTATCCTTAATTTCACATGCTAGCAAAATAATGCTTAGGATCATCCAATGCAGATTAGAGCCGTACATGGAAAAACAGATGCCAGATGTTCAAGCTGGCTTTAGAAAAGGCTGATGAACACAAGGCATTATTGGTGATACATGCTGGATAACTGAGAAAGCCAAAGAATACCAAAAAGTCACTATGTGCTTCACTGATTATAGAAAAGCCTTTGATTGTGTCAATTATGTCAAGCTGTGGAATGTGCTCAATAAAAATGGGAATCTTAGAACAACATGAGAAACTTATATACAGGTCAGGAAACTACAGCATGGACAAAACATGGTGAAACCAACTGGCTCCAGATTGGCAATTCTGGAGTGCAACAAGCATATTATATATTCTGAATATATGATAAGGGAAGCTGGATTGGAAGAAGATGAGTGTGGTTTTAAAACTGGAGAAAGAAACATCAATAATCTACACTATATTGATGACACTACCCTGACAGCCAAAAATGCAAAGGATCTGCAAGCCCTAGTAATAAAAGTTAAGGGGCACAGTGAAAAAAGGGGACTAAAATTATAAAATGTAAAGAAGACTAAACTAATGACAACTGGTAGAACAACCAGCCTTAGAACTGATGATGGAGATATCAAAGTGGTGAATAGCTTCTGCCTTTTTCCTTTACCATCAATAGTAAAGGAAAAAGCAGTCAAGAATACACTGCAGACTAGCACTTTGTAGAGCAGTCATGAAGGCCTTGGAAAAGTTATTCAAAGGCCATGCTGTATCTATACCTACAGTACAAAGATCAGAATTGTGCAGGCCATGGTATCCCTGTAACACTCTATGGAAGCAAAAGTTGGACTTTAAAAAAGCAGGATAGAAAGAATATTGATGCCTTTGAACTTTGGTGTTGAAAAGACTCCTGAGAAGACCATGGACAGCCAAGAAAACAAACCAATGGATCATTGAACAAAGCAACCCAGAGTTCTCACTCGAGGCACAAATGACCCAGCTCAAATTATCCTACTTTGGACATTATGCAAAGACCTGGCTCTCTGGAGAAGGCTCTAATGCTGGGAAAGGTGGAAGGAAAGTAAAGAAGAGGATGACCAGTACAAGGTGGATGGACTCAGTTACAGTAGTGATGAGTGCATGGTTGGAAGACCTGAAGAACCAGGTTAAGAACAGAACATCATGGGGAAAAAAGTCTATCTATATGGTCACTAAGACAATGACCTGATGGTACATAATCAATCAATCTCCCTTGCCAGTAAGGCACTCAGGTTGTGGATTCCCTACCTCTCTAACGTGTTGGACTTAAGGGGGAGATGCCAGGTAAAGGCATCTCTCTCTGGAAGATAGGTGATGGCAGCAGCATCTACCAAGCACAGCACCACAGCAGGAAAGTGGGCCAAGAGCATCTAAAACTCAGAGAACCTCTGGGTCAGGAGAGCTGAGACCTCTTACCTTTCATCCTTGTTCTACACATGCTTCCTAACTGTCTCTATATCTATGTATGTTAGGGGAATATTTTAAAAGACCAACTATTAGATTCTTGGTGTTTGCTGAGCTGGGCTGTATTCTTGCAGATATTTTATTACTTTAATGATGGAACCATCAAGGAAGAAATCACACCCCAGCCAAGACTGGCAGGTCAAGCTATATTTAAACAGCCATCAAACTCCACTCCTCCATGCACTGATAATGTTACCTAACCTGGTAAAGAAACATCTGCAAGAAAACAATCCAGCTCAAGAACCAAGAACCCAGCAGTTCAACACTGAGCTACATATATTCTCTACTATTGGAAAACAACTCTTTGCCAGTCCTGAAGCCCTGCTTGCAACCACGTTAACAATGTGAGTAACCTTATTAACCCAGTGGCCTGAGTTTCCACAATATTCTGAACCACAAAACCACAACACCCAAGTATGTTCACAACATGCTGAGTCATAAACTAGGCAACCACATTTTAAGCCCACATGTCATGCATTTATTTACTTTTTATTTATTTTATTTATCAAATTTATCAGCGCCCATCTCCCCCCAAAAGGGGGACTCTGGGCGGTTTGCAATAAAACAAAGTTTAAAATTCAGTAGCAATTAAATACAATAAATACATAATAAACAGTAAAAATATAAAACATGATAAAATCCAGATGGCTAAGATTGCAACTCAACCTGTGAGTACAGTGGGCCCCTCTAGGGTGCTAGCCATCCCCAAAAAAGACTGTTCCCCTTCCTGCCCCAGGCATGTTGACATAAGCAGGTTTTTAGTTTGTTGCAGAAGTCCAGGAGCAAGAGGCCTGTCTCACCTCTGGGGGAAGAGTGTTCCAGAGGTCAGGAGCTATTGCAGAGAAGGCTTGTTTCCTGGACCCCGCTAGTTGGAATTCTTTTACAGATGGGGTCCGTAACATGCCCTCTCTGCATGACGGGTTGGGATGGGTAAATGTGATGGGGATGAGACGGTCCCTCAGGTAACCTGGCCCCATGCCATGTAGGGCTTTAAAGGTGATAACCAACACCTTGAATTGGACCCAGAAGCAAACTGGGAGTCAGTACAGCTCATACAGAAAAGGTGTTACATGTGCTGGTGTTACATATGCTGACCTTGGGGCACCTAAAATTGCCCACGTGGCTGTGTTCTGGACCAGTTGTAGCTTCTGGATATTCTTCAAGGGTAGCCCCATGTAGAGCACATTACAGTAGTCTATATGGGAGATGCTTCAGCAAAGGATCATTACCTTGTCGTGGTGCTGGATCTTGAGCACCTCAATGATGCCATGAGGTAAACCATGAAGGGCCACCCAAGACGGGAAGGTCATGAGAGAGAGGTCAGACTAAATGAGATCCCTGGGGAAGGTAATGGCAACCCACCCCAGGATTCTTGCCGTGAAAACTAAATGGATCAGTACAACCAGAGATATGTTGGTATACCATCGGAAGATGAGACCCCCAGGTTGGAAGATGGTCAAAATGCTACTGGGGAGGAACAGAGGATGAGTTCAACTAGCCTCAGACGTGATGACTCAGCTAGCTCAAAGCCGAAAGGACGACTAGCGGCCGACGGTGCTGGTGGTGAACGGCGAATCCGATGTTCTAAGGATCAACACGCCATTGGAACCTGGAATGTAAGATCTATGAGCCAGGGCAAATTGGATGTGGTTATTGGTGAGATGTCAAGATTAAAGATAGACATTTTGGGTGTCAGTGAACTGGAATGGACTGGAATGGGCCATTTCACATCAAATGACCACCAGATCTACTAGTGTGGACAAGAGGACCACAGAAGAAATGGAGTAGCCTTCATAATTAATAGTAAAGTGGCTAAAGCAGTGCTTGGATACAACCCAAAAAACGACAGAATGATCTCAATTCGAATTCAAGGCAAGCCATCTAACATCACAGTGATCCAAATATATGCCCCAACCACAGATGCTGAAGAAGCTGAAGTAGAGCAGTTCTATGAGGATCTGCAGCACCTACTGGACAACACGGCTAAAAGAGATGTTATTTTCATCACGGGAGACTGGAATGCTAAGGTGGGCAGTCAAATGACACCTGGAATTACAGGTAAGTATGGCCTGGGAGAACAAAACGAAGCAGGACAGAGGCTGATAGAATTTTGCCAAGACAACTCACTCTGCATAACAAACACTCTCTTCCAACAACCTAAGAGATGGCTTTATACGTGGACTTCACCAGATGGACAACACTGAAATCAGATTGACTACATCCTTTGCAGCCAAAGGTGGCGGACATCTATACAGTCAGTAAAAACAAGACCTGGAGCTGACTGTAGTTCAGATCACGAACTTCTTGCACAATTTAGGATCAGACTAAAGAGATTAGGGAAGACCCACAGATCAGCTAGATATGAGCTCACTAATATTCCTAAGGAATATGCAGTGGAGGTGAAGAATCGATTTAAGGGACTGGACTTAGTAGGTAGGGTCCCGGAAGAACTCTGGACAGAAGTTCGCAAAATTGTTCAGGAGGCGGCAACAAAATACATCCCAAAGAAAGAGAAAACCAAGAAGGCAAAGTGGCTGTCTGCTGAGACACTAGAAGTAGCCCAAGAAAGAAGGAAAGCAAAAGGCAACAGTGATAGGGGGAGATATGCCCAACGAAATGCAAAATTCCAGAGGTTAGCCAGAAGAGATAAGGAATTATTTTGAAAGAAGCAATGCGCGGAAGTGGAAGAAGACAATAGAATAGGAAGGACAAGAGACCTCTTCCAGAAAATTAGAAACATTGGAGGTAAATTCCAGGCCAAAATGGGCATGATCAAAAACAAAGATGGCAAGGACCTAACAGAAGAAGAAGAGATCAAGAAAAGGTGGCAAGAATATACAGAAGACCTGTATAGGAAGGATAACAATATTGGGGATAGCTTTGACGGTGTGGTCAGTGAGCTAGAGCCAGACATCCTGAAGAGTGAGGTTGAATGGGCCTTAAGAAGCATTGCTAATAACAAGGCAGCAGGAGACGACGGCATCCCAGCTGAACTGTTCAAAATCTTGCAAGATGATGCTGTCAAGGTAATGCATGCTATATGCCAGCAAATTTGGAAAACACAAGAATGGCCATCAGATTGGAAAAAATCAACTTATATCCCCATACCAAAAAAGGGGAACACTAAATAATGTTCAAACTATCGAACAGTGGCACTCATCTCACATGCCAGTAAGGTAATGCTCAAGATCCTGCAAGGTAGACTTCAGCAATTCATGGAGCGAGAATTGCCATATGTACAAGCTGGGTATAGAAAAGGCAGAGGAACTAGGGACCAAATTGCCAATATCCGATGGATAATGGAAAAAGCCAGGAAGTTTCAGAAAAACATCTATTTCTGTTTTATTGACTATTCTAAAGCCTTTGACTGTGTGGACCATAACAAATTGTGGCAAGCTCTTAGTGGTATGGGGATACCAAGTCATCTTGTATGCCTCCTGAAGAATCTGTATAATGACCAAGTAGCAACAGTAAGAACAGACCACGGAACAACGGACTGGTTTAAGATTGGGAAAGGTGTACGGCAGGGCTGTATTCTCTCACCCTACCTATTCAACTTGTACGCAGAACACATCATGCAACATGCTGGGCTTGAGGAATCCAAGGCTGGAGTTAAAATCGCTGGAGGAAACATTAACAATCTCAGATATGCAGAAGATCCCACTTTGATGGCTGAAAGCGAAGAGGAACTGAGGAGCCTTATGATGAAGGTGAAAGAAGAAAGTGCAAAAGCTGGCTTGCAGCTAAACCTCAAAAAAACCAAGATTATGGCAACCCGCTTGATTGATAACTGGCAAATAGAGGGAGAAAATGTAGGAGCAGTGAAAGACTTTGTATTTCTAGGTGCAAAGATTACTGCAGATGCTGACTGCAGTCAGAAAATCAGAAGACACTTAATCCTTGGGAGAAGAGCAATGACAAATCTCGATAAAATAGTCAAGAGCAGAGACATCACACTGACAACAAAGGTCCGCATAGTTAAAGCAATGGTGTTCCCTGTAGTAACATATGGCTGCGAGAGCTGGACCATAAGGAAGGCTGAGAGAAGGAAGATAGATGCTTTTGAACTGTGGTGTTGGAGGAAAATTCTGAGAGTGCCTTGGACTGCAAGAAGATCAAACCAGTCCATCCTCCAGGAAATAAAGCCAGACTGCTCACTTGAAGGAATGACATTAAAGGCAAAACTGAAATACTTTGGCCACATAATGAGAAGACAGGACACCCTGGAGAAGATGCTGATGCTAGGGAGGGTGGAAGGCAAAAGGAAGAGGGGCTGACCAAGGGCAAGGTGGATGGATGATATTCTAGAGGTGACGGACTCATCCCTGAGGGAGGTGGGGGTGTTGACTGACAGGAAGCTCTGGCGTGGGCTGGTCCATGAAGTCACGAAGTGTCAGAAGTGACTAAACGAATAAACAACAAAATATGGGAGATGACCAGGGCATGAGTGACTGTTTGAAGGGCCTCTCAATCCAGGAAAGGGCATAACTGGCACACAACCCGAAGTTGAGCAAAGGCCCTCCTGGCCACTACTGCCACCTGCTCTTCGAGAAGGAGTTGTGAGTCCAGGAGGACCCCCAAATTACACACCAGGTCTGTCTGGGGCAGTGTAACCCCATCCAGAACCAAAGATGACAATTTCCCAGATACCGAGGAACCATTAATCCACAGCCACTCTGTCTTACCAGGGTTCAGCCAAAGCCTGTTGTTCCCCATCCAGGCCCCCATAGCCCCCAGGCACTGGGAGAGGGAGGTCACGGCATCACTTACTTATCCTGGGATGGAGATGTATAATTGGGTATGATACCTCTTCCCGTGGTGACGGATGATCTCGCCCAGCAGTTTCATGTAGATGTTAAAAAGGAGCGGAGAGAGTACTGAGCCCTGCAGTACCCCACAGAGAAGGGGCCATGGGCTGGATCTCTCGCTCCCTATCAACACTGATTGGGACCAGCCCTGGAGGAAGGAGGTGAACCAGTGCAAAATCATGCCGCCCACCCCCAACTCCCTGAGCCAACCCAAAAGGACACCATGGTCGATGGTATTGAAAGCCACTGAGAGGTCAAGAAGAGCCAGGATGGATGCACTGCCCCCATCCCGCTCCTGCCAGGGATCATCCATAAGTGCAACCAATGCCATTTCCATCCCATAACCAGGCCTGAAACCTGACTGAAAGGGGTCTAGATAATCCGTTTCATCCAGCATCCTCTGGAGTTGCAGTGCCACCACCTTCTCAACCAACTTCCCCAAAAAGGGGAGGTGGGAGACAGGACAAAAATTGTCCAGTACAGTAGGGTCCAGCAATGGCTTCTTGAGGAGGGGGCACACCAGCACTTCCTTTAAGACTGCCAGAAACACCCCCTCTCTCAAGGATGTGTTTACCATCGTCTGGACCCAACCACACATCACCTCCCATGCTGCCTTCACTAGCCAGAAGGAACATGGATCTAACTGGCAAGTGGTGGCATTTACAGTCCAGGGGATCCTGTCCACTTCCTCAGGCCCAACAGGATTGAACTGTTCCCAGATAACTGGGTAAGTATCTTCCCCAGGCATCTCCACAGACCCTGTCCCACGCTCAGAGTCCAACATGGAGCGGATCTGAGCAATTTTATCCTGCAGATGCATAGAAAACTCCTCAGCACAGCCCTGTAGATGGATTTCTGAATCCCCTTTCCCCAAAAAGGATTGGGTGATCTTAAACAGGGCCGCCAGGCAGCATTCCATGGATGCAATAAGAGCGGAGAAGTATTGAAGTTTCCCTGCTCTTACCACCACAAGGTAGGCCTTAATAGCGGCTCTAACTTGTGTTTGGTCAGGTTCAGTCTTTGTCTTCCTCCAGTGGTGCTCCAGACATCTCTTGATCCTCTTCAGAACCCTCAGCAATTCCATAAACCACAGGGAGTGTCAGGTTCGATGGAACAAGAGAGGCTGCACAGGTGCAATCCTGTCCAAGGCCCCGGTGGCCTCCCTATTCCAGGCAGCTGCCAGGGCCTCCACTGGACCATGCAGCAGGGCCTCAGGTATGACCCCCAGCTCCCTCTGAAACCCTGCCAGGTCCATCAGTCGCCAAGGGCAGACCAATCAAATGGGTCCTGCCTTCCTGCAGAGAGGGGCAGCATAAGAAAATCTCAAGGTCACCAGGGCGTGATCTGACCATGACAAAGGGGATAGCTGTAACTCTCCCCTCAGATCACGTTGCCACTGCTCAGACAAGAAAACTGTATCTGGTGTGAGGCCACTGTCCCAAGTTGGGTCCCAAATAATCTGAGACAGGCCCATGGCCACCATGGTGGCCATGAACTCCCAAGCCTCTTCCAAGGCCCGCCCCAGGGGCAGCAGGTTGAAGTCCCCCAGAACCATAAGCCTGGGGAACTCCACCGCCAGCCCCGAGACAGCCTCCAGTAGCTCAGGCAGGGAGGTTGCTATGCAGCAGGGGGGCTGGTACCGTAGCAAATCTCCCAACTGTTCTCAGAAGCCCAACTTGAAAAACAGGGTCTCACACCCAGCCACTTGTGGAGCAGAGCCCCTGAAGGCCACTAGAGATTCCTGGGTGACAACAGCCACCCCTCCTCCCATGCCCTGAGGTCTCGGCTGGTGCCATACTTGAAACCTGACCAGGCACATCTCCAAAAGAGGCATGCCTGCTTCCAGGCCCAGCCAGGTTTCAGTAATACATGCCAGGTCTGCCCCTTCTTCCCTGATTAAATCACATATGAGGGGGGGCTTGTTGTTAACTGACCTGGTGTTAAGAAGCAGCATCTGGAGATCAGGGACCCCACAAGTTTGCTGTCCAGGACCTGAGTCTGAGCACGGAGGGCCGGAACACACCACAGGTAGTAAACACTGGGGGCATCTTCCCCAGAAATGGCCTGCCCTCCAGCTCCCATCGTTGCATCCCCGGCCTGTCACCACCTTGATAACCTGCCCTGCCCTATAACCCTCAGAGCCTCCAAGTCCATTAGCCCCCAGTCTTGGACTCCTAAGATCCCTGGTTAAAAATAGGGATCCCTCCATTCATTCATACAACTCACACAATCTCAGTCACAAGGTGATGGTGGGCCCTTCCAGTGCACCAGCTCACGCTCTCGGCACTGTCAGAGCCCAACCACCCACACACTCACTCACTGTGCCCCCCTCGGCCTCCCTCACTGGTCAACAGGAGGGGCACTCCATCCACTCCTCCTCACCCCCTGCCTCTCACTCAGGGGGTGAGCATCCTCACACACTGCATCTGAATCCATACTCCCTCCCACGTCTCTCACACCTGAGAGGGAGTGCGCCACTCACCCTGGAGGGATCCTAATAGCCCCGGTCATATCTAGTGTGGCTGGGGAGAGATGGCCAGTTTTTAATCCTAGACTCCACGGCGCCCACTACCCAGCTGTCCCAAAGTCCACCAAGCATATGGGCCAAAGCCCCTAAAGAGTTTTACCCAATGCTGCCACCAGCACTAGGGCCAGGGAACCCTGAAAATCATAAATCCACCTTTGGCATACCTTCTTTTTGCCTTTAATGATGAGATGGGACCCTTATACTGTATGCCCTTTCATCAAACCATTTCACATTTTGCACTGACTTAAGTTCTAGCACCACCATAACTACAAAAAAAGAAAATGGGGGTCACTTTGGCAGGCCCAGTATTAAATGGATTTGAAAGCCATGCCTGATTTGTTGCAGAAAAAGAAATCATGCTTGAAAATGGGTAAGATAGCAGTGGCAAAGCTGGGCACACTGTGCTGCTCTGACACCTGCGTCTACTGAACAAGCCTTTGTCACCCTCTCTGCTATTGTAGGGTCTTGAAGTCCAGCCCCAGCTGTACAGCTGATTGATATAGCCAGACTGGGCCTAGCCAGCTCAGCTGAGCCTAAGAAAGCTAAGCAGGATTGGACTTGATTAATATTTGCAAGGATGTGCCCCAGAAATCTTAGAAACTGCAGGCAAAGGGGGAAGTTTCTGAAAAAGACAACGACAGACTGTATTACTACTAAGAAACCTCACCAGGACTAGAGGATCCTTTTTACTTTAATATTTTATTCTGTTTATAAAAACAGGATTTTGTCCTCTTCTATCCAACCTCGACTTACACGAGAGGGAGTCTCCAAACTACCCTCAGCAACCGGACGTGAGGTTCACTCGCCAGTCTTCAGTTAGTTAGATCTCTAGCGACCCCGTCGATCAGTTCCTTTAGGGAAACGTGATTGAACGAAAACTCGGGGTTCTCCGCCCTTCCCCTGTGATTGGTCGGCATTAACTGGGTCGATGAGTGAAATAGTGGCGCTGGCAAAGGAGCGTGAAAGGGAAGTGTGTTCTCGGTAGTTTGGCGGTTCTTCGGTCCTGCTGAAGATCGCTGGGGTATCTTGCCATTATGACGCAGGTGAGTTCTAATACCCCCTGTAGCGAAAAGACAAAAGCGTCTTTCTCTCTCTCTCTTGAATTAGACGGTCTTTTGTCTTGCATAGTGGGAGGGAATACGGACGTGGGTGCCATGCGTTC
This sequence comes from Candoia aspera, assembly GCF_035149785.1. Lineage (NCBI taxonomy): Eukaryota > Metazoa > Chordata > Lepidosauria > Squamata > Candoiidae > Candoia > Candoia aspera. The sequence goes on from NC_086153.1 coordinate 216,369,009, forward strand.
TGGGCTTCCGCCTTCCTTCCTTCCTTCTTTTCCTTTCGTCGCCAGAGAATTCGCGCTGAGCTAAGCCTCATCGTCCAACTAATTCTTCCATTTTGTATCGCGCGCGACGTCCCCTAGCAAAGCCGTCGGGACTAGTCCCTGCAGTGTTCTTGGCAAGGGGCTAGTCCCTTCTTTTTCGGAAGCTTGCAGTGAATACAGGAGTGATATTTGTTCAGCCGACGAGGCTTCTGAGAAAGCATATTCAGGGACGGACCTTAAGTTTTTGCTGATAGCGAAAGTGTGTTCAAAAACACAAAATATTTATTTTCCCCTCCCCCACCCTTATAATAAAGCAGCTTCTGATTTCTTGCGGGTGGGGGCGGGAGGCAAATAAGTCTTTTGTTTCCAGTGCATGGATGTAACAATTGCTAATTGTGGCTACAGTTGAATGCTGAAGCAGTTGGCGTTTGCTAGTGTAGCCACTTATACTTGACAACTTTCTATGGAAGTGACTTGTAGAAACTAATAGCCCATAAAGAAATTGTGTGATGTAAGTAGTAGGCCAAATTACAGTTTTGAAAGCTGCTCAGCTGCCAAGTGTTGGAAATTGATTTCACAACATTTTGCAATCCATATCACACATTTGATCTCTGTAGTCTTTGTTCAACTAAATACTCATGTCTGTATCAAGGTTGAAATTAGAATTCAATATGCATGCATCCCATAATTCAAGTTGAAACTTGCAATCTATTAAATGTGCTGTAATTAGGTAAAACTGAAGAACACTTTAAAAATTACAGTCCTTGTATTACTTACAATCAATCAAGAATTGTCAACTTTCAACAGTGGGAGCAGTAAACGTATTTTCTTACTGCCACTCCTGAAATAGGCAGAGTTTGATAAAGCTGCTGAAGAAGTTAAGAAACTGAAGACACAGCCGACAGATCAGGAAATGCTGGATGTCTACAGCTATTTCAAGCAAGTTACAGTTGGAGATGTAAATACAGGTAAGAACTAGTGACTATATCAGTTCAAGGGTTCAGCATCTCAGATGAATAAAATCTGGGAATACAGCCTCCTTGCTTAAGCAAAGACTTTTCAGAATTGATGTGAACAGAACTATTTCCATAAATCCTGTATACTCAAACTACAGATGAATATTGGGGTGAAGTCAAAACCTGGTTTATTTAGCTACACACTTAAATATTAAAGTGAATACATAATAGGTTCTATTCGTGACAGTCTTGCCAATAGTTCAGCTTGACTTCCAGGTTGAAAACTCCTTATTTGGTCAGAGATAAGCTACCGGCACAGGCAAGCACCACTTTAATATGCCTATAAGATCATTATTCCTGACAGTACTAAAATGAACCCTCAATGACTCATAACTCCCCAAAATATTAAAATTAATTTTTTGGTGAAATATATTCCCAGTCATATTTAAATTGTGCTTGATTTATGTTCCATCTTGTCTCGAAGACCTTGAAGAGTCTTTGATCAAGCAGGGACTTGAACCTGCTTCTCCCAGTCCCACACGCCAGCACTGTACCATGTGTGATATAGCCACAACTATAACATAGCTGTTAAAATGGGCTCATTTGATGTTAAATCTGCCTATTATTAGATTTACATCCTGCCTTTATTTTGTGCGACTCAGAATAGTGTACATAATGTTCCAGACTATTATTTTCCTTGCAACAACCCTGTGAAGGAGATTGGGCTGAGAGAGAGGGACTGGCCCAAAGTCACTCATCCAACTTTCATGCCTAAAGCGAGACTAGAACTCACAATCTCCAGGTTTCTAATCCAGCACCTTAGGCCGAACTGTTGCTGTAGCATTTCTGGTCACAGCTATTGCAGTGGCTCTTTGACACAGTGCCTGGTAGTGTTCAAGGTAGCCACCTCTCTCTTTAGATGTCCTGGGACAACGGCTTCCAGAATTTCCTGGCCAATATGCTTCTATGCTGCTTCTGAGAATCTGTATGAGGTTGCAAACAGTGCGATACTACAGTGCATCTTAGGATTTTTGGTCTACTCATTTTAGCTAATTCTCATAAAGCAATAGAGACCAAGATGGTGGACCTTGTGGTTAGTGCCTTAAGGAATATTCTACACTCAGACCTAGTATCTTTTGATCCTTGGAAAGATTCCATGTTCCAAGCAAGATAGACAATCAAAGATAGGAATTCAAGCATTACAAAACTAAGAAGTCGGCCTCATTGGCAAAAGCATTTAGCTGACACACTGTCTAAGTGACTTGGGCACAACTGCAAGGACCGCCACACTTGAGGTTTCTACTGCTTATTCGGATGAATTAAAATGACTAGACCAAGAATCTTAGCACATATCATGGAACTGCTCCACAACAGGAGTTGTGGGAATTGCAGTTTCAGCTTCTGAAATGATGGTGGCTATGCAGCCTTCATTTCCGTAGAGCTTTCTTTTATAGAATGGGAGTTAAATTGAAAAATTATAAGCAGCATCTTGTTTTTCCTTAGCGTGTACTTTGCATGAATTGTGATATAAGAAATAGATTATAGAAGCCTTGCCATGTTAGTACATGAAGTGTTTGATTCTGTGATTGCCAGGAAACTGAGACCAAAATATCAGAAGTTTGATTTTAGTTGCAACAGAACTTGTTGTAACAGATTAGTGTTAGCAAATATAAGTTTTGTTTTAAACCACCATACTTAGCTTTATATTTTAAGAAGAATATAATCTGGTGCCCTGATGGAAGATGGGAAAAATATTTACTGGGGATAACATCCAATTAATACCTTATAATTAACTAAAGCTTCTAATACAGACCTGGATAATTGTATGTTATGGGGAGATTATCTAAACACAAATCAAGTTGGGTTAAATGAGCCATAAGCATCTATTTCATAAAACCATTAAACTGGAATAAGCAACCAGGTATCTTGCCTTTTATAAGCCATCTTCCCCAATCAGCATAGCCAATGGCAGGTGATTGTGTTAGTTGCGGTCTGATTTATGTAAATGGTACCAGATTCCCGTGCCTTTGCTTCAAGATCTCCTGTGTGAGAAAGGTAAGTCTTCTTGGAAAGAAACTGGCAGTCTAATAGTCCTATTTAAAAATCATGAGAATACACTTGTGTTAATCATGAGAATTAAGCCTGGAGGCAATTCTTACTCATTGTGTCATAAATTGTTTCAGTCACTGCCTGCGATTATCTGCTAACCTACTTGAAGATTTGGGCTGTTGAGTAACTGACCCAAAATTGAGTTTGTTTGAAATACTGTTCCTACTTTATATTTAGATGTTTGTTACAGTTTCAGATAATTTTGTAACTCGTATAAGAAAGGAAGCATAAGGGCAACTTGGATATCAAAAAGAGGTGACATGGAAACCTCTCCCCTAATACAACAGTACTGATACTGTTGGACATTTGAGGGGGAAGTGAAACTCTTGGCTGGGCAATGCTGGGACAGGTGCTCAGTTTTTCTCTGGGTTGGTGCCGCCAGCTCAAGGTCATCCATTCTTCCTTGCAAGCAGAGGATTTTTTCAGACAGTCTCATTGCCAACTTTGAGAATTAAAGTGGTAGATTGGTTGGATGACACCACACTGTTTTTGTAGCTTAGACCAAAAGTTTAGGCCTGGAATGGGTCTCCAAAATATATTTCATGTGAGATAAGTAGAAAAGCTCTGTGTCTTTTGTTTTGCTGGCCCCATTGGAACAAATAGTGCCCAAAAAAATTAATAATAATAATAAATGGCAGACTGTCAAGAAAAGGGAGGCTGTTCTGCTCAGATAACCATCTCACTAGGCAAAGGCACATGCCATTCACTGAGAGCCAGTCAGAGACCATGTTCACAGAACAGCATGCTAAAAGGAAAACTTTAGGTTGTATGAATGTGCACAGCACTATTTTCAACCATCCACATGCTTAGTTTTACCAGGGTTTCAGACTCAGTGTATCATTCAGAATGGGTGCCATCTTAGATCCCTTTCACTTGGATATTATACTTTAGGTGTATTGATGAATACACTGTTGGGGTTAATCAGGAATCTAAAACACTACAGATGGTCCTCGACTTACAACCATTTGAAATTATGATGGCACTGAAAAACTGACTTATAACTGGTCCTCGCACTTACAACTATTGCAGTGTCCCTGCAGTCACATGATCAAAATTCAGGTGCTTGACAACCAGCATGTATTTACAACAGTTGCAGCATCACAAGGTCACATGATTGCCGTTTGCAACCTTCCCAGACAGCTTCTGACAAGCAGAATCAATGGGGAACCATCTGATTCACTTAATGACCACAGCAAACAATTTGGAAAATTGGGTGTGGTCACATGATGCCTCACTTAACGACTGCACCACTTAACAAAATTTCCAGTCCCTATTGTGATCATAAGTCAAGGACTACCTGCCTTCATTTTGAATTCAAACAACATAATGAGTCTAGAGTCTTGGATAAAGCAAGCACAGCAAAGGGTTAAAAGTGGCACTCTGTGCATTCTCACTGGTTAAGTTTTTCTGCTCCGAGTAAACATGCAAACATGGCCAGAAAGTTCCACTGAGGTTCTCTAGAATATGGGTGCCATCTTTTGTCCTCACAATGGCTCTGAGGATCCCAGGACTATAGGTCAGATTATTTGAATTCTTGAAATACACCATAAAACAATTACTTGTACAGTAATTACAAGTAATATGCAGTATGATAAAGAGCATGACCTCTTCTCTAAAAGAAAATGGGGCTTTCATGTGAATATTTTCAGAATGGAATCTGTTTCTATGTTTCATTAATAAAAGAGCTACTTGCTAGAACCAAATGCAAAAAAAAAATATTGGGTATATGTCCTCATGTATTTATGTACTTTATATCTTGCTGTTCTATCTACTGGGAAGGGAAGCAAGCATATATAAAATAAAGCAAATAATTAAAGCTATGTACATACATAGCCATCATACTTTGGGATAAGCAACACTGTGTAAAGTGTAGAAAAAGTAGGAAGCATTGAGCAAAATAAATTATATCCTGCCTCTGCATATAATATAAGAGAACAGGAAGCTAAGTAAATCTAGTTTCACCAGGTGGGCTCATGGATATTGACCTATGGGACACAGTACTGGTAAGCATTGGTATAGTTTGGCCAGTATGCCATAACTGCACCCAAAGCCCAATTTTACCCCAAGCATGCTCATGATATTCAGCACAAGCTAAAATCTTTAATCTACAGACTATCTTTCAAGCCAACATACTGTTGTCTGCATCCTCTCAACTAGGAGCTAGGAGCAGTGTATTGACAGGACTCAAGGTACGGTCATTAATGTAAACTTAGAATTCACAAAATACTGTTATAAACATTCAGGAAACCTAGTTGAAGAGGTGAGCCATGCGTTTTTTCCTAAATGAAGCCAGAAGTGGCCGAGTGCCAGACTCAAGGGACTGTTTCCCTCTAGCTTGTGATGAGTGGTACAAAAATCCTTGCTTTGTGTACCTGGAAAGCTTCTGAAATTGGGTGGTACCTTCAGGTGAGCCCCTCCTGCAGGTTAATAAAGGCTATACCAAACAGAACCCATTTATATAAAAGTGCCCTGTTGATAATTAACAGCTAAAATATGTAGCAGTGAATCAGAGGTAAATCACAGGTGAGCAGCTGGTTGCTACCAATGTTACTCTGGAAAATTCAGGAACAAATTTGTAAGTGATATAACTTGAGTATGAAAGGCAAGTGGTTTCTTGTGGAGTTAAAAGTTTGTTTTTAAAGATGGGTTTATACTCCACCATTTCACACCCAGTGTACCTTTTAATGCAGTATAGAACATGTTTTCAAATCCTTGTAACCTAATTTGCAGGAGAGGAATCTTACCTATGCATGAGTGTGCACATAGATAGGCATGCTAAACTGAATGATGCAAGCAAAGTTTGTTCATATGTATGTCAAAGTCTCCATTGTAGTGGAGACCATGCTCAGCTTCACATACTGAATAATGGTAGCTGGTTTTCAGGCTGTATAAGAAAACTGTTTGACAAGTAGTACTCTGACATAGCAACAACTACACTATGTTGATTGGGCAGAAAAAGTTATCAGTAGCAATTCTTTCGTGGTTTTCTAGTAAATGTCATGGATCACTAAATAGTAATGGTCCCACACTGCCAGGATGTTAATTTAAGTTAGAACATCTAGAATTTTTTCAGCACACCACAAGATCTTGTCCATTCTACTGCAATCAAACACTTAAAATGTTGTAGCTACTCATTATTGTCTATTTATAAAGAATATGCTTCTAGTCTCTTAGTAAGTAAGACTAAATTTATAAGCTCTTAATTTAGCATATAAAATAGAATCAGAAGAGCCTTGCATTTTTATTTCAAAACTGCCTGATTCCAAATGATTTTAGGAAATCATTTTTTCTGGTCATAGCTGTGATTTGTACTACAAGCACACCTAAGAACCATGTGAAATGTTTTATTTCAGAGCGCCCTGGAATGCTTGACTTCAAAGGCAAAGCCAAGTGGGATGCCTGGAGTGCTTTAAAAGGTAGGCCTTGGCAAAGACAAATGAAGTGACAAATGTGACTCAAAACTTAGAAGTACCAATTCTAACATCTCAAACAAATCTTCAGCCTGCAAATGGAAAGAATGTCACCTCTGAGTTCTTACAGATTATTTATTGGTGGCATTAAAGGCAGTTAACCTTAGCACATGCTTCATTTGCACAAGGGAGTCATTGAAGTTCAGTGCCAGTCTAAAATTCTTGAAGAAGTAGAAGGATAAGAAATCCATTACATTAGCTGATGTTTATTTATTTTATTATTTATTACTCAAATTTTGTTACCACCCATCTCCCCCAAAAGAGGGACTTTGGGCAGTTGCTCTCTAGGCAAAGTCTTATTTCAATATTGATAGTTCTACATAGGAAAATCACCTAGGCTTCTACACCAGAGCTTGAAAATCATAAGAATCTGAACATTCGGTTAGTTGATCTGGATTCCCAGGTAAACTGAACTGAAGAAATGCCTTGGTTATTTACTGAAAGTTATGGCTTAAATTAAGTCTCAGCATCATTAACCATAAGGCTATAAGCTAGGAGCAAGAGTCCTATTAAATGCACAGTGCTCAGCATAAGATAACGTATTAGTATACTTGCTATTCTTCTAATTGACTACTGAACATTTTTCCCTGGAAGTTTACAGGGGGGAAAATGGAGGCTTTGCAGAGAGCTTTTAACTGATACAGTTCTGAAAGCCATGCAGCAGTCTTTTGATCTTGATGATTTCTCATAAAGGAAACTTGCATGCATCCTGGTTGTATTTAAACTATATTGGTATCACTTAATCTGTAGAGTAAATATTGTTGACTTTACAGTATTAGTTTTCTGCCTCATTAAGCCCATAGTTTCTATGGCAAAAAAAAAAATCCTTGCCAATATCTAGTACTGTCACTTTGTGGACAGAAAGTCTGTTGTCAAAAGATGCAGTGATAGGCGTGAAGTGGAGTACATCCAGATTCAAACTTTTTCACAACAGGTTTTGTCAGTCTTCTGTGTAATTTCAGGTTACAATTGCAATGGCCATCACTGTTTCTTCATAGGCAAAAAGAATAAGTCATTTATCTTTATGCAACAAATTGGCACACTAGAGCCATTACTTACACAACAATTCCCCAATTAGGCTGTCTTAAGACATGAGTACACTTTAAGCTTGCTGCCAAAGGGAGAAATTGGGGTAGAAGATAAACAGGAATTGCCAATACTTTCATACTGTATTTCTGCTCAACCAGCAAAATCTTTTTCTTTTCAGGTATGTCCAAAGAAGATGCCATGAAAGCATATATAGCAAAAGTTAATGAGCTGAAGGAGAAATACGGAATGCAGTGAACTCCTGCTGAATGGAAATATGCTTTACTAACAGTGTGGATACCTAAACTGTATAGTACACAGTACTACAGTGCCAAAAGTTTGCCACTTCTGAATTAATAGCTGTGTAAATTTCCTTCTAACAGTTCATAGAATAAAAATACCCAGTCAGTCAGTGTTCAACTGATTGGTAGTGACAGCTTCTTCTGCTTGTTCCTCGGTAAAGACCTAAGCATGAATTTTCCATTGCCAAAAAGCTTCCGTGGCTGTATGCATAGTAACATGTGGAGGTGAGGTTTGTTTAACTGTGGTTCACTGGAGAAGCTACAGATGGTTGGGTTCACATCATATGCTTATTCACAAATAAGCAAACCACATTTTAGCTTGGTGTATTCCATGAGTTAGCCCCCTGAATGTCTGTTTCTGCCTTTGGATGTTCATGTCCTGGTGTGTAGGCTGTTCTAGCAACTCAGCAACATTAAAGCTTAGCCAGTCTACCATCCAGTTAGGCAGACTGCTTCATAACTCCAATTAAGATCACCTTCTAGATCTGAGACTATCTAATGGCGATTACCATGTTAGTATGTAACCCTAAAACCATATGAAAACACAATTACTGACAAGCAGATTTGCATCTGCTGATTCGTCTGCAAACAGGATGATTAACTGTCGATTTTTCCATGCATGGTTTGTTTAGAATGGCCTGCAAACCAGGTCCAAGCCATAGAAAGGAGCATGGGTTGTGCAACATGCTGTACAGGTTTGTTAGCCATACCTGTTAATTTGCACAGCCACTGCTAAGTAGGGTGACCATTATAATTTATCGTACAAACTGGGTCTCTTATGCTGAAATGTGGAGAACGAGCGAGAATCAATGGCTCAGGAGTTCAAGGTGGGTAAGCCGGCTGCAGCAGGGAAGAAGGCAGAGGCTGCCCAGAGACCTCACAAGTGAGGTAGAGTAGGAAAAGGGTGCTCAGCGCTCATCTTGCCGATATATGTTGTTGTTCTTGTTAGTTGCCGTCGAGTCATTTACAACTCATGGCGACCCTGTGTATAACAGAACGAAATGCTGTTCGCTCTTGCACCAGATGCCTGACTGTTCCAATGTTTGCATCCATTGTTGCGGTAATTGTATCCCTCACACTGAAGGTCTTCCTCTTTTCCGCTGGCCCTTGACTTTACCAAACATGACGTCCTTTTCAAGCGATCGGTCTTTCCTGACAATGTGCCCAAAGTATGAGAGTCTAAGCCTAGTTAACTTCGCCTCTAGGGAACATTCTGGTTGTATTTCTTCTAAAACCTATTTGTTTGTTCTTCTGGTGGTCCATGGTATTTTCAATAATCTTCGCCAACACCACAATTCCCATATATACACAGGTTAAAAAGGGAGAAAGAAATGCAGGACTTGTAGCACTGGCTTTGCTCCACTAGTAAACTACCATTAATAATGCTTGGTTTAAAAAAATGAGTATGATACAATTGTTCACTGTCAGTTACAGATTTATACTAAACGTCAAAGTTGCAAGCTGATCCTGGCTGTGTTTTTCTGTATAGCAATTGCAAAAAAATGCTCATCCAAAAGCTGTAGAAATAACCTCCTTTGGCAACACTGAGTTGGAGTTAGTCCAACATGTGCAGGTCAAATAATAGAGCACTGGCTGTATTCAACCTTATTGGTGTTAATAAATCCTTGGTTCTATCCATGCAACATGTAGCTTGCTTACTGAAAAAAACAGAATTGGCAGGGCTTGCCTAACGTACTAGGCCATAAGACGTTATGATAATGTGTTGCATGAGCCTAGCCTTAGGCTGAAAGTATGCAACATATTGAGCTATAAATTATTCAACTGCATTTCAGCCTACTGTGCTGTATGAACGTGGCTTGCCAGATTAGCTGATGGTTTAGTATGCCAAGCAAAGCTTTGTGTTAATTGTATTAATTGACCGTGGCACATGATCATAGCTCCTGAACAGAATTTAGGCTAGAAAATAATACACAGGTACTGAATTAAAACGGAAGTGTAGGAAGACACACTTGGCCAGACTGTATAAAGTATTTTCACCTTGCAAACTTGTTATCAGCCTTTATCATGTATAACATATAGCGTGTGCAACAGTGACCCACAAAAAAGAAATCCAAGATTAACTAACCACTTTAGAAGCAATCTTGGTCAGCAGAGGGAGCCAGCTCCCTTTGAATAGAGGACCAACATTTAAGCAAAAGTTGAAGTGTCTCTTTTTCCTCCACAGGAAGGATCAGTAGATTTTTTTTTTTTTTGGCATTTTCTAACTCTAGCTCAGAAACCAACAGTTGCTTACTTAATATAAAATATTAGTTTTGCCTTCATCTAGAGCAACTAGAAGTATCTGAAATTTGAGATCAAGAATGGAAGATTAATGTTAGCAAGACTCCTATGCAAGACTGTAAGGAGGTCAGTATCAGGAACTGGGAAGAACTCTGAGTTCCCCATGAGGACTACAACACTGAAAACTTCATACACTGATAACAGAAGTCACTAGTAACTTAAGTGTAAAGAGTATGGTGGTATTCTATTATGTTTATTAAATAATAAATTTAAGAAACAGCTAATCTAAGAAATAGGTACTTGCAAAGGGATGCTGTGACACAGCAATTTCACTTTTGCCACTCGGAGGCATTTTTCAATAATCGGAACACTAATATTTGGTATTATTTTATAGGTTGGCATGTAATATTTTTGCAAAATCATATCTAGAATGATATAGTCTTAAAAAACCTATTTCACTTATAGCTCCCCACATCTTGCTTTTCTTTTTCTTTCTTTCCTTTGGTCTTTATCTCTTGTGCCTTTCTTTCTCTTTCCTTGCTGGGTAGGGACCATCCTTCCTTCAGTTGCAGAGCAGAGAGATCTATCTTGCTTTTGGTCCTTCCTACTCCTTTCAGATCCTCATGATGGGGTAGACAGACTCAGCCTTCCTCAAATGGTTTTGGCCTGTCTTGTCAGGCCAGCTCTCAGAAACAACACCCAACATGGGGTAAGAGAGCAGGCAGGAGTTCCCAGGGGGCAACACAACTTGCTGTGAGAGGCCTTGGGGTACTGCCAAGACAGCCCAGCCAACCAGGCCCTGCTATGGCGAAGAGACTCACCACTCAGGCTAAGGTGAGTTGTGAGGTGTTCCTGCCAGGCTGTTTCTCTTCCTGGAGTACTTCTGACAGCCCAGCCAGCCCATCTACACCTTCCTAGGTACCATCCTCAGCATCTTCAAGTGTTGCAGTCTGGGTAAATGATTTGGAGGGCGGCTGAGCCCCCTGGTGAACACCTCCATTCCAAAATGAAATCCCTACAATATTTATGAAAATGCACATCCCTAAAATAGAAATGCAACTCAAAGAAAAGGATTTTCATGCTTAAGGAACTAGGTAAGAAGGTTATATAGGTAAAGGTAAAGGTTTCCCTTGACGTAAAGTCCAGTCGTGTCCGACTCTAGGGGGCGGTGCTCATCTCCGTTTCAAAGCCTTGGAGCCGGCGTTGTCCATAGGACACTTCCGGGTCATGTGGCCAGCATGACTCACGGAACGCCGTTACCTTCCCGCCGAAGCGGTACCAATTAATCTACTCACATTTGCATGTTTTCGAACTGCTTGGTGTGCAGAAGCTGGGACGAGCAACGGGAGCTCACCCCGCCGCACGGTTTCGAACCGCCGACCTTCCGATCGACAGCTCAGCGGTTTAACCCACAGCGCCACCGCGTCCCTAAGGTTATATACACATCAGAAAATCCCAAAAGTTTGCATATTCATAATTATGTTGACTACTATTCTTTCAAGAGCCATCATGGATGCCTTGTTCTTTGAGATATTGTAGGTAAATGATACAAAAAATTTGCAATATGTCAAATAAGATAATAGATCACACTTTATGGCTGGGTGGGAAACCTATGACCCTGGCAGCATCCTTTATCATTGGTCATGCTGTCTGGATGTCTAGGAAGTTGTACTTAAACAGCATCTGGAGGGCTACAGGTTCTCCACACACATTTTACTGAATGTTGAAGAAGAAGCTGCTGTCTGAGTGTTCTGCTATGAAGCTTGTTAGGCAAAGTTAGGCTACAGATCTACCTAGTTAGGTATCTTATACTTAGATTCATAGTATAGAATCTATCCCAGCACAGATACTGGAGTTTAACTGGAGGGAAGGTGCTACAGTTTTCCTATATGGTAGGCATGCACAAAACTCTGCATGGCACAGAGAGCTTTTGTAGTCATAAAATACTCTCATGCCATGAATGGCTAATCACAATACCCCATCTCACAAGAAGATAAACCAATGAGGTTGTTTGCTACCATGTTTTTAATCTTCCAAAAAGCTTTCTACACACCTGTGTCTCTTTTTCTGGAAAGACTGAAGCACTTCCCAACAAGTACAGACAGACACCATGAATCATTTTTATCTTCCAAGAATGTTTAAGGGTCATGTGGGCTCCAGAGGCATTCTGATAATAAAAGACCGGTGCTTTGTTTTGCAGTTGCTAGCCTCCCATTTTTTAAAAAAAACTAAGTTTAAAAATTAGTCGTCATGGAATATGGAATGTAGTATGCTTTCCTGGCATTTTGTTGTCCACCAGTGCTCGGTTGTCCATCCTTGCTCAAGGGAGTTGTCAAACATCCTAACCATGCTCTAATTAAAATTCTAGATTGCCATAGTTATAGGAACAAATTTGGACTTTGACAGAAATACTGCTGCAGAGCCTGATAAAATAGGGTGTTTTTCTTTTTGATTCTCATGTTGTAACTTTTTATGAAGCAGGAACCATTTGATCAAATATGGCAAAAGTGTGCAAAAGTTGACCACTTAATCTCAGTGATAAGGTTTTCTTGTACCTTTCGGTAACTAGAACACTATCTAATCCAGTGTATGCAAAGTCTAATGTTAACGTCTGAGACCTTTAGCCTACCCCCTGAACTGCACAAGGCTGTAGGTGTGTCTCTTAATGATTCCTCCCTATATGGCTCACCAAGCTGTGCCACTGACAGAATGACTGGGTGAGTGCATCAGATGGTATCCACAGCCAAACCTGTGAAAGGATAAGCTAAGGATGACAAAGCTGTCTCCTGTATGAGCTGGGAATCAGTTGAAGGCAACATTAGTGCAGACAGAAGAGTCTGCAAGGACTTTCTAGAGTTGCTCCTGTTAGTAAACCAGAGAAGCTTCCTTCAAAAGAGAAAAATAGGAATAAGTGCCAACGTGTACACACACACATAAAGAGTCCATTGTAAACACACTAAAGTGTAAGTTCTATTGAACAAATCTATTTCCATAACAAGAAGCATGCAGAGGAATTCTGTTGTTCATCAGTTCGTGGGGTGTTGAGTCCAGATATTCCTGTGGAAGCATCTTGGAAGAGGGCTTAGTTGCAGTCATATCAGAAGTAACTGATAAGAAAAAATGTCTTTAATTTTGATTGAATCATGCTAATTCAGAGTTCATAGAATGTGAAGCTCATGTATTTTTCATCATAGCCACATTTGATTACTGAAGTCAGATGGAGGGGGGGATTGTTTGTTTGTTTCCATTCTTCTGCACGAGTCATGTGGTACATCTGCATGCACTCATCCCTGGCACTTAAACTGGGAAAGAGAGCAGAGTAGGCAGGCTGGCATCGGGACTCTTGCACTGCTATCTTTGCTGCACGGTCTGAACCCTTCTTCAATTCTCTCTGAGGCCCTAATATTCTGAGAAAAAAAGGAGTATCTCGATCTAACTACTCTTTTAATGTCCCAGAATGCCCCTGGCTTAGAATTGATCTGGGAGGCACTATGGGAAGTTTAAAGCAAAACATTTGCATGAACAAGGATGTATCATGAAGACACGGCCCATTTCGAAGTGCAGCAAAAATGAAACATTATGTTTCAAGAAATTTAAATCTAAATGTGTTCTTCACCTTGGAGCATTGTTGCCACAGCCAGATAAACACATTACAGTCTACCATGAGGCAAGGAAACCACCCACAAGAGGACACTGCCAGGAGGTCAACCTGAAGGTTGACTAGATGGCTACCATCTTTAGAGACCCTCTTCCCAGGTTTAAAACAAAAACAAAAACGGAAAGAAACTTTTTTACTCTGTTATCATTTCATTTCCCTTCTCAATCGTTGGTTTAATGACTTGCCTCCCAAGATGTTATGAGAACACAACCCCCAGCCCAAGCCACAAACCCCCATCTATATCCAAGCCACAAACAGTAGAGAAACTGCAGTACTCAGAGTCTTCTTGTTGCTCCATCATCTTACTCCAACAATCAGTTCATTGCATAGGCAAGGAGGGCCCAAGTCAAACAGTCTTACTCCTATATGTTTCCCTCATTCTGCAATTCCCTGATGGTTAATTCATTTATCTATCTCATTTTTTATTGTTACACAGATTGGGAGAGGAGGGTACTTCATTTTATCCTCTTAAGAAGAACCTTCTGTGCCAGGCTGGGCTGAAAAATAATGGGGATTTGAACCTGGATCTCCTTTATCACTGCCTGATGCCTCAAGAACTATGCCATTCATGTTCCCTACTAGTTCCAACTTGTGAACATAGGAAAAGTGTGAGAGAGAGGAATAGTAGAACATTGCTCATGGATCACCTTAGCATAGTGGTGCCAGTTTCATGGAGATTAAAAATGATCAGCAAAAGGCAAAATGCTGACATTGGTTCCAGTTTTTCCAGACTCACTAGAGTTGGCCAAGTGCCATATTTCTCCTGGTCTTCTGATGTTATGTGTTGTGCAATTCTTGCTGGGCTGTCCCATTTATGAAGAACACACAGATGTGTTAGTCTGCTTTATAAGAAGGGATGGAGATTTGTAACATCGTAAAGACTTAGCAACGTAAAACTCTGCAGACTCATTCAGCTGTCACTCATATGAAATGCTTTCCTCAGTTGAAAGATTTTACACAGATAGGTTTTGAGATATTGTTTTGCATTTGTTTCATTGTTGCAGGCAAGGTGTCAAGTTAATAAGCAAATGAAACAAAATAGTGGGATTAGATGACAATGAGATGCAAGAAGCAACAATTGGTTAATTCCTCTAGCTTTGCTGTCCTCCCTCTTCTGCATATCAAAACATCTGCCAGTCATGGCACTGCAGTAGATATGTGGGGGGTCTGATTGGATTACTCTATCACAGTGTTTCCCAACCTTGACAACTTGAAGAGGTCTGGACTTCAACTCCCAGAATTCTCCAGCCAGCTATCATATCTACACTCATTCTTGTGACTCCTCTTATATCCCATTCTCTTCTTATTCCAGCTGAATGAAGTTTTTGCTTTAAAAAAAAAAGATTAGAGTCATTAAGGGAGCTGAGTCACAAGCAGCACTTTACTTAGAATTACTCTGCTCTTCTTTATCTTTCTTCGTGTGTAGACTTCAGTCCAGGAGGAAGTGGGGAAGGTGGTTTGGCCCAGTCATTCCATTGGTTCACTATTTCTCTCTTGTGCTAAATCAGTAAGGACCATAGAGTTAAAACATGTGCAGTTCAGTGCTAGTGTGGAACTCTGATGGGCAGTTAGCAGAACGTTGCTGTTTACAACATACAGCAGAATGGCAGCAGACAAGGTTGTCCATGGATGGAGCGGGGGGGGGGGGCATGTCTACATCAGCCTAAAACAGCCAATAAGTGCTGCTCATATCTTGTCCACTACTGGTCCCCTGGCTTCTCCTCTGACATAACAGGTAGCAAAGTGTAACAAATCTTACACACTTTGCAGCTGCCATAGGATGTTGTTGATTTCATGGAGAAAAGACTATCTTAGCAGCAGTGCAGCTATGGATGAATTAAGCTGTCTTACTCACAGGAGACGTCACTGGGGACATGGCACCATTTTTTTTTTTAAAATTAGCCAAGGCATAGTGGGCCATGGTTAGGTGAATATAGAGAAAGGTCTTTTTATCAACCTAAGCTGCCACCCTGAATTTTTTTTAAGGCTTTTCAAAGCGAAACTGTAGTGTGGAACAGCTGAATTGGAAATGTTAGCCTGGATTGAGTCACACACTAGCCCAGTATTTGGGCAAACCCAGCTAACAAGTATTTTAAACACATAACATTTTAGGTAATAATGGTGTATTTAAATATTTTGCACTTCTCCTGTTTCTTCAAGGAGTTCCTGGGAGCACGCCTGCTATTCTTTCTACCTAACTTTGCATGAATCCCATCAAATAGATCAGGCTGAACAGATGCTAAATAGTCAGACAACAAGCTCTGAGGTTGAACTAGAGTCTGAATCCAAGTTTTTTTTTTTTTTACTCCTAATGTGACATTCTATCAACTAAATGTTGCTGTTCCTCCTTTGTTTTGTTCTTGTAGGGTTTACAGTTCATCAAACAAAATTAGAGCATTACATAGTGTTGCTTTCACTTCCTTTCAAACCTTAATTTCTGCCAATAGCACCTCTTGAGCATATTATTTGATGCATACATTTTAACACTACTTATTCTAACTGGGCTTCAGCAAAGGATCGTTACCTTGTCGTGGTGCTGGAGCTTGAGCACCTCGATGATGCCATGAGCTAAACCGTGAAGGGCCACCCAAGACAGGAAGGTCATGACAGAGAGGTCAGACTAAATGCGATCCCTGGGGAAGGTAATGGCAACCCACCTCAGTATTCTTGCCGTGAAAACTAAATGGATCAGTACAACCAGAGATATGTCGGTATACCATCGGAAGATGAGACCCCCAGGTCGGAAGATGGTCAAAATGCTACTGGGGAGGAACAGAGGATGAGCTCAACTAGCCCCAGACGTGATGACGCAGCTAGCTCAAAGCCGAAAGGACGGCTAGCGGCCGACGGTGCTGGTGGTGAACGGCGAATCCAATGTTCTAAGGATCAACACACCATCGGAACCTGGAATGTAAGATCTATGAGCCAGGGCAAATTGGATGTGGTTATTGGTGAGATGTCAAGATTAAAGATAGACATTCTGGGCGTCAGTGAACTGAAATGGACTGGAATGGGCCACTTCACATCAAATGACCACCAGATCTTCTACTGCGGACAAGAGGACCACAGAAGAAATGGAGTAGCCTTCATAATTAATAGTAAAGTGGCTAAAGCAGTGCTTGGATACAACCCAAAAAATGACAGAATGATCTCAATTCGAATTCAGGGCAAGCCATCTAACATCACAGTGATCCAAATATACGCCCCAACCACAAATGCTGAAGAAGCTGAAGTAGAGCAGTTCTATGAGGATCTGCAGCACCTACTGGACAACACGCCTAAAAGAGATGTTATTTTCATCACAGGAGACTGGAATGCTAAGGTGGGCAGTCAAATGACACCTCGAATTACAGGTAAGTATGGCCTGGGAGAACAAAACGAAGCAGGACACAGGCTGATAGAATTTTGCCAAGACAATTCACTCTGCATAACAAACACTCTCTTCCAGCAACCTAAGAGACGGCTTTATACATGGACTTCACCAGATGGACAACACCAAAATCAGATTGATTACATCCTTTGCAGCCAAAGGTGGCGGACATCTGTACAGTCGGTAAAAACAAGGCCTGGAGCTGACTGTAGTTCAGATCACGAACTTCTTCTTGCACAATTTAGGATCAGACTAAAGAGATTAGGGAAGACCCACAGATCAACTAGATATGAGCTCACTAATATTCCTAAGGAATATGCAGTGGAGGTGAAGAATAGATTTAAGGGACTGGACTTAGTAGATAGGGTCCCGGAAGAACTCTGGACAGAAGTTGGCAGCATTGTTCAGGAGGCGGCAACAAAATACATCCCAAAGAAAGAGAAAACCAAGAAGGCAAAATGGCTGTCTGCTGAGACACTAGAAGTAGCCCAAGAAAGAAGGAAAGCAAAAGGCAACAGTGATAGGGGGAGATATGCCCAATTAAATGCAAAATTCCAGAGGTTAGCCAGAAGAGATAAGGAATTATTTTTAAACAAGCAATGCGCGGAAGTGGAAGAAGACAATAGAATAGGAAGGACAAGAGACCTCTTCCAGAAAATTAGAAACATTGGAGGTAAATTCCAGGCAAAAATGGGTATGATCAAAAACAAAGATGGCAAGGACCTAACAGAAGAAGAAGAGATCAAGAAAAGGTGGCAGGAATATACAGAAAACCTGTATAGGAAGGATAACAATATCGGGGATAGCTTTGACGATGTGGTCGGTGAGCTAGAGCCAGACATCCTGAAGAGTGAGGTTGAGTGGGCCTTAAGAAGCATTGCTAATAACAAGGCAACAGGAGACGACGGCATCCCAGCTGAACTGTTCAAAATCTTGCAAGATGATGCTGTCAAGGTAATGCATGCTATATGCCAGCAAATTTGGAAAACACAAGAATGGCCATCAGACTGGAAAAAATCAACTTATATCCCCATACCAAAAAAGGGAAACACTAAAGAATGTTCAAACTATCGAACAGTGGCACTCACTTCACATGCCAGTAAGGTAATGCTCAAGATCCTGCAAGGTAGACTTCAGCAGTTCATGGAGCGAGAATTGCCAGACGTACAAGCTGGGTTTAGAAAAGGCAGAGGAACTAGAGACCAAATTGCCAATATCCGCTGGATAATGGAAAAAGCCAGGGAGTTTCAGAAAAACATCTATTTCTGTTTTATTGACTATTCTAAAGCCTTTGACTGTGTGGACCATAACAAATTGTGGCAAGTTCTTAGTGGTATGGGGATACCAAGTCATCTTGTATGCCTCCTGAAGAATCTGTATAACGACCAAGTAGCAACAGTAAGAACAGACCACGGAACAACAGACTGGTTTAAGATTGGGAAAGGAGTACGGCAGGGCTGTATACTCTCACCCTACCTATTCAACTTGTATGCAGAACACATCATGCGACAAGCTGGCCTTGAGGAATCCAAGGCTGGAGTTAAAATCTCTGGAAGAAACATTAACAATCTCAGATATGCAGATGATACCACTTTGATGGCTGAAAATGAAGAGGAACTGAGGAGCCTTATGATGAAGGTGAAAGAAGAAAGTGCAAAAGCTGGTTTGCAGCTAAACCTCAAAAAAACCAAGATTATGGCAACCAGCTTGATTGATAACTGGCAAATAGAGGGAGAAAATGTAGAAGCAGTGAAAGACTTTGTATTCCTAGGTGCAAAGATTACTGCAGATGCTGACTGCAGTCAGGAAATCAGAAGACGCTTAATCCTTGGAAGAAGAGCAATGACAAATCTCGATAAAATAGTTAAGAGCAGAGACATCACACTGACAACAAAGGTCCGCATAGTTAAAGCAATGGTGTTCCCTGTAGTAACATATGGCTGCGAGAGCTGGACCATAAGGAAGGCTGAGCGAAGGAAGATCAATGCTTTTGAACTGTGGTGTTGGAGGAAAATTCTGAGAGTGCCTTGGACTGCAAGAAGATCCAACCAGTCCATCCTCCAGGAAATAAAGCCAGACTACTCACTTGAGGGAATGATATTAAAGGCAAAACTGAAATACTTTGGCCACATAATGAGAAGACAGGACAGCCTGGAGAAGATGCTGATGCTAGGGAGAGTGGAAGGCAAAAGGAAGAGGGGCCAACCAAGGGCAAGGTGGATGGATGATATTCTAGAGGTGACGGACTCGTCCCTGGGGGAGCTGGGGGTGTTGACGACCGACAGGAAGCTCTGTCGTGGGCTGGTCCATGAAGTCACGAAGAGTCGGAAGCGACTAAACGAATAAACAACACATTCTAACTGGGAATCTAATCAATCAAACACTGTTAGCTGCATGGCTCATTAGTCTCAGATTCAAAAAATACATTTTTAAGCATCTTTTTCCCCCTCCCTTTCCTTCCACCAGCTTGCAGAAATCAAGGGGATGGGGAAAAATGCTGAAATCAGTCCTGGAACAAGAAATTGCCAGAATCCTGATTTTTGTTTTCCTGCATGGATATTATTTCATTTTTGCGGCACTTCACAATGGGCCATGTCTTCATGATACATCCTTGTTCATCCAAAAGGCTGTCCTCCGGTTCTGAGAATGAGAAAGCAGCCTTTGAGAACAGTTGGGAGGGTAGGATACCCTTCCCTAGCCTAGCACCCTCCAGATGTATTGGATTATACTTGCCATCATCCAACCAGCAAAACAAATATTGGCTAAGTATGTGTTGTGCACCAGTTACGCCCCTTCCTGGAGCAAGAGGCCCTTTGAACAGTCACTCATGCCCTGGTCATCTCCCATATAGACTACTGTAATGCGCTCTACATGGGGCTATCCTTGAAGGGTATCCGGAAGCTACAGCTGGTTCAAAATGCAGCCGCGCAGGCGATCTTGGGTGCTTCAAGATCAGCACATGTTACTCCTTTGCTCTGCAAGCTGCATTGGGTGCCAGTTTGCTTCCAGGTCCAATTCAAGGTGTTGGTTATCACCTTTAAAGCCCTACATGGCATGGGGCCAGGTCACCTAAGGGACCGTCTCATCCCCATCACATCAACCCATCCCACCCGGTCATGCAGAGAGGGCATGTTGCAGACCCCATCTGTAAGTGAATTTCATCTGGCGGGGTCCAGGAGGTGGGCCTGCTCTGCAGCAGCTCCCGCCCTTTGGAACACCCCTCCCCCGAAAGTGAAGTTGGCCCCCTCCCTTCTGGACTTCAGAAAACAATTAAAGACCTGGCTTTGTCACCATGCCTGGGGCGGGAGGGAGAATAGTTACTTCTGGGGATGGCTAGCTCCCTAGAGTGGCCCTGTTGTACTTGCAGGTTTATAGAGAACTTTTAGCTATCGGGTTCCCACCATATTTATATTATTATGTATTATATTTATTCTATAGTTTTGTATGGTATTTTAATTGTGTTTTATTGTAAACTGCCCAGAGTCCCTCCTCGGAGGGAGATGGGCAGTGATAAATTTGATTAATAAAATAAAATAAATAAAAAGTAAAATGGGAGGTGTAGTCTTACACACAGAATGATGCCAGATTTGGAAAAGCTGGTTTATGACTAGAGATGACAAAAAAACCAATGGTTCCATTATCACATTAGTCAAGACTTGTCCTCCATCCCTCTCCATTTTTTTTTCTATCCTCCACTTTTGGGGGATTTTTTCCCCTTAATGTTCAATCTGTAAAAGAATTTCAGTGAATTGTAAAGTAGGTCTTTAGAGCTGTACTTCTAGGCTGCAAATATCTAGATGACAACAGATAGAAAAACTCTAAAAGTTTGTTGCCATTTACTAGTCCACTGGATTCTGTAATTCTGTCTAATATAAGTATTATGCAATTTACATTATTTTTTCTCCCAAACGTCCACAACTATCTTTATTTTTCCCTCTTGGAAATGCGAGTGATTATTTTTATCTATTTACTCAGAAGTAGCCCCACTGAACTCAGTGGGACTTTACTCCCAGATAAGGGCATATATGATTGTAGGCTGTTCACCTACAAAATTTGTCCAGAATGCTTTTCATTAACCATGCTTCAGCAAATGCTCCCATTATCTCTGAATTTCATAGGAACTGTCATTCAGAAGGACACTAGGTTGGGAAGGCTATCCTAGTTCAATACTCAGCTGTTCTGGATCAATTTCAGGATGAAAAGCAAGAAAATACTGTTAAAGGGGAGTCTGCATTAGCAACATTTTCATGATACCTTTACCCATGGTTTAACTTAATTCCATAAGCCATAAAAAAAAACAATTTTCTAGGTTTGCATAGATAAAGCCAGTTTCGTCTAGTGGTTAAGGCACCAGGCTAGAAACCAGGAGATTGAGAATTCTAGTTCTACCTTAGGCATGAAAGCCGGCTGGGTGACCTTGGACCAGTCACTCTCTCTCAACCCAACTCACCTCACCTCACAGGATTGCTGTTGTGGGGAAAAGAGGAGAAAAGAGTATTAGGTATGTTCCCTGCCTTGAGTTATTTATAAAAACAATAAAGGCAGGATAGAAAACAAACAAACAAATAAATGTTCATGCAACATTCTTGGTTAAAATGTTTTGATTACCTTTTGACTCAGTACTGTAACTATTGTAGCTAATTTATGATTCAGAGTGCCATGCAAATCAGATCTCATATAAATTGGATGACCATATAGAATCTGAGGATGCTGATTCCCAACTTAACACACCAACAGTGAAATCTGATGCTAGGTATTAAACTCTGACTGGATTTGCACATAGTGCTAAGCTATAATTTATTTTGCCATGGTTTACTGAATAAACTGGAACTGATTAGGTTAATGCAACATGCTAAGCTATAAACTGTGGTTTACAAACCAGAAAGTTTGGGCTCAAACGACATAAGCTGAAGCTGTATTATGGCTTAACATATTATGCAAGCTCCACCTTTCTGTTGGCAATTCTCCACATATGTTGTAAGAAGTGCTCAGGACTGTACAGTACTGCATTTGATAAAAATGAAAAGCTCCCTGATCATTATTGAACAGTTGGTTTGTGGCATCTTCTTTGCTTGCCCTGGCCGCCAGTGAATGGAACACATCGCACTAACTTCAGCACATTCCAGTGTATACCATAGTAGTTGAGAGACAGGTCTTTAACTACCTAGTTGTGGCAGGAGGGTGTAGCATTTTGGATTGGCAGCATAGGGCAGAGCAGGTTATATCCTTATCCATAATTTAATTACTCTAATTTCCTGTCTTGTGCAACACACTGATCCAGAAATTAAACAGAAAGGCTGGGTTCACACACAATACATTAAATGAAAATGTAACTGGGTTGTTACTTGCAACCCAGTCACTGATTACAGTTTGAAAGCAGAAACATTCCCACATGTTCCCATTTCCACAATTAATCTAGCACTGGGATGGGGTTACCAGATCTGGTCTGGAAAACTCTTGACAATCACTAGATGACAAGATAGATGGGAAACGCTTAACCTCTTTGCTGCCATCCAGTGGCCATCTTGATAGCTTTCCTTTTGGAAGTGTTTGATATTGTGGCCAGAAAGTCAATATGGTTGTGATTATATGATTACAAGTAGCTCAGGCAGATTCCAAGAAGAAGAAAACTTTTGGGGGGTGAGGGGGTAGGGGGGTTCATTATTAAAGCATCTGATTTCCTAACCTCTAACCCTCTTACTCAGTTGCTTTTTAAGACGGATAAGCAGTGGGCTTTGCTGCCCTGCAATTCTTCCTCCCGCGTTTGGTGGGATCCAGGCAATGAGATGAGACTGAGGCATTGCAACATTCCGGCGGAATTTGCATAAGAGACTAATCTTGATGAGTTTTAACTTTGTTTAGATGTTGATGTTTTCTGTGGCAGCCAGTTGCGCGAACCCAGTCAGTATGATTAGTCCGTAATCCGTTGTGCAACCTCAAGCAATTGGGGTGATTCAGGATCCCAGTTTTCACAAATCAAGGTTTTCAGCCACTGACAGTGCAACACAATCTCGAAGTCTGAATGACCCACTGACCTCCCAACTCCACCACAAAACAGCCATCCCTGTATTAACTCAGCGTGGGCCATCCCCGCAGCCGGCCAACGCGCTCCCTTTACGGCCCAGCGTGTGGTGCGCGAACCTAGCAAATCTCGGGTTCAGTAGGGAAACTGGTCCAGTCACGCTGGGCAAGAGGGACCGCCGTCTTCCTGTGGGAGAGGCGCGAGGGCCGGGGTGGGGGGCGCCTTACATTAAGTATCGACCTCCCTCAACTTCGCGAGGGCGGCACAGCAGGCGGCGGCCCCTTCCCGGCGCGCCTTGTTTCCCCGGAGCACTCCGCCCACCCCCCCGCCGCCCGCTTCGCCCTCCTCCCGCTTCTGCCCGCCTCCTCCCAGAGCTGCTGGGCTGCTGACTCAGCCAGAGGGAAAACTCGAAGGGCACTCCGCCGCCTGGCCTGCCCGACTCCCCGGGGATGGTGCCCGGCGGGCCGCTCTGCCCAGCGCTCTTCCCCGAACCCCTCTGGCTCTGAAGGGGGTGCGTGGAGGGGACGCAGGAGACTTTTCCCACCGGCGCCAGGAACAAAGCGGAGCGAAGTTCCCCTCTGGCTTCCCTCGCTCGCCTGCGCAGGGAGCACGGGTCACCATGACAGCCATAGCAGCGCAGGTAATCTGGGGGCAGGGGAGGCTGCCGCGTCCTGGGGGTGGAAGAGGCGCTCGTCGGGGCCGGGGAGCGGGGATGGCGGGCGGGGGAGGGCCAGCCCCGGGAGCCCTGTGCCGGCGGCTCCTTTGTTCTCTCCGGTACGCGCTCGCCCTTCGCCCTACAGGCGGAGCGGTTCCTCGCAGCTATTGACTCGGACCTCGCTATCACCTGTTGCTCTTTGTAAATCTTCTCTCGAAGCGCGGGGAGAGCTCTCCCACCCCAAAACCATAAATCCTGACGGTTGGGTGCTCTCTTTTCGACAGAAAGTTTCCCTAACCAAGCGCTGGTCTGGTACTCAAATGCTGGAAAGTTGGAAGTCTTCTATCATACAAACGGTCTTCTCCCCGCTCCCCAGAAATTCAATTTTAAATCTGCCTTCCTAGATTTACAGTACTACCAGACAGTGATGACAAACGTCTCACTTTTGTCGGCAAATGGTTGCACAGCTTTGGAAAGGGTTTTAGGGCTGGAGAAAAAAACACGTTTGAAGATGGGCTTCAACTAAGGAGTGCTGGTGCTCTCTGTGGTTCCACACTGTACTTTTAATTCTTTCCAGCCCAGTACAGTGTCATGTAAAGGGGCTTCAGGCTCTGGCCATTCGTCAGCTGGGTGACTCCTCCAAGAAGTGAACCGAATGGGATAAAAATTGGTGGGTGTGATGGGAGAAGCTGACAAAAGAAAGCCTGGATTTGAAAAAGGAAAGGTAGATCTGGCTTGGAAGAAAACCTTCCTGAAAAAAGATGCCCCTAAACATCCTTATAGGAGAGGCAGCTGGGCAGTGGCTCAAAATGCTGATGTTTAATGTCCATTCTTAAGGCGTGCCCCTCCCCAGCCGTCTCCTGGTCATGTGACCCAGGGCAGAGCTATTAAGAAAAGCAAAAGTAGGCATCCTCTCTTTAAAGGTGGAAGGTCATGTGACCCAGAAGGGAGCATTTACAGCCTCCCCTATGCTTCCCAGTGCTTAAATACACTAAAACAAGACAGATGCAATATGGGGGGAGGACAGAAACACACACCAACAACATATGCATCCAACCTGATAATATTCTGAGCGGAATTCAGATAAACACATGCAAATCCAATTAGTGGGGTGAGTAGAAACATATACAAAGTGAAATGTTCCCAACACAGCAGAAGGTTGGAAAGAAATTACGTAGAGAGACGCAGGGCTCTATCTGCTCATCAGCAAGGTAACTGTCCAAACATTGAACAGAATTAGACAAAATCTAATACAATATGAGAAGCCAGCAAAAGAAGGTGGAGTTTGAAAATGGGCCAGATCTGGCCAGAGACTGCAAAGAAAAATATTTCAGGGGAAAAAAAATCTCCCTGTGTATTCCAATGGGTGATCAGTTGGGCATTGGCACAGAATGCAATTAACAGCTCTATTCTAAGCCCTTCTCCCTTCTCTATCCTGGTCATGTGAGCAGAGTACATGCAGGCCCCCCACCTGCTCCTTCCCAATGCAGGCATCACAAATGCAGACATGAGATAAGAAAGAAATCACACTCACCCAGACAGATGGAGCATGTTATGTCATTACACAGAACCAAATACAGATGTCTCCTATAGCTATTGCTGATAAGGAGGTTGGGAAGAATAAAATAAGTTATGCTCTGTATGCTTTCTCTACCTTTTTTAGGGGTGTGGGCATCTAGGAACCAAAGTAACATCCTCAGATTGCTCAATTTCCTTCCTTTTCTCTTAGAATGCAATGAGTTGTTTACAAAGATCAGAAAGTCTGTCCCTTGCTGGCATGTTGTTACTGATGTTTCAGCAAAACTGGCTCACGCACAGCAAAGCTTGTACAAGAGGGATTTTCAAAACAAAAGAGCACCACAGGAATGGCAATTAAGAAAAAAGGAAGCCCAGGGGAATAGTTCTTGGTCAATACTTTCGGAGCTAAATTCCTCAAAAATGGGATAGTGCTGATTAACTCAAGATTAACTTTCAATCTCTAATCATCTTTAGCATTTATAATGTATTTCAGAGTTTTCAGTACCTCTAGCTGCAAGGATGACAAATCACTAGTCCTCCAAATATTGCTAACCTTCAGTTCCTAGCATTCTTCACAAGTGGCCATGATGATTGGGGTTTGGGGGAGTTTTAGATTAGCAACATCTGCAGAGCTACTGATTCCCATTCTGCTGTAGTGGGTACTGCTTCTTTATCTTCTCATGTTCAGTTTGTCCAAAATGAAATGTATAGCCTCTTCCCTCTTTCTCTTTCCTTTTTTTTGACATCAACATCTATCTATCTATCTATCTATCTATCTATCTATCTATCTATCTATCTATCTATCTATCTATCTATCTATCTATCTATCTTCCTTACTTTCTGTACAAAAGCCTGGCTATTTCTTGCCAATTAATGTTGTTCGTTTCTCTTGGTCTTCGCTTGTCTTCTTTTCATCCACCTATGTCTACCAGATATTTAGCTCATTGAAGGCTTATAATCTGTTTGTTATCTTCCCCTCAGCCCATGTTCACATAGCATGTTTAACTGGGTCAAAGAGGGTATTAGGGGTCATGTGAACATCATAACACAGTGAAATAAGCCCCAGTTGATGTTAATGCCAAGAAGAGGGAATTAATTTTAGCTGGAAATAAGCCCCAAGTTGTTTGAAGCTAAACTCCCCATTTAGCTATGTGGAGAAGGTAGAAAAGAAGCAGAAGGGGATAGGATAGGTAAGCCCCCACAACTTTATTAGGTGATAATTCACTTAAAAAAAAACATGATAGCTGGATGACTTCAAAAATATCCAATACATGAGATCATCCATGATCAGCTGGTGCCAGATGTGGTGAATTAATTGCCTGCTGAGCAGCTGACTCAGAAGTATCATTCATACAGATCTTGCAGGAGTTTCTCATCCTTACTTGTAAAATCTTCTCTTGCTTCATCTCTCCATGCTCATATTCCAGCACATTTCTTCCTGTCACCATTACTCTCTACAACTCCATTGATCCTGGACAACTTGCAATGACTTCTCCCTTGATGTCCCTGATGCCAGAAACTATTAAAAAACCCTTCCTCAAACTCATCTGTCCTGAAAGCCTTGAGATCTTTCTCCCCACCTCAGCACTGTAGTATAACTAAGCCAAACTGCATGTCATGGGAAGAAATGCCTAATCTTTCTTGCTATCCTAAGCCTGTTCCCTCCTTTTTCTTGGGTTGTTCCTTTGGCCTGTTTTAGACCTCAGTCCTTTGGGATTAGGGTCTTTTCAGCCTGTTGCTTGTCAAGTATAAATATTATAACAAAATGAGTACAGTATAGTATGCTGCAGATGAGGGAAAGCAACTGAAAACTGGTGAATGAACGATTGCTCCTTTGGCTATGCCAGCATGTGTTATAACCATGGCTATGGTTTTGTGCCTTAGGGTTAACTACTTTTTAATGCCAGATAAACATCAAGAGCCAGCACAGTATGTTGGTCAAAGTGTTGGACTAGAACTGGGGAGACCCAGGTTCCAGTTTCCCATTAACCAAAGAAACTCACTGGGTGATTTTGCATCCGTCACTGTCTCTCAGCTCAACCTACCTCACAGGGTAACTTTTGTGGAGACAAAATGAAGGCAAGTCCTGCTGCAAGTGATTTTGAACTTTTAGAGAAAAGGTAAACTTAACAAATAAATAGTTGGAAGACACCCAGATGGAAAGGCTGTTGCCCTTGTGCTGCATGCATGAGATAGTCAAAATAAGATGTACTGCTGGGGACTCAAAATGTACTAAGGCTACTTCCATAAGATGTAAAAGTAAAGCTTTGATACAGCTATGATGAGGAAAGATTCAGTAAAGGCAAAACAAGTCTAATCCTGCAGCGTTATTTCCTGTTATTCCCTTTCAGTGGGGAAAAGTAGCATGAGGACATGAGTTGGATTGTGCCAACTTTGTTCTTCTCTGTTTTGCCTGTATTCCATTATTCTTCCTCAAAAGGGGATTTAGGGGAAAAGCAGAGGTCCTGTATGGGGCTCTGCAGACCAAATGAGCTGGGCCAGATGAGGTCTGTAGGAGCCAAGCTAGAATGTTTCCTTGGGAGCAGAGTCTTAAGCCAGATAGTTAGTGCAACCACGTTAATCAGAAATGCTTGCCTGAAAATAAGACGACCCATTTGGGTAAATAGATCTGTGCTACCCACAGAGATTTTAAAACCCTACTTTGTAACGGGGTTGGGAGGTAGGGGGAATTTCCTGTGACTGTCAAGAACCAGTCTCAGCGCTGTTAGCAAAACGCATACAGCTAGCTATATCCACTGGTATTAAAAGTTGTATCTTGAGACTTCTCTGAATAATGGTCTGTCAGGATGTGTGTGCAAAAAATTCAAAGAAGGAACTCACATTAAAATGGCTATTTTGGTTTCATTTCCTTGAGAATGACACATTACAGGTAATGTACTTTATTTCCAAATGTTACATTTCCATAGAGCAATTAACAGAAGATTTACCAAGGCTTCTATTCTGTAGAATTCATGAAATACATTAATATTGTTTAAACAATAGGCATTCTTCTCAAGGCACCCTCAGATCAATTGTGTATAAATGGTCTTTAAAGTATATTTGATTGATTTCACTGATAACATTAATTGGCATGCCAAAAATCAGAGTTTGTTTTCTGTTATTTAAAAGAGATACAGTATGGTAACTTTATATAACCCTCAGTCTGTTTTCAGAAATTCTGCAAGTTAGACCTTTGCTAAGAGAACCTGCTCTGTCACCCTGTGGGACAGAGAGAAAGACTAGCAGAAAGATAAAGAATCAGAGAAAAGGGAATGTCAGAAAGAGAGAATACAGTATGCATGGCCTGACTCACTTTGGGGCCTGACTCCATAACTACTGTCTGTCTCAGTTCCTGCCATCACAGGCACTCTGGCTTTCAAAAGATAATCCCAGGGGGATGCAGCTCTTAACAAAATAGTCTGTTCCACCTCAACTACAGCTAAGTTCCTTTTTTCTTTTCTTCTTTTTTCTTTGGGAATTTATCCTGAAGACCCAGTGGTTACTTACTCATAGAAGACCAAAGAAATCATTCTTTGAGACATTTATCCGGGGCCTGATTATCCTCTGCGTTGCAATTGCCATTGTTCTATTGTCCATTGCAGTATGTGATGGCCATTGGCTTTTTACAAAAGGAAAACTCTTTGGGCTGTGGCATTTCTGTACCATTGGAAGCAACAGCACCTTGAAATGTACCACCGATCTCTCTGTGACCAATATCAGAGGGATAAGCATAGGAATGACATTTGCAAGAAGTATGGCGTCTTTTGCTGTTGTTGTTGCAATCTTTGGCCTGGAACTTCTCATGGTCTCTCAAGTCTGTGAAGACATCAACTCAAGGAGAAAATGGTCCATGGGCTCAGTCCTCATTCTTTTCTCATTTCTGCTGTCATCTGCTGGAGTGGTGAGCTTCCTAATCCTTCTGAGGGACTATATCACTATCACAAGTTTTACGTTAACCTATTGGTGTGAATTTATTGCAACATTCCTTTTCTTCCTTAATGGAATCAGTGGACTTCACCTTAACAATCTAACCTTTCCATGGAACAGAGTGAGAAAAAATTAACATGATGAACAGCAGCTCAACCAAATACCCTGAGAATATATTGTTTGAGAAAGACACCAAGGGGGTTGTTTTTGAGGGGAATTGTTCAGTTTTGTTTTGCTTATAGCATAAAAGATTTCCAACAGCTTGCCACTTTCTAGAGGATGTCTCCAAACTCAGTTGATAATGGATGCTGAGTACTGGAAATGGGAAATTATAACCTGTTGGGATTTTAAATAATGCATCTAACCATAGTAATGGAATAGCAAAAAGTAACTTGCTTAATTTAAAACTCAGTTCATAAGGTTCAACGTCCTTAGTCCAGTTACAGTCATTATCCTTTAAGTGTCTCACTGAAATAAATAAGACAACAAATCTCACTATTTTCAACTGGGTTGGGTGGGGACCAAATTCTGTAGCCAAGTGGAATAAGACAATGCTGTGTGAATGTGTTTTGTTCTCACCCTACATTTCCATGTTTGTGTTCTTCATATCCGTAATTAGGATCACAAGAAACATTTGTACTATGCAGGGCATAGGGCACTGCCAACTAGAACTTCTCTTTCAAATAAACACAAATATTGCATGTTCACATGACCAGATGTAAGCCACTATTAAAAGCTATGCTTATTATTTCTTTCATTGGCAAATATGATTTATAAACCATGCCAGCACTGTATGCATTTTCTAACGAAGTAAACTGGATCCTAAGATCCTTTACTGCTGAGAAGCAAGCTATCCATCTAATATAATCTTTTAAAAAGAGTCCTGTGCTATTGCAGTTTAATGAATGGCGGTGGAGAGTCCACCCCTTCCTGCAAGCTAGAAATACTTTTTCATAGAGACATCTCAACTCCATTGCTGTGATATTCTTACCACAGAGGATGTAACTACAAAATGCCCTGTTCAATTTATTCCTGCTTTTCAAAATTACAGAAAATTAAGTTTTTATCCTTCTAAAAAGTACATTCTTAGCTAAGAATATAGGGTCAACCCTATCACCATAGATAGCATTTGCTTGGATATATATAGTGGTAAAAGTGGAAGGAGACTCATATACTCCTTTTTTGACATATAGCTTGTAAGATTGCCCTAAGACTTTCTTACAGTATGAATGAAACAAATTGTAAATCAGATTTAGTGTAAGTTTAGAGCATTCATTCTCTATTGTTCAGTGATAACTTGTGTCCTTTATTATATTCTGTAGTTTCATAATTTTTTACTATAACAATAATGCATTAAGTTCAGTAAACTGGGGACAGTTGTTGCTATTTTTAAAAATTTTAAATGTTTGACTCCATCCCTGTGGATTTTCTACTTCTAAATATCCCATATTATCAATCCAAATTTTCCATTATTGTCAACAAAAAAATTCAGTAGCATTAGAAATGCACAGATAAGATGTCAAATTGTCGATGGAGAAATTGCACTGAACCATTGTTTTTGAAAGAACCACTGTATTGCAGTAAAGCTGCATGTCTGATTGAATTCTGAGTTCACTAATTCTTATTTATACTTGTGTCTATACAGCTGGCTGTAAGACTATTTAGGAATGCCCTACCTGTTCTTCTAAGTTTACCTCTAAAATGTTTG
Organism: Candoia aspera; assembly: GCF_035149785.1. NCBI lineage: Eukaryota > Metazoa > Chordata > Lepidosauria > Squamata > Candoiidae > Candoia > Candoia aspera. Next base: position 216,399,989 of record NC_086153.1, read on the forward strand.
AAGAAGTTTCCAAGCCATCTTCAGCTAGGAATAAAGAGTCAGTATTTTGATAGTCTAGACAAGCTTCCCCCAATCTGGCGGGGTCGGATTAAATGCCAAACCCCAGCCAGCATTGCATAGGCTGCCTTGGGCAATGGGAGTTGTAGTGCAATATATTAAAAGGACCCCAAATGGAAAGAATGTGCTTGTCAATTAATTATTTGATTATTCATATGCCATGCTAACATGCTACTTTATATGTTTACCATGACCAAAAGAAGATATTCCATTCACTGTCCCTTGGGAAGATCTTGGCACTTCACTCAACTTGCATTTTTATTATTACCTCTCATGAATGGTTAGGCTTTGCACAGTTGAAGAACATGAGATGTCACTACAGTGAAGTATCTCCAAATCCTTCCCAGGGTGAGGGATGCCCTGAGATTAGCAAATCCCATCTATCTGTATGGTTTTGTGGTCTATATAGATTAAATTGTATGAATCTGAAGGAAGATACATTTGTTTGATTGGAGCTTTGATGTTTTCACATTGAGAATAGTTTTTAAAAACAATAGCTTTTTTTCCTCAGTTGCCAGATGTCTATCATGTTACTAATTTCATTCAACAGCTTTCCCAACCATCTTGTGAAGAAATTTGAACTTGCCTTGAAAAAAAGAATCTGCTAAAGAACTTAAGACAAACTCTGATCTCTGTGGACCTTTCTAAATGGTTAGCCTGCAATACAACAAATGTGAAATTCTTCCAGGTTTCTTGGATGATATACTGCTCGTGTCTGCTGTTGTATTGTTTTCATTTTTCTTGCACTGATTATTTCATCCTTTGCCTGGAATTTCAGCTCATGTTCAAAAGGTTGAACACTCTCTTCTCATGGGCTAAATGAATGGCCATCATCCTTGCCTTTCAAAAACGATGGTTCTGATTAAATTTGGCCTTCAAAACTATCCAGTTGCAGTACTTTAGAGACCACTTGTAAGCTGGTCAAAAGTTGAAAGAGCTATAAATACTATTTACAGTTGACTCTTCTTTGTCCTATTAAAGGCCATTTGCCGGTAAATGCCAGAGAGTGTTTGTTTAGGTGATCTTTATCTCTAATAATTATTGTTTTATTAAGTAAGTTATAATATGTAAGCTTTTCTAAACTGTTTTCTACAAACTATAAAAGAAAATTGGAAGATATCTAGGATCTGAATGTCAAATGTTCAATAAACTACTTTTTAAATGGATAATTCTAGTCACCTATAAATGTCACAGCTGGGATACATATAGCAAATGCAAGTGAATATCTATGCACATACATACATCCCTGTATTTCCACTAAATGATACAGAAAAGGAGATGGAAAAGATTCTCAGAGAAATCAGAATTTGATCTTTAAAAACCTTTGTAAAATAGATGTAAACTGATAACTTCCTTGCTGTGCAAAACTACAAAATTAGAAAAAAGGGATGTAACTTAAGAATTTTGAGCAGAGATTCATTAGATAGTAAAGTGTGCAGAAATGAAATGCAGTGTGCTTGCTCACTAGACCATTAGAGTTAAAACATTCCTGAACAATGTATTTATCCAGAGTGTTTCCTGACTTTTCTCTAATTAATCCTAGAATGACTAGATGAGTTTTTAAAATAAAAACTAAGACTATAAGCAGTAAAATATACCTGGCAGTATATTTTACTGCTTTCAGCTTTGCATGGTACATAGTTGTTGGACTATATGATCCCACATGCAGGGTACTTAGCAGAAGAGACTGAATTTCTTCAGAAAAAAATAGTGATCCGGGTATACCACATGGTGGAGATATACACCTTCTAGAAATAAATAGCTACTGAAAGATGCTGTCTCCCTTACTCATGCTGAAGAGAAATCCAACATCTCTGAATAGCATGAAGTTGAGGAAGGTTGAGGTAAGACACTTTATGCATTGATCAAATCGAACCAGGAAATTCTGTTCAGATAGTAGACAACATCTTCATTGAATATTTAGCTTAGGCTTGTAAATCATGACAATTTGTTCAGTAAAGGATTGCTTCAAAATAGTCATAGTAGGCAAGATAGACATGTCAAAAATGACTCATGGAGTATTGGTAGGGCTATCTATCTGCCAATGCGTATTATTTAGTCTTCTCAGACTTTTTGTCTGCAGCAAATGTGCATATTAAAGTATGCATGTTTATTTACACACTCACAAAAGGTGGGGTGGGGGAAAGAGAGCACACAAGATGGAAGCTTGGCCAGAACTAAATTGACATAGATGATGCTTCTTGCCATTTGTGCAAAGTTTGACGTAAGACAAATAAAAGCTTAAGGATGATGAGGCTAAATTAAGAAAGACCCTAATTTTAATTACTCCAGTAATTCCACATATTTATGATACTTCTCCCTGTGTGATGTTCTATTATCAGGACAGACAACCATCCAAACATGCTGGGAAGATGTGTGACAGCTCCCCTCTCCTCCTACCTTGGGGTCTGTTTACTGATCTCTCACTTGGAGCTAACAAACAAGTTGCTTTACTTTTGAATTTCTGTTCAGATAACCAAGTATACAAACACAACTTTATGGCTACACATCACATTCCAGATAGTGGTTGATACCAACAGAACCTACCACCACTAATGGTCTTGCAACAAAGGCACGAAAGAGTCTAGGGGTGGCACAGGGTTGGGTAGCCAGAGGCCACTCTGGGAGATAAATGAAGCAGCCACCTCAGTGGGTTGGTTCTCAAACTTGGTAGCACCCTAACATGACAGATTAATTTGTGTGATGCCCATCCCACGAATAAAACTAATGATTTCATTGGCATTGGACAAGAAATAAATGTATAGCTTTTAATAACTGAATTTTAATTTAGAAGTCACAAGGGTTATTTACATATTTATAATTGAGATTTATAAGGCCACACAACCCAAACACAGTTACGTTTGCTGTATCTAGCAATTATCCATTAAGAGCTTGGGCAGGCAATTTAAGGAGAAAAGCCCAGACTGAGTTTTGACAGTGTTCCCATTTTGCTTGTACAAGCTTAATCAGATTTTTTTTTAAAATGTACCCCCTCCCCTCTAAGTTACATGAAACTCTTGGGGGAGGATCATGGTCACAGCTGTCAGAACTGCTTATCTTTATACTCTTGGGTGTAAAGCTATGTGAGAATGGGGGTTGATTTGTTTTTATGCTTTACAGAGTGAAACCAAGTGAAAACCAAGCAATACAAAAGGGCTCTGGTTCCCCCCACCCCCCAGCATTATGCAGGAGCAGAGGTTGGATTAAATGATCTCCAGCCATTGCAGGCTATAATCAGGGGGGAAAAAATCTTAATGGGAAGAACTGTTCAACAATAGATCAGCCAGCTTAGACGGATTTTCTTTGTTTACACTGAAGTTTTCATCTGTTCTCCACCATAACATGACAAAAACCTATGCTGACAGTTTTCAGCTTTAAGTACCATGAAAAGAAGATGCTAGGTGGACACCCCCCACCCCCGCAGCACTAGGTCAAAACCAAACAAACTAGAACTTAGTACAATGTGTGAAGTCAACCATAGAAAAAACAAAATGGGCAGAATATAGCTGTAGGTTCTGTGTGAGATGTCTAAATGTTTCGGGAGTGTCCAAGAATCCTGGACCACAACTCCCACCATCCTTGTACACATTGGCTTATGACGACGAGAGTTATAGTCTAACACACCTAGGGGCCACCAGCTTGTGGCAAGCTGGTGTAAGGGGGAAGAGAGCCCAGAAAGTTCATTGTCGGCTCTGGCTGCCCTCGGAGAGAAAGTGATTTTTTGGTGTGGTCAGATGCAAACAGCTCCTGCAGAACAAAGAAATCCGTCTCCCATCAGGCTCTGGCTCTTGCATTTGCATCATATGGCCCAGAAGTATTATGACTACTGATAAGCTACAACAGTATTTTCACTGGGGAGACACTTGGCACGGGCAGCGGTTAAACAAGAATCAGATGCAATAATACAAGAACACATGCCTAAATTTCACAGTGGAATGATTCCACAAAGCAGCTGTATTGCCCTAACCACAGAACAATACTGAAACCATGTCAGATCAAGCCACTGCCTCTATCAATATTCACTGATAAAAATACACAGAAGCAGAAGACAGACATGAACTACTGACACTAGTTTGAACATTGTACAGTGAACTTAAATACTTTGGGCAAGTTTCTCCAGAGAAGGTTTTTCACAAAAAACACAGCTACTGCAAATGCTACTCATGTGCTGATTATTACAGAGATTAAGTAGCTAAGAAAGCACTCTTGCAACAGATTGATCAGGTCCTTCAGATAGGATATAATGAGAAACAAGCAATGGAAGGCAGGGATGAGGAACCCTCCAGATCTTCCTAGACTCTATCTCTCATCAGTCCCATTCAGCATGGCTAATGGTCAGAAATGCTGAAAATTGTAGTCCCATAGAATTGGGAAGAGCCACAAGTATACAGAGCCAACGTGGTGTAGTGATTAAATGCACCAGGCTAGAAACCAGGAGATGGTGAGTTCTAGTCCCACCTTAGGCACAAAGCCAGCTGGGTGACCTTGGGCCAGTTACTCCTTCTCAGCCCAGGAAGCAGGCAGGGGCAAACCACTTCTGAAATCTTGCCAGAAAACTGCAGGGACTTGTCCAGGCAGTCACCAGGAGTCAACACTGACTCAAAGGCACATGCACACACACAGGTATATGCCTGGCACCTCCCAAACTCATTAGAGCTTTGTAAATCAAAAGCAATCCCTTGAATTAGGCTCAGAAAACAACAGGAAATCAGGTCAGAAAAACAGACATGAGATTTTCTTATCTTCCTGATCACACTTCTGTCTTAAATGAAGCTACACAGCAGTCTCTCATGGAGTGACTTGTAGTCTAGCTTCCAGGTGGCAGTCCCAGGTGGCAGTCCCAAAGCGAGACAGAGCCATAATCAGCTCTCAAGAGGAGGTCGTAAAGGCCATTATGGCAGCCAAGTTGCCAAGATCCTCAACAGCAAACTCATAAGTCCACCCAGTTCCTAGCAAAATCCCTTGACCAATTTTGGGTGTGGCTTTGATGCTAAAGGGATATTTCTTCTCTTTGCAGGAAAACTTGCACTCTATCCTGTTCACACATTTTCCCAAGAAATATAACCAGTTTATAAGTCAGAGTCATATTTTGTCTAAAGGACAATATTGTTCAGAATCAACACTCCGATAAGAAATCAAAAAGAGAAGAGAGCATATAATCTCCTGAAGTGTGAAGTGATCTTTTCACACATCATCTTTGCAAAATAATCCATGTGATAGCAAGGTTCGGTCCATAGCCTAAGTCAGGCTGTAGGTAGAATTAACAACTAGCTTTTAAGTCCTGAACCACAATGCCTGATTAGGTGAATGAAAGTTTCTAATTTCCTCTGAGTAATTAGCATATTCTTGTCTGCACTGGAAGCCTTCACATTTTACTCAGAATTGGTTAAGAAGGTCGTCTTTCCTCCTGAGGACCAGGCTTTGCCAGCTGCAAGACTTGAGTGAGCCCACTTACTTCATTTGGAAACAAAGAGCTGTGATGCTTGTGGGAACCGAGATGCTTCCTTAAGTGCCACTGCCACCACTTTCTGTGAAGCTCCTGCTGGACCTGAACAAAAACTTTCAGTTTAGTAAGAAGGTTCATGATTACCTTAAGACAAAGAGGAGGCTCTCTCCCTGTCCAATGTGTGGGGGTCAGGTCAAAACCTTTGCAGTCAATAACAAGGGCAAATCACTCTTGTGCACTATCCTGCCCTGATGATGTGTGATTAGCCACTACCTGCCTGCAGAGGAAGGAAGCAAAGCCAAAATAGAGACAACCAATTGCAGTCCCATGGGTATGCAAGTAGAAAAGGGGAAGACAAGGGCAAAGGAAAATCAAAAGCCCCATAAATGGAGAAATGTGGTGAAGAACCAAGAAGAAGAATAGGCTGAGGTCTCCTAAAGCCTGACTAGTCTGTTGGTTCCTGTTCTACCCAACACTCTTTCTCCATTCAGACATGCCCTGAAAAAAATGGTGGTGAGAGACAAAGCAAAGTTCGTACTTAAAGTCTTCTAGGAAGATCTCTAAGAACTTTCCCTAATCCCCATCTTACTCTTTTCTTCCCCCCTTTCCCTTATGTTCCCTTCTCCCACCCAGGTTTAGAATATTATGATGAATTTAGTAATCATGTGTCAACTTACAGTGATTAATTTTGAACTCTTATTTAACCATTTAAAAAAAGCAAAAGGGTGTAATTTGGTCTGATTCTTAAACTTATGTTTGCAGTTTACTCAAACAAACATAAAAGAAAAAAGATGTGTGTTTTGCATAGCTGTGGAGTAGCCATGCTAGAGAGAATAAAATGGATCACTGAGAAAAATATCAAATAAATACAAGAAAACCGGGAAGTGGTTTTCCCAGAGTTGACAACTGGGTGCAAAGTCCAACTGCTGAATGTGAGTAGCCCAAAGGGATGATCTCAGACTGTGGACCACTGACTGTTACCAATAGTAAATGTGGGTAGCTCAAGAGGTATAACCTACTGACAGATTCATATCAGAAGACATTCCCAGAGTAAAGGGCTGCCTGACTAACCCACATTTATAGGACACCTGGAAAAGGGATTCCTAGAGGGTGGAGTGACTGACTTGTCCCATAGCATATGTGTGTGTGAGGAAAGTGAGACTATGCGAAAACATACACCCAGCCCCAAGCTGGGCTCAACACTAACAACATGCATATCAAACTTGCTTCAAAACGCCTTTTCAGCTTCAGAGCCAAAGTGCAGCACATGGCAGAATGTACTGGCAGGGACTGTTTTATTTGCCTTATTATAGGGTCAACAGACACTTTCAAATGGCCCTGTTTCCACTCTCCAATTCCTCCAAAACGTTTTGAACTCAGTTGCGTGTGATCATCTTCACCCTCTGCTGAGAACTGGAGGGGACCAGCATGAGACAGTCAGAGCATCCTACAGCCAACCAATGGAGTGCAAAAACAGTGCAAAAATTATCATTCAGTAAGTTCACAACCCCAACCCCAAACTACAGCCACTCCTGGAGTAAAAAAAATCTCATCCCCACTAAGGAGAAAAAATATATATATATTACTGCTCTCTTCTTCTCTGGGCATTTGGTTCTTTTCCCTAATCTGATCTGTTGGAGTTTGGCCTGCACACACATTTCCAGTGAAAGCAGTGATGGTGGCATGACATGGAAGTTTAGCAGCCAGATGCTTTTTTCCAACTTGGTGATAGGTCAAAGTTCAGTACAGGCTGTTGATACCAGCTAGGAATATCAAAAGAGCTTTTCCAGGCCTAGCTAGCAATTGCCTGGAAGTTTTAAGATTGGGTTTGCTGATAAAGATGGCTTATATAACTCTAGCAAATCAAGCCTTTTACAGGGATTGTGAAACCGATTAGAAGCTGACCAGAAGGCACATTACCTGGTAAGGCAGCCTGTCAATTTGACCAGACAGCTCCAAGTTCTGGTTTCAGGAGGGGGTATGAGGCAAGAACTCTAGCAAATGAGAAGACAAAGCGTCCTCAAGCCCCCTGGAGTTTCAAGGATGATTTGGCCATTTCTCTTGTGCTGCAGTTGGCTGGAATTAAATCAGCAAAGTTGCCCAGGACAAAGGTTGCTGTGAGAACGTAGCCTGGAGATGCTTTCAAAGGGATGCCAGAGTCTCCTGTGGAAGTCCCCATGGCTCCTCCCTGGCTTCTCTGCTTCCTGGTCTGAAAGACTTTCACAGGAACATTTTCCCCCATCCCAATTTCTTTCTGGAGAGACAGCAGTCAGCTAGGGAGATGCTTGTACAACAAAGGCTGGGGCATAAATCCACATCCCAATCACAATAACTTCAAATAAATGTTCTTCTGGTTTGAGAAAAAGAATTCAGAACCAGTTTCTTTCCCACCAACCTGGACAACAATGATTTATAAAGCACTTTGGGGAGGGGCAGCATGAGCATGGAATAAAAAAAGGGGGGACCCCAACTTGTACAAGATCCCCTCCATCAGATTTGCAACTGGAGGAAAGGACAGATCCAAAAGAACTTCAATAGCCCGTAATGGAGCCCATTAGGAAACATGGCCTGTGAAAAGACATTGGCTACATATTCCCACTGTGGTCCTAAAGAGCAGTGGTGTCACTTTTTTTTTCCTTTCATCTGCTCATGTTCTGTGCATTTAACAGGAGTTTGATGTTTGATGCTCCAAAACTGGAGAAATAGTAGTAAAGGTGACCAAGGAAACTTACAAAAAATAGAAAGCTCTTCTCTTTCCATTAGCTTCTATTCCACACAGCTATGGCCCTTTCCCCACTTGATCCTAACCAGTGCATAAACATGCCCTTGCCCCACGTTTTTCTCCGGCTCCATGACATGCCTTCAGCAAAGGATCATTACCTTGTTGTGGTGCTGGAGCTTGAGCACCTCAGTGATGCCATGAGCTAAACCGTGAAGGGCCACCCAAGACGGGAAGGTCATGACAGAGAGGTCAGACTAAATGCGATCCCTGGGGAAGGTAATGGCAACCCACCCCAGTATTCTTGCCGTGAAAACTAAATGGATCAGTACAACCAGAGATATGTCAGTATACCATCGGAAGATGAGACCCCCAGGTCGGAAGATGGTCAAAATGCTACTGGGGAGGAACAGAGGAGGAGTTCAACTAGCCCCAGACGTGATGACGCAGCTAGCTCAAAGCCAAAAGGACGGCTAGCGGCCGACGGTGCTGGTGGTGAATGGTGAATCCGATGTTCTAAGGATCAACACACCATTGGAACCTGGAATGTAAGATCTATGAGCCAGGGCAAATTGGATGTGGTTATTGGTGAGATGTCAAGATTAAAGATAGACATTTTGGGTGTCAGTGAACTGAAATGGACTGGAATGGGCCACTTCACATCAAATGACCACCAGATCTACTACTGTGGACAAGAGGACCACAGAAGAAATGGAGTAGGCTTCATAATTAATAGTAAAGTGGCTAAAGCAGTGCTTGGATACAATCCAAAAAACAATAGAATGATCTCAGTTTGAATTCAGGGCAAGCCATCTAACATCACAGTGATCCAAATATACGCCCCAACCACAAATGCTGAAGAAGCTGAAGTAGAGCAGTTCTATGAGGATCTGCAGCACCTACTGGACAACACACCTAAAAGAGATGTTATTTTCATCACGGGAGACTGGAATGCTAAGGTGGGCAGTCAAATGACACCTGGAATTACAGGTAAGCATGGCCTGGGAGAACAAAACGAAGCAGGACATAGGCTGATAGAATTTTGTCAAGACAATTCACTCTGCATAACAAACACTCTCTTCCAACAACCTAAGAGATGGCTTTATACGTGGACTTCACCAGATGGACAACACCGAAATCAGATTGACTACATCCTTTGCAGCCAAAGGTGGCGGACATCTATACAGTCAGTAAAAACAAGACCTGGAGCTGACTGTAGTTCAGATCACGAACTTCTTCTTGCACAATTTAGGATCCGATTAAAGAGATTAGGGAAGACCCACAGATCAGCTAGATATGAGCTCACTAATATTCCTCAGGAATATGCAGTGGAGGTGAAGAATAGATTCCAGGGACTGGACTTAGTAGATAGGGTCCCGGAAGAACTCTGGACAGAAGTTCGCAACATTGTTCAGGAGGTGGCAACAAAATACATCCCAAAGAAAGAGAAAACCAAGAAGGCAAAATGGCTGTCTGCTGAGATACTAGAAGTAGCCCAAGAAAGAAGGAAAGCAAAAGGCAACAGTGACAGGGGGAGATATGCCCAATTAAATGCAAAATTCCAGACGTTAGCCAGAAGAGATAAGGAATTATTTTTAAACAAGCAATGTGCGGAAGTGGAAGAAGACAATAGAATAGGAAGGACAAGAGACCTCTTCCAGAAAATTAGAAACATCGGAGGTAAATTCCAGGCAAAAATGGGTATGATCAAAAACAAAGATGGCAAGGACCTAACAGAAGAAGAAGAGATCAAGAAAAGGTGGCAAGAATATACAGAAGACCTGTATAGGAAGGATAACAATATTGGGGATAGCTTTGACTGTGTGGTCAGTGAGCTAGAGCCAGACATCCTGAAGAGTGAGGTTGAGTGGGCCTTAAGAAGCATTGCTAATAACAAGGCAACAGGAGACGACGGCATCCCAGCTGAACTGTTCAAAATCTTGCAAGATGATGCTGTCAAGGTAATGCATGCTATATGCCAGCAAATTTGGAAAACACAAGAATGGCCATCAGACTGGAAAAAATCAACTTATATCCCCATACCAAAAAAGGGGAACACTAAAGAATGTTCAAACTATCAAACAGTGGCACTCATCTCACATGCCAGTAAGGTAATGCTCAAGATCCTGCAAGGTAGACTTCAGCAATTCATGGAGCGAGAATTGCCAGATGCACAAGCTGGGTTTAGAAAAGGCAGAGGAACTAGGGACCAAATTGCCAATATCCGATGGATAATGGAAAAAGCCAGGGAGTTTCAGAAAAACATCTATTTCTGTTTTATTGACTATTCTAAAGCCTTTGACTGTGTGGACCATAACAAATTGTGGCAAGTTCTTAGTGGTATGGGGATACCAAGTCATCTTGTCTGCCTCCTGAAGAATCTGTATAACGACCAAGTAGCAACAGTAAGAACAGACCACGGAACAACGGACTGGTTTAAGATTGGGAAAGGAGTACGGCAGGGCTGTATACTCTCACCCTACCTATTCAGCTTGTACGCAGAACACATCATGCGACATGCTGGGCTTGAGGAATCCAAGGCTGGAGTTAAAATTGCTGGAAGAAGCATTAACAATCTCAGATATGCAGATGATCCCACTTTGATGGCTGAAAGCGAAGAGGAACTGAGGAGCCTTATGATGAAGGTGAAAGAAGAAAGTGCAAAAGCTGGCTTGCAGCTAAACCTCAAAAAAACCAAGATTATGGCAACCAGCTTGATTGATAACTGGCAAATAGAGGGAGAAAATGTAGAAGCAGTGAAAGACTTTGTATTTCTAGGTACGAAGATTACTGCAGATGCTGACTGCAGTCAGGAAATCAGAGGACGCTTAATCCTTGGGAGAAGAGCAATGACAAATCTCGATAAAATAGTTAAGAGCAGAGACATCACACTGACAACAAAGGTCCGCATAGTTAAAGCAATTGTGTTCCCCGTAGTAACATATGGCTGCGAGAGCTGGACCATAAGGAAGGCTGAGAGAAGGAAGATCGATGCTTTGGAACTGTGGTGTTGGAGGAAAATCCTGAGAGTGCCTTGGACTGCAAGAAGATCAAACCAGTCCATCCTCCAGGAAATAAAGCCAGACTGCTCACTTGAGGGAATGATATTAAAGGCAAAAATGAAATACTTTGGCCACGTAATGAGAAGACAGGACACCCTGGAGAAGGTGCTGATGCTAGGGAGAGTGGAAGGCAAAAGGAAGAGTGGCCGACCAAGGGCAAGGTGGATGGATGATATTCTAGAGGTGACGGACCCGTCCCTGGGGGAGCTGGGGGTGTTGACGACCGACAACAAGCTCTGGCGTGGGCTGGTCCATGAAGTCACGAAGAGTTGGAAGCGACTAAATGAATAAACAACCACCATGACATGCCCTGTATCTCTTCCTCAGTCTATGAACGAGGCAGGTTTAAACAGTCCTTAATTGTCCCACTGTTAAAGCAGGGTGTTCCCCCGCTGCTCCCCACACCACCCAAGGGCAGCCTCAAGGTACATAAAATCCATCACCTGGGAGGCAAATCAGGTAGCTGCAGTGCCTTGAAAAGAAGGCAGGAGGAGGATCAGCCACAGGAGCAGCTGATTCCATGCTTATATAATGTTCTGCCCACTCGTAGATGGATGGCAAGCAGTTCGACTCAGCTGGCAAAAGGCTTCCATGTTAACCAGATCAGAGGTGGGCCCCAATAGCTAAGAAATCATTGTTTGGATAGGCTACATTCATGCATCATGCTATACTGAGATTTAAAATCACTGCTGGAAGAGAGCAGAGTGATACAGTTCACACAACAATGTGTGGCTTCACATATCACAGAAATCGGAAGCAAATCAGTAACACAGAAGTCCCTTTCCTTGCTCGAACATCTGGAATATTGAAAGCATCTTAGGGCATTTTCACAAAATGGCTTCAGCGGTGGGAGCGCCTGATCATCAAACACTCCATTACCAAGAACAAACTGGTTGCTCCATTGACCACCACCTCTACCCCTTTAAGATCACGCTCATTTCCGTTTCTTCCTTTTTCCTGGACAGGTGGACTCTCTCTGTCCCTGACTGATTTTATTTTCTAAGGCGGCTTCTGGGATATGTGTGGGACTTAAGGGCATCCTTGAAAATAAAGATGATGTTTGAGACTGGAATTTTTTTTGTAATATGCTAGCCTCCCATTTATTTCTTTTATTAAAAGGATCAAAATTAATAAAAGAAAAATTGGGTGAAGCACGGAGCCCAAGAGGCACATTGATGCCCATGGGTACCATGTTGGCAACCCAAGGATTTAGTGCCATGAGAGACCTAGGTCTTAAAACTGAAGATTCATAAGGATTCCTTCCTCCTACCTTTAAAGTTTGAATCTGCTGTGTACACAGATTAATAGCTTTGTCATATGTTCTCCATCCTTAAGAGGATGATAAGCAGATAAGAATAAAATGTTCAAAACCTACATAGGATGAAGCTATCAATGGCTATTAGCTATAATGGCTATATATTACATATACCTCCGTATTAGGAAGGGTATGCCCCTGAGTGCTAGTTGATGGGGAACCTATGGTGAAAAGTGCTATTGTTCTGCAGTTCTGCATCTGGTGGGCTGCCATGGGAAACAGGATGCTGGGTTAGACAAACTTTTGATCTTATCCAGCAGGATTCATGACTAAATTTCAGGGAAGCTTACCTCTCCATTAAGAAAACAGTAAAGCACAGCCACAGCCAGACCCTGAAACAAAACAGGCAAATGTTCATTATGAAGTACACAATAGCAAATGGCAGACTGCCACTCCAGAAGGAAGCCGGAACGTCATTTAAAAAAAAAAGAATCACGCTGAACTTTGATGCATGTGGTGAACGGGGATCGTATTGCAGCTTAGATAGTTCCAAAGGCCAAGGCTGATGATGGGATGTTTACTTTATGCTGAACCTGCTGGTGGTTTGCAGCATCCCACATATTCTTCTTACAATATGCCTTTACCAGTTATGCTGCTAATTGTGTAAGGTGCTTTGAAAAAAACACAGCATAAAATAATCCAATACAGAAGATAGGCATTATACCTATACCAACCTGAGTGTGAACCTGTAAACGTGGTAGGCCAGCCTCCTCCAGCCAGACACCCCCTCCTACCCAGACAGTTATGTGGGAAATTCTGGGAGTTGTAATCCTAACCCATCTGAAGGTTGCCAGATTGGGGAAGGTGGCTAGAGATACTTAACTACCTTCGTGCTTGGGTGTATTCTCTGAGACCCTAACCTAAGTATCTAAGGAGATTTTCATCAGAAGATCTAGACCCCTCTTACCTGGAAAGATCCTAGGGCTTTTTCAAACAGAGCCTGGACTTCCATGATGCCATTTGTGGTGTCAAAAGGGAAAAAAGCAAAGATAATGTAATGGACTCCAAAGAGAGGGATGAGCACCAGTGTTGATTTAACAAGCCTCCTAGGAGCAAGGAGAGAGAATAACAATAGAAAAAAGAGGGCCAGTTTGATACTGGCTTTGGGATACAGATGGGTTCTGTGTTAGCTGGGGGCCATCCCAATGTGTTACATTGCCACTTAAATGGCATGGCCAGTGGTCATGCTGATGGGAAATTACAGGTAGTCCTCGCTTAACAAACACAATAGGGACCAGAATTTTGGTTGGTAAGTGAAGTGGTCATTAAGTGAATCCGACCCAATTTTATGACCTTTTTTGCAGCATGCATTAGATGAATCACATGGTTCCCCATTGATTTTGCTTGCCAGAACCTGGCCGGGAAGGTCGAAAATGGCGATCGCGTGACTACAGGATGCTGCGACAGTCATAAATGCAAACTGGTTGCCAAACGCCCAAATCATGATCCCATGACTGTGTTGACACTGTGACAATCATAAGTTTGAAGACTGGTCATAAGTCATTTTTTTCAGCACTGTCGTAAGTCTGAACCATCACTAAATGAATGATTGTTAAGCAAAGACTACCTGCATGGGAATGGTAGCCCAATACATCAGGATAATGCCAGGCTGAGAAACCTGCCCTGCGGGGTGACTGCAGAAGGATTGCCACAGCTGTTTCAGCTGATACTATACAAAAGACATAATAGGGATTTGCCTCTCAAAATGCCCTCATATTTTTCTATATGTTTCTGATGGCGAACCTTGCCTTCACCAAACAACCTCTTTTCCTGTTTTCCCCCAAGATGTTGACAGGGTGGATTCATCCCCTCCTATTATGCTGTACACTTGACTTTTAACCTCCTAGCAAGAGATGAGGTTCCCAACTGGAGCAGCTGGACTCTGTATCCTGTTCTATTCCCTGCTCCTAACAATGTGGATGAGCATAAGAGCAGGTTCCTTAAACAGAAATGTAGATAGGTTAGCACCCCTCAGTTTATTGGGGCAATTATCCTTGAGGAAACTTTCCAGGCAGATCCAAGACACGCAAACGAAGAAAACCTTTGCCCTGTGGTCAGTTGGCTTGCTGCTGAGTTTATCTGTGAGGCTGGTTAAAGAAACCACCTTACTTGTATTGACTGGAGTCCTTGCCTCTTCCATCTGGCCATCGAAGTTTGTTCATCAGAATCCTTACAATATTAACAAAGAGAATAAAATTGATCTAGAAAACAAGGAAACACAACTGAGATATTGCTGATAGCATTGAAAAACAAACATTGAGGTGATTCTTCAATGCACTTGCTCCATTTCCCCACCAGTGCTCTTCTAGGATCACCTAGCTGTAATTGAGGAGATACAAGCTTTATCCTAGATAACAGTAATAAGCTCAGCACCATAACAAAGATTGCTATAACTTACTAGTGGGAAAACAGACAAGTATTTATCTGGGAAATTAGCTATGAAATAGACTTACAACAATAGAAGCCACCACAGGGCCTTGAATGAGCCACAGGACATGTGTAAGATGCATATCCCAGCATCTGTAAAGACAGCAAAAAATATAAAAATAAAAATGCAATTGTCAGATGAATGACAGGTAAGCATTTCGAATACCTGTGGGTGAATGTGCTAGAAAACACTGTCCTGAAAGAAACATATCACTGAAGAATGCAACCATCAGGTATTTCTTACCATCTATCACATTGGTGCAAATTACACAGGCACATGTAATTATTAGAACACTCAAGAGCAGCCTTTCTCAACCTTTTGACCCTGGGGGAACCCTTGAAATATTTTTCAGGGCTCAGGGAACCCCTGAATATTCAGGCTCAAATATAGGCCAGGAGTTACAAAATTATTTCATTCGTTTCACGTCTTGGCCTGTATATGTGCATTGACAGTGTTCTTGAACTAAAAATAAAGAATGAAACTTGCCTCTTCAATGTGAAGTTGCCCGAAATCGAAATATTTTTTTAAATAAACCGTGATCTCCCAGGGAACCCCTGGTGACCTCTCATGGAACCCGAGGGTTCCGTGGACCCCTGACTGAGAAACCCAGCTCAAGAGGGTACATTGGGAGGGTGCGGCGGAGGGACAGTCTTGTTTGGGCTAGAGAGCATGACAGATGATATCTAAGGAAGGTCTGAAAAGTTCAGATGAACTCAAGAATCTGCAGTGATGTAGCAAAGCAAGGAGTCATTACAAAAACTCTTCACTTTTCTGTTGTTTGCCAGATCTAAAGGTTGATTCACACAGGCACACGTACAGGTAGGTCGCGATTAGTGCGAGTTCGAATAGTGCGATATTCGATTTAGTGCAAATTGTAGATTGGTAACAGGTTGCATTTAATGCGAGCAAAAATTCAGTGAATGTGAGGCAACATGCACAATTGCCACTGGGGTTTTAGGTAACTGTTTTGTACAAAATGGAGAAAAGGAAGATTCCATTCAAGGAAAGCTCAGAAAAGAAGAGGCTCGTTTTGAAGAACTGCAGCAGAATACGGGAGATACAGGCACGCCTGGGATACGGACTTAACCTCCAGCTTGTCTTTTGTTCTCTTGATCTCTTGATCTGTTTTAAACATCTATGAGATCTATCTATCTATTCTAGAAGACAGATAGGAATGGTATTTGGATTTTTTTTGTTCTTATTCTGCTTTCTATAACTACTATGTGACTTTGTTAAAAATAAATTTAAGCTGTAAGTATATTCTTTTAATCCTTAATTGTTATATTTCGTTAATAAACATATAAACATTATGTTTAAAATTTTTCATTGCTTATTTCTATTAAACTGGAACCAATTACCCGATTTTCCATAGAAATATCACTTTGGATAGTGCAAATTTGAATAATGTGGCCATTTTATGCAATCCATTATCAGCACTAACTGAGACCTACCTGTACTTACCACCATGATGGTTGCAGTACCAGGGTATGTTTCCTGTACAGATAAAATAACTAAAAAACACCAATGGCAGAGTTTTATCACCAAGCACTGTGCTTATCAATGAAATCAATTCATAAATTCATAAATCTCTGTGACCCACCAATATGGGTTATTGGATTTCCACAGAAGAGATTTGGCTCATATCTTTTTTCAGCATAATGCCACTCTCCTTTATCCTACCTTATAGGACTGTTGTGACTGTTGTGAGAACAGAAGAAAATTCTTTCTGTATATCTCCTCTGCCCAAGAACTTACACCAGTTTCTCTCATCAAATTGTTTTACAAACTTTCTGAAGCCCTAAAAAAGTTATAAAGCTGGCCTCGTTTAATTGTAAAATCTTATACTAAAATGGCTCTTTGGAAAAGAAAGAGTTTGAAGGAGTTGCCTCAGCTTCTCAGCTCCTTTTTCTTTCATTTGATGTGTTCAACTCATTTCCCAGTTTCTGAACCCAGTACTGGATTGCATTCCCTTTTGAATGTGAACATTGCAAAACCTCCCTCTAGTGGATGGGAAATTATCAAAATCGAAAAGCTTAATGGCGTAAGTACAGTAATCATGTTTTAAGAGCCTGTTTAATGTAGTGGTTAAGGCATTGGGTGGGAGACCCTGAGTTCTAGTCCCAGCTTAGGCACAAAACCAGCTGGGTGTCCTTGGGCCAGTCCCTCTCTCTCAGCCCTAGGAAGGAGGCAATGGCAAACCACTTCTGAAAAACCTTGCCAAGAAAACTGCAGGGACTAGTCCAGTCAGTTGCCAAGAGTCAACACTGACTCAAAGGCATCAAAAAAAAAAGTTTTAAGGGACCTGCCATTTCTGCTAAAAGAGAGTAAAATAGCTGCTTTTTAAGAATTTGTATTGGTGTTTTTAATCATACCAAGAAATGCAAACAACGACTGCTACACCTGTAAATATAGTGCAAAAAGCTCCTGAGAGATGTCACGTTCTCACAGAATAGTTTTGGGCGACTATAATGAACTCTGTACAGTCTGTTGGATTCAGCTGAGTTCTCCTCCTAGCCCAAATAGCTAAATAACCCATTAAGTGTGTTGCCAAATCATGCTGCATGTTGTCAGTCCAAATATGTATCATGCTATCATTTAGCATGTTGCTTCCTCAAAAACCCAGGCTAAAAATCACGATTTGTTTGGCAGCAAGAAGCCAGGATCTCAACCTCTAACAAACTCCTAAATAATGTTGAGTTTGTTTACCCCAGCAGAAGGATCCAAATGGAGGCCAACAGCCTACGTTTCACTGCACACTGCTTGTTCTTGGGAAGCCAGATTCATCAGAACAGGGGACAGAATCATTATCACCATCTTTGGGAAAGGTATAATAACCTTGTTATTTTATTTTATTAATAAAAGTGAGTTCCAGGATAAGTAGAAAAGGTATCTCCCTGTGATATCTATTCAGCAGATGTGAAAATGGTTTGAAACCAGCTTAACTGGAATGTTATCCCTCACAAAGAGCCACAGCCACTGACTTTTTGTAGAGGGTGGATTCTTAAGTGAGGATTCTAGGGAACTACTCCAGGGTTTCTCAGCCAGGGTTCCATGGAAGCCTAGAGTTCTGCAAGAGGTCACTAGGGTTTCCCTGGGAAATCACGATTTATTTTAAAAATTATTCCATATTTAGGCAACTTCACTTAAAGAGGTAAGTTTCATTATTTTTAGTTTAAGAACACTGTTAATGCATACATACAGGCCTACCCATGAAACAAATATAATAACTTTGTAACTTCCGGCCTATATTTGAGCCTGAAGGTGCAGGGGTTCCCTGAGGCCTGAAAAATATTTCAAGGGTTCCTCCAGGGTCAAAAGGTTGAGAAAGGCTGATCTAGACAAATGCACAATTGCCCTGACCCAGTCAAGGAACGTTGAGGAGCCCACCTAGTTCTTTTTCTTTTTTTTCTGCAATCAGTCCATACATTCCCACTGCATTCTGTTCCTTTCCACAAAAGTATGTTAAAAAGGGAAAGTTGGCATAACTGTGCAGTGCCTATGCTTCGTAGTGCAACTTGCCCCGTCTCACAAAACACTCCTATTTCTCCCCACAATAGTTCTCAAAATGCCATGCTCAGGACCCAGCATAAAGACACAGATTTGAAACTCAGGAAATGGAATATGAGATCTGGCTTTTTATTAAGTGCTCATCTCTCTAACCTAACTTCCGAATTCCTTTCTTTTCTCAGAATCTCTGAGCACTGCAAGAAATAGGATCGCCATGATTTTAAACCAAGTAACACACATTTTGTGAACCGATGAGACAACACTAATATATAATTGGCGGGGTTCACACAAAGCCATAATATCTGACTTGTTTAGTTTTGGCAAACCAATATGAACCCTGCCATTTTACAGCTTAAAAAGAGTTCTACCGCAAAACAGTTGAACCCTGACACCAGTTATACTTACCCCAAAATAGGCTGTTTCAAATATTCTAGGAGTGGTCCAGAAGCTGTTCTGGACAAATTCAAAACACTTGTTTTGAATTTGTCCAGACTTGTTTTGAGGACAGATCACTTCCAGAATATTCAGAACAGTTTCTTTCAGGATCAGAACATTTTGTGATGGTGTGCCTTGCACCCTTGTGATACCTTAGTATTCAGTTTTATTCAGTAAATCATTGTTGAAGCCAACCATGTCTTAGCATGATCTGCAAACACACCGCTGAGTTTGAAAAATGTGCTTACCCAGCATTCTCATGTAAAAGTCTGCCTATGACCCATGCAATTACAAATAATTTAGGAGCACCTGCAGTAGAGAAAACAATTTTGTTGTTAGTGCCTATTCATAATATAGAAAAAAAGCTGAATTATGTTAGCTGAACATTTTGAATAACAACCACAAACTCGAATGACCTTATTAAAAGGAAAAATGGATCTGCCTAAAAAAAACAAAAGAAGGATGGATCCAACATACCTAAGACAAGGCTGAAGCCCACGAAAGTACACAACCTTTAAAAATGTCCTTACCCATTAAGACAATCCCTCCCTTTTACAGCTGGGTGTTGCACAAACACTAAGGGTGCTGGGTGGGGAGGGGGGAATTGCAACCCAACATTCCTGTATAGCACCATGTTTGGAGGGAATGGTACACCTGTTTGCAGGTTCCATAAATACTCAGTTATGTCAGTGGTGGGAGCTTGGGCATAAATGTTATTTTTCCTCCTAGCATAGAAAAAGAGATGGAAGGGGAGAAAAAGTCCAGGACAAAGAAGAGGCAGGAGGGAGGAATGACAGAGCAAAGAGAGGAAGAAGAGGAACAATCAAAGAGGCAAAACAAGGAAGGAAAAAAGTGATCCAGGACAACATAGCTAGGAAGGAACTAAGAGGCCACTGTCATGGAGTAGGCAAGGGGAATAAGTTGAGGCTCTGCAATAAATCACAAAACATTCCCAGATAACATGTTTGTCTGGAAACTAAGTTAATGCTTACCCCATCCCAGACCCACAAACCACCAGAAGAACTTTCTGTTGGAGAAGAAAGAAATGGCCAGCAGGCTATGGAGATAAAGCCCTTCTACAAGAAGCCAACTGTAATTTGCCATGATGCAGAAGTTAACAAAGGCTATGATCATCTTGCACCTGCCCTGAAGGGGAAACAAGAAACATGAATAAGGTATGTTTTATCTCCTTTCCAGAGAACCTTTGCCCCATGGTGCCTTATTCATCAGTGGTCTACCAGTTCCTTGGTCTCAGTACCTTAGAAGTACCATGCTAGATCAGACCACCTACACTAGCATTCTGCTGTCATAGCAGAAGCCTAAAAGCAAGTCATAATTCTACATATTCTGCTGAGATACGAAAATCCCCACCAGACAGATTGCTCCACATGTGCTCACACTAGATGAGTATTACATACTTGGTAGCTTTCTTTTCAGCTCCTTTCCTAACAGCCCCTAACATGGAATTTTTCTTTTTCACAGCTGCCATGGGCTGGGGTAGCATTTTCAAGTATCTATCACAATCCCAAGATCCTCTGAGTGTCATGTATGGGTAAAACTGCTTCTACTGCTGTTTCTCCTAAAGTTGATCAAGACCATTAGACCTAGTCCTGCAAATATCTGATCTCTTGCCAACCTTTAGCAAGTTAAAAAGTACTATTAGGTCCTGCTACCTTAGCATATCTAGGTGAAACATGCCCACCTTCTTCAGTGCAATGTAACTATGTATTAATCAAAACTGCATACAAATATGTGTGCCCTATGTTTTTCCTTCAATCTTATATGACTATTTAATTCATTTATGCTGATCATTTTAATCAAGTCGTTCCTGTCATTATAAGATCAAAGAAAACTAAATACAACTTGTGCCACTTTGAATACCAACCACTTCTCAAACTGCACTTTTATTTAAACAAAAGAAAGGTACCGGAGTAAACAATGTGGCAATAACAATTTCTCTTTAAGAAAATGAGTTTAATAGGGGTAAAACAGGAGAGTGATTTTTCATTCTCAAGTAGCTGTTTTCATGCTTTAATGAACTGGGTGACTGGGTATTTCTGCTTCCTTACTGTGTGTAATTCACAGTAGACAGTATCATCGGTGTCCTCTGACAGTATAGGATCCTTGATAAAGTTTGCAATCACCCGCAAGATGAATGAAACAAAAAGCTGTATATGGATGTAATTCCTTGTACAGTGAAGTCTCCTATTCAAAAGGGAAAAAATAGCATTATGCAGGGTTCAAAACAGGGATTCTTATCAGCCATATGAAGATTTAGAGGAGAGAGACCATTAGTCTATACCGCTTGGAATCATCTGCTTTAATCTGCAGCAGGCTTTCCAAGATCTCACCAGAAGCCTTCCCAAGTCTTTTTGCCTGAGTTGATTCACTAGTGCATTCAAGGTACAACATATTGCCTAGAACTCAGCTATATGCAGAGAAGAGAACACTGCTACTCCAGGGCAACATTTATGGATTTATCAGATGGCCTATATTTAAGGGTAAAAATTCAAATAAGTTCAGCTCAACTTGGGTGAGTTCACAGACACATACTGTCCATGTAGGTTTCCTGGTTGAAGTGGTTTGCCACTGCCTACTTCCAAGATGTTTTTTTTTTCAATTTCCCAGTTTAGCCTAAAACCCTGGGGTTTCCTGGTAGGCTTCCACCCAAGTACTAATCCAATCCCAGCCCTGTTTAGTTTTTTGAGATCATATGAGGTCTGCTAGGTCCTGCCACCTAGCTGGGCTCCTGTATCTTAACTTCATGGTGAAACTGACAACTGTAAAATATGTTAGTTTCTTGCACAGCAGCTCTCAGGGAAACATAACATAAAAATACAACATCCATTTAAATCAAATTAAATGCAGTATCATACAATCAATTAAAAGCAGCTGAAGCTGTATGGTGGTACATTCTGAACATATCATGGAAAAGTATTCCAGCTTTCTCCCATCTGTCAGACTTGTGATTCTCAGAATTTCTCCACTTCCATCCCCACCAATGAATGGAACAGGATTCAAAGCATCTCGGTGTTTCATATCACACCCAGACATATTCATGCAGGTCATTACAAGATAAACTAAGGAAAGGGAACAAATGCAGGGATAATTCTTCCTCACCGAAAAGAAGCTAAAATGCCCAAGGCTGCAGCCAGAGCTGTGAGGGAGATGCTGCTTCCCACAGTATAAACTGTCTCCAATTTCATCAGATAAGATACCTGTAAAAAGACATCCAGGGAGAACTTTTTTTTTCAGGTAGAAGTTGTCTTCATGCAAGAAGCCCTTCAAGGCTGCCTTTAAAAAATTATGGCAATGTATCTTTTTTAGCCTTTATTTGCAATAAGCTTAGCACCACCATGAATTAATGCAACTGATTTTCTCTACAAATCCCACTTATTCCTCTGGTAGAATTCAGCTTGATTTAAAACAGGGAAGGAACCAACCAAAGAAACATCCCCAGCCAGGTGCACAATTGCTTGGAGCATATTTAAATCAGAAGTTGGGTTTACACGTTATACTAGACCAGAATGTGGTTTGTTTGGGGCTTAGTTCAATGTGTGAACATGGCCATTATGACTGGTAAGCCAAGGTTTACAATGTAGAGTTATGTGTAAACTCAGTCACTATGGCTTTTTTGACAGACTATGACTAAAACAAATCAGGACCTACACGAGTCCGTATGTGGTACATCAGAAACCAGTGGTCTGAGGGCATGTTGAGTTGCCTTGTTCACATGACCCTCCAAGGCCATACCTAATTCGATGCAACAACAGTCACATGTACGATTCTGCTATTCCAACGTTTTGGAAGGATGTCTAGTGAAGAGGCTGTTGAATTGGGCAGTACTAAGTTGGATCACTAGGTGCTGCTGTTTATGGTCATTTTTTTTTCATGGAGCAGCTCTGTTGTCTCTGAATCCAAGTAACCAAACAGAAGGAATAAACACATGCAGAATGAAGATGAAAGTGACCCAAACACACATTCTCCGCACTGATAATAAAACGTCTGTCTTTGTTTCTGTGGCTTCTATATCCCAACTTTCTATGTCTATTCAAACAAAATACAATATACTTAGAATCTGTGCATAATAATTACAAAAAAACTAAGTTGCAAAATAAAAACAGCCTCGTAAAAGACAATCACCGAGAATAAAAGAGCACATTATTTCTATGTTTTTAAAATGTCTGCAAAAATAAAAGTCTCAAGTGCCTGCTTAAAAGTGGGCATGAAAATAAATCAGAAAACTAGTGACGGCAGCATCCCACTATTTCTCAGAAGATAAACTGTACCTTCTGAGCTAAGTCTGTGGGCAGCATACTTAAGTAAGTTAAAATTTCAGGCACTCTGCCAGGACAGCCCCTCATGGAAGCCATTGTAGTAATCTATTCTGTAACTGAGTAAGGTGTGAAAAACAAAGGCTTGATCAAACTCCTCTGTCAAAGGGTATAGTTGGCTAATCAGATAAGAAAGATAAAATGTATTCTTCTTCCCCTTGTGTGAGCTACATATCCATTTGCACATCCAAGTTTCAAACATGTAGGTTTAGGAAAAGTACAATGCCATTTCAAATTAAGTTGAAACCTCCTTCAAAGTTTGTCAAACCACAGATCTACAGTAACCCCATTGGTTCTTAAATTGGTGGGGTTGAACCTGAGCCAGGCAGGTTTGCACTCTTCTTATCCTTCAGTATCTTTTATTGAATCTAGTCCTTTGGTTCACTAAGAGAAAATCCAGTTCCATGAGGTCAGAGGGAACGTCTGGGTGCGGTCATATCGACAAGAAACTCTTCCAGAGACATAGGGCACTTCCAGACAATTAGCCTTTCTGATCTGCCAGTCCTTCTGGATCCAGTTTAAAATGTGCCTAAGAATGAGTGAGATGGATTTGACTATTTTCAGACCTATTTAGAATACTATGTGCATGAGCACTATTGAGTTCACAGAGGATCTCCAGCCAATTAGTGCTTGCTCTTTTATCCAATAGCTGAGCAGAAAGAACCTTCAGCCAATCAGTGCTCGCTTGCCAGCCAATAGCTAACTGCCTACATCCTCCCTCCCTCATCAGGCCCATGTCCTCCACAATAATAAAAGAGAACAGAAGTCTGTGTTTGCCGTGGTGGCTAATCCCTGTGGCCTTCACCATTCCCAATGCTGACGTGATGGTAGTTCTGCATTTGGAGTTCTTCTCCCAACCATGCCAGCATGGTGCTAAGATGAGATCCCAGAAGATGGGAAGCTGATAGAGCCAAGAATCTCCCTCCAACAGATCCCAGACTATCCTGTCAATCCCGAGGCAGCAACAGCATTCATTTCTGAAGCAGCATTTGTTGTCTTGAAACAGCAATTCTGCATCCATGGATATAAGTGATGTCACTGTCATAGAGACAGAGGTGGACTTTCTTGTTATTTGAACTTTCACATTTCTATGATTGCTAAACAGTGACCAGATCTCAGCATATGCATCAAGATTTTCACATATCCATAACTAATTTATGCATGTGCAAAATAGTGGATGTGATTTTACACATTCATAAAATACTTTTTAAAAGCTTCTTCTTCTCCTTCTCCTTCTTCTTGGTACTCTAGACATTCGCCAAATATCAGACCAGCTTTTTTGCTTACATAAAGGATATTCTATCACATGCAGGAATATTATGTCTGAATAGGTGAACTCACCTTAGATTCCCACTTAGTTATAGGGGCATTAAGTTGTTCTGCATTTAAGCCACAAGCAATATATGGTTTTGGATATTTTTCTGACCAGCCTTCCCTGGTACAATTACGATATATAAACCCTGTATTGCAACAACAGGAACAAAAAAGCCCCACAATTAAGTACTGGAATAGAAACAACAGGAAAATGCAGCTTTCAATACATAATCAAAAATTATTTGAATTATTTATTTATTTATTATTTATTTAAATTTAATTACCACCCATCTCCCCCAAAAGAGGGACTCTGGGCGGTTTACAATAAAATCAAACTATAATCATAAATGTTAAAATCTCATAAAACCAGACACATTACAATTATTATAAAATGCAATAAATACATATAAAATCCAAGAGGGTATAAAATTCTAAGCTGGTGGGAGGGCCTCTAGGGTGCGAGCCACCCCCAAGAATGGTTATCCACTTTCCAGCCCCAGGCGAGACGGCAGAACCAAGTCTTCATGGCCTTCCGGAAGGTCAGGAGTGAAGGGGCCTGCCTCACCTCCGGGGGCAAGATGTTCCAAAGGGCGGGGGCCACTGCAGAGAAGGCCCATTTCCTGGACCCCGCCAGATGAAGTTCTCTTATGAGGGTCCGTAACATGCCCTCTCTGGATGATTGGGTGGGGCAGGCCAATGTAATGGGGATGAGACGGTCCCTCAGGTAACCTGGCCCCATGCCATGTAGGGCTTTAAAGGTGATAACCAACACCTTGAATTGGACCCGGAAGCAAACTGGCACCCAGTGCAGCTCGCGCAGCAAAGGTGTTATATGTGCCGACCTAGGGGCACTGAAAATGGCCAGCGCGGCTGCATTCTGGACCAGCTGAAGCTTCCAGATACTCTTCAAGGGTAGCCCCATGTAGAGCGCATTGCAGTAGTCTATATGGGAGATGACCAGGGCGTGAGTGACAGTTCGGAGGGCTTCTCATTCCAGGAACGGGCGTAACTGGCGCACAACCCGAAGTTGCACAAAGGCCATCCTGGCCACGACTGCCACCTGCTCTTCGAGCAGGAGTCGTGAGTCTAGGAGAACCCCCAGATTACGCACTGAGTCTGTCTGGGGCAGTGCAACCCCATCCAGAACTAAAGATGACAATTTCCCAGAAGACGAGGCGCCATCAATCCACAGCCACTCCGTCTTACCAGGGTTCAGCTGAAGCCTGTTGTTCCACATCCAGGCCCCCACAGCCCCCAGGCACTGAGAAAGGGCAGTCACTGCATCACTTACCTTACCCGGGATGGAGATGTATAATTGGGTGTCATCGGCATATTGATGATACCTCATCCCGTGGTGACGGATGATCTCACCCAGTGGTTTCATGTAGATGTTAAATAAGAGAGGAGAGAGAACCGAACCCTGCGGCACCCCACAATAGGGGGGGTCGAGGGTCAGATCTCTCCTCTCCTATCACCACCGATTGGGATCGGCCCTGGAGGAAGGAGGTGAACCAGCGCAAAACTACACTGCCCACCCCCAACTCCCTGAGTCGTCCCAAAAGGATACCATGGTCAATGGTACTGAAAGCCGCTGAGAGGTCAAGGAGAGCAAGGATGGATGCACTGCCTCCATCCCGCTTCTGCCAGAGATCATCCATAAGTGCAACCAATGCAGTTTCTGTCCCATATCCTGGCCTGAAACCTGACTGAAAGGGGTCCAGATAATCCATTTCATCCAGAATCCTCTGGAGTTGTAATGCCACCACCTTCTCAACCACCTTCCCCAAAAAGGGGAGGTGGGAGACTGGACGAAAATTGTCCAGCACAGTTGGGTCCAGCAATGGCTTCTTGAGGTGGGGGCACACCGGTGCCTCCTTAAAGGCTGCCGGGAACACCCCCTCACTCAAGGATGTATTTACCATCACTTGGACCCAACCACACGTCACCTCCCAAGCTGCCTTCACCAGCCAGGAGGGGCATGGATCTAACTGACAGGTGGTGGCATTCACAATCCAGAGGATCCTGTCCACTTCCTCGGGTCCAACAGGATCAAACTGCTCCCAGATAACAAGGCTAAAACGTTCCCTCGGCATCTCCTCAGACCCTGCTTCACGCGTGGAGTCCAACTTGGAACGGATCTGAGTGATTTTATCCTGCAGATGCTCAGAAAAGTCTTCCGCATGGCCCTGTAGGTGGGTCACTGGGCCCATCTTCCCCAAAAGTGTACGTGTGATCTTAAACAGGGCCATCGGATGGCAATCTGCAGATGCAATAAGAGCGGAGGAATACTGCCGTTTCGCCACTCTTACCGCCACAAGGTAGGCCTTAATAGCGGCTCTCGCTTGTGTTCGGTCAGATTCGGTCTTTTATTGTTAAATTACAGCAAAGACTGGTTGTTTGGTTACAATGTGATGGAAAGCTCTAACACTACTTTCCATTTCTAATGCTGGTCTAAGAGGAAAGATTTTTTAAAATAAAAATTTATTTTCATTTTATAGATAGGAAGCCAGGGCTAAAACAGTTACAAGTGCAAGGCCACCCAGAAGGTTTACAGCTGTAATGTGAACCCAAGTCTAAGTACAACAGGGCCACAACTGGGGGGGGGGGCAAACAGGGCATGTGCTCCGGGCACTGTGCTGGGGGGGGCGCCAAAATGGGCACAAAATCCATGTTTGCCCTGGGTGACACAGACCCTAGTTGCAGGCCTGAAGTACACCACGGACTGGATTGATATATCATGCATAGGTGGTGGTGGTGGGGAGATGGGGTAGCAAAGGCATAGGGCACAAATATGAAAGGCCCAGATTTGCATTGTGATGTCACAATTTTATCATTTTCAGAGTCATCATGGTTTATACCCAATGTCTTTGAGAGCATACCAATTAATGTTTTATTGAATAGACTACTATTAACTAGGTTTATACCACACATTATGAGCATTATGAGAGTAACATGTGAACCAGACTTTTGTTCATTTCATAAGAACATCAAACAAGCCCTGCTGAATGGAAGCAAAGATCCATCACAAGGAACAGTTTGAAACGTATCTTGTTTCTCAGGGTGGCCCAGGCAAATTCTTTTGGGAAGATACTTCCTCATTCCATCCTTCTGGGAAGTATGGCATGAGGGCAATGCTGCCCTCCAATGTTGCTCTTCATCAACTGGAATCAGGTATTCCTCCTAGACATCATGGCTAATACCCACTGATGAGTTTATCTTCACCAATACAATAACTGTCTAGACAACTGAACAATTAACAGGAGTCACTTGAGTGCAGTAACAAGCAAGCAAGCAAGCAAATTCTTGGACCTGTTACCTTTTTGCTTTGTTCTGCAGCTCTCAGAGCTCACCCTGCACTTCGGTGCCAAAAATGAGCAATTGTAGTGTCTTGGGCTTTGGAGATGAGAAATAGACAAAATTCTTGGTATAAGAGCAGAAGTAGGTTTAACACAGCTTGAAAAGCAAACTAACTCCTTCAGCTCCAAAAGCCTAACACAACTCCCAAATCTTTGGTAAATACGTTTGACCTGGCCTTTCCCGTATTAGGTCCCGCTCAGTGTGAGCTGTAACCATTAAATCATGGTTGTCATATTACCTGTTTGTCCCGTGACTATCTGAAAGGCTTGGGGACAGGGTACACTAACAGTTTGTCCAATGGGAGAAGACAGCCAGCAGGTTAGATTATCCCACATGCCAAGGCATCTGCCTAAGGTGCAAGAACAAAAACACATCAAAGTAGCAAATGAACCCAATGGGGGGTGGGGGGGGGCTGTCATGATCCAAATGCTGTGCCTGCAATGTAGAGAAATCCACCTCTGTGAAGCACAGAGTAGAAGTGAGCACTGGCCTCACATCCTGCTTTCTATCCTCCTTCTTCCTGATGCCACAGGTATTTTACAGCTGGTAGAAATATATGAAAGGGTTCCTCCTATTTACCCTGTGTCTCACAATGCACCTGCTGTGATTTAGATCAGCTAGGCCCGCGCCATATATAACCCAAACAGCAAAGGGCTTGGCAATCTACAAGCCTCCGTTAACTAGTCACAAATCATGCCATCCCAGGAATCTTTATTAATGGATTGCTGAGTGTGCTGAAGAAAGAGGGGAGAGGTGAATTGCTCCTGTTATCTTCTACCAGAAGCCTACTTCTACTTTGGCGTTCAGAGCTGCGTGAGCTTAATATTGTAGGTCAAGGAGCAAATACATACTTTCAAAGTGGATACAAGTTGGACAGATATCTCTGAATTCACTGCACTGATTAATAAGGCAGGCAAGGTCATTCTTTTGTTTAGATAAGGGCTGACTAGGTCAATGAAACCTAATTAATTAAAACCAGGAAGAAGCACATTCATATTATTCTTCAATCAACCATTGTTCCAGAAATCTCTTTCCCAGAAGGCAACTCCATTGCTAATCCCCCTGAATATTTAAGCCTACCTCCTCTTAACTAATGCATTGCCAGCATCATAAAAAGGGACATAAATCCACCATCCAGAATAGTCTTTTCACACAAGGTTTAATTACATACTAATTCCTTTGATACTGTCACTCCCTTGAGAATGCTGGGTGGTGTGCTTTCCATTTCTCAGAAGAAATCCAAAAAGAGAAAGTGGTCATAATCTTTAAATAAAGTTCATCTTCTAGTATCCAACATAATATCCAACTGTAATAGTTCAAAAGTGTGTTATCAGAGGAAGGTTTTAGCAATTTGCAGCAAGTTACAGTATTACAGATAAATTGTAGGGATTCTGGCTAGCAGGTTATTCCCACTATTGATTTTTCAAAGTTAATCTCAACTCTCATTCTTCAGTGCACAAACCGACATACAGAGAGCCTATCCTGGCAAGACAAAGTGATTTGGGATCCTTTTCTTTTGATGTCCTGCACATCCCTGCTCCTACAGGAGATGTGGATATCAGAAATTTAGCCTGGATGCATATAACACATGATTTTCTGGATTCACAGAACATGCTGAACCATAAATAATTAACCATAAGTTAGCTAAACCA
Source organism: Candoia aspera (assembly GCF_035149785.1). NCBI lineage: Eukaryota > Metazoa > Chordata > Lepidosauria > Squamata > Candoiidae > Candoia > Candoia aspera. The sequence continues at coordinate 216,429,615 of NC_086153.1, forward strand.
TAACTTAGCCAAGCTGTACAACACTATCCTTAGCCCTAACCCTTAGTTTAAATAAACAGCTGCATTAGTGACCGGTTCCAAATGAGTCTTTTGTCTTTTTATTAATATGTATGTGCCAAAAAGAGGGGGGGGAGTGAATCCTGCTGTGACATTAATTAACAGTTTAATCTTGCAGCTTCTCTATGGGGTATTCTCTGATCAGTATAACTGTGGAATTAATTACAAATTATCTTTTAGTTCTCCCTTAATTAATCTTCTATTCCTTATATTGGATCACTGTGATCTTCCTTCCTTTCTTATAATCCTCCACTTCCAAAGTTCGTTATAAGAATAAAAAAAGGTAATAAGAAAGAGAAGAACTATGGATTAACTGCCATTTCTAAGTATGGAACAGAAGTTGTTTAATTAAAAGGTGTAAGTAAGGGGTACTTCATCACTAACCACCCAACTGCATCAAACAGGAGCAATACAGTGACAAAAACTGCAAATAAGAGATCACATTTCTGCTGTAACTTGGAACACAAGTTGCTTATTGAAGACTCTGGTTCATGGGAAAAATCAAGATTGAGTAAAAACCACTGTATTGCACAGGACCCCAAATGTTCAGATGGTTGTAGAAAAGCCCCTAGCAAAAGAACAGAATATGGCGCAACTGAATACAGTAGTTCAAAATTGGGAAAGAAACACGTCAAAGTTGCCTAATGTCGCTTTACTTATTTAACTTGCATGCAGAAGATACGAGAAAAAATAGAAATTGGATTTAAAGCTCTGGGAGAAATATCAAGAACCTCAAAGACTATATCAATTTGATGGCTGAAAATGAGAAAGACTTTAAAAATCTCTTATTGAAGTTGCAAGGAGAGAGTAAAAAAACCAGTTTGCTGCTCAATATTAAAACAAAACTAAAATAATGTCAGCAGGTAAAGCTAACCAGTGCAAATAAGCAGAGCAAAGGTTTAAGTAGTAAAAGTTTATGTCATTGGCTCAAAACTTCAGAGATGGTGACTGTGGCCATGAAATAGATTTTGATTCTTGGAAGAAGGACTAGACAATACACACACACACATTTACTATATCTAGGCAAGATTGTAACATATAGAGATCTCATGCTGATAACTAAGATACATATTGTCAAAGCCATGGTTTTTCCAGTTGTAAATGAAAGCTGGACCATCAGAAAGACTGAATGAAGAAAAAATGTTGGCCTTTGAATTGTGGTGCTGGAGAAAATTGCTGAAAGTTCCTCAGACTGCAAGAGTGAATCATTCCATACTAGATAAAGTAGAACCAGTTTGGTCACTAGAAGCACTAATAAGAAAGCCAACGCTTAAATATTTTGGGTGCATTATGGGAAGGTAGGAATCTTGGAAAAGACCCTAATGCATGGAAAAAATCAAAGGCAATTAAAAAATGGCTAACAGAAGACAAGCTGGCTAAAAACTAAAACTGATGACACAAGCTTAAGTTTACAAGAACACAAAGAGACAGTCCTGGAAAAATGTTTCCCAGTATGGATCCCAGAGAATTGGAAGCAACAGAATGCCTACACAAGAAGAAGTTTACAAGACACTGTAATTCAATATACTGCCATTCTGCAATTTTGGGCAATCCACATTGCTCTTGCAGTGTCTCAGATGGTTTAAACTAGTGTTTCTCAACCTCAGCAATTTTAAGATGTGTGGATTTCAACTCCCAAAATTCCCCAGCCAGCATGGCTGGCTGGGGAATTCTGGGAGTTAAACTGAAGTCCACACATCTTAAAGTTGCTGAGGTTGAGAAATGCTGCTTTAAAGAACCGATAAATAACCTTGCCAGCTCATTAAATTTACCTACAATTTTCAGACTGGAATTATTCCAGATTCCTCTTATCTAAGCGAGTAACTTATTCTCCTGGATCCCATTCGCACAGTCAGAATGTTGCACAACTTTACCCCAAACTGACCCATGGTTCTTTTATTTCATAATTTACCCTGTACCTATCACCACCTTATGAATTCTTGTTTGCATAGAAACCCACAACAATCTAGATGACACCAGCTCATACTTTTGGACATACCTGAACTCCTAAGCAATTCATTCCCAGCTGTTCTGTTTGCTTCTTCCTGGGCAAGTGCCGAGGCGCAGAGCTCTTCTTCCATCCTCATGATTTTTTTGATTTCGCATGATGAAATGAAAGCTCCAATCTGCTATTTTAAAAAGCACTATTTTTAAAAAGCACTCATTCTTTACACTGATTACAAAACATAGCAGTGGCTGGATCCTTTTTTTTTTAGTTATAATTACAGCATTTTACAATAAGGCAGTGACTTAATATTTGTTTTCTAAGCTCATCTTGAGCCCAAACTCATTCGAATTTAATCCTGGGATTTGCTTGCAGTGGTGGGGAAGCATTTTAAAGGGCAGAGTTCCTTTCCTTCTTCCCTAAGCAACTATAACAACCCCATTAACAGTCCTGAAAAGGGGATTCAAACTTAAGGACAAAATGGACATGTAGATTCTAATGTGGATACCTCATGTTTCAAAAAAATGCCTTTCTCATGTTGACCCACACTGCACCAGATCATACTAGGTTCCTATCATTGGATCACGACACTTGCAGGTGAGGCTTTTAGCAAAATCAAGTCAAAAGCCATAAAGCAGCTATTCCATCTATACAGATCTAGGCATATGCTTCTAACTGAGAAGACAGAAAAATGACAAAACCTGCATTCTTATGTCATGATGCAAGTGTGTAAGTCACAGGGTTTCTGTTGTGACATCACAATGCACATTTTATCACTTCCCCCCCCCCCCAATGCACCTTCTTGCCCTCCCTGGGGACGTCTATAATGGTTGTCCCCATTCCATTCACTATCAATACCTTGTTGCATTCTTCCAACCTTTTTTCTTAATAGCGTACAACATACTCTAAACTGAAAATTATTTACTCATTAATTCTGTTTTCTGGGTTTTCCTAAGAAACTTATGTGGTCTGGGTTTATACAACATGCTATGTTAAAATGTGGTTGGCTAGTTTGTGAAGCCATTTAGTGGCCAGCTAGGACCACATAGTGGAGAAGGGTTTAACACAGTGGAGGAAGCTGTGCACAGAAAAAGAATATTAGTTTAAATAGCTTCAATGAGCATGCCAGAGAAACACAGGTTATTGATCTTACACAGCCCTCCCAAGCATAAAGAATCACACGCTTAGACATAGTAAGTTTAAAAGTAAGTAAAAGAATATCTTACTCATTTTTTTAATGGTTACATCCATCTTCAGTGGAAAATGAAGTTCCTTGTATCTTCTGTTCTTTCTAAGCTTAATTCACTCTAAACTCTCAGCCCTATAGCTGCCAAGAGCTGTGTGGAAGAAAAGGGGTAAAGTTTCTTTTCTTAGGCTGACTGCATGGCCCAAGATGGAGCAGGAGGCAGAGCATGCTGCATGCTTTGCTGCGGGTGGAAGGAGGAGGAAGAGAGAGAGAGAGGAAGTGGGAGTGGCGACAAACAGCTTCCTCAATAGCATGGAGAGTTTGCATCCTAGAGCAACCATCCATATTCTAATGAGGCATGCTGGATTTGCCAGGACTTCCAACAGTTTGTGGCTTGGCAGGTCTTGTGAACACAACTACAGTCCAGTTAGCCATACTGTGTCTTTTGACTGGATGCGTGGGAGGCTGAAAGCACCCCTGTTCCTCTACGCCTGCACAATTCAAGCACTACCACTGGAATTCAGACTATAAGTTGTGTATTGCTAGCAGGGAGATCCTAGGCAACCTTTTGCAATTCCAAATAGGCAGCCCCAAGAGATTTACAACATTCTTGGTGACTGCCTTATATGGCTGGTAAAGTATGCCTGGCTTTGCAGGTCAGTTTACACGAGCCTGATTTACACCGACCTTGCCTAGTACACAAAAAACATCTGCTTCCATGAAAAGGCTGAGCTAAACCACTTTCACACACTATAAAAAGATAGGGTCACCAGTGCTGGGCCACGAGTCAGCTTTTTCTATTAAAATCAATTATGTATATAAATTAGAATGTTTTATGCAACAGATGCCCTAGAACTGATGACAACATAGTCCATTCTGACATGCCACCTCCTGTGAAGGATTGCTGAATGCCCACAAGGGCTTTGTCTGGCTGTATAGGCTGCCCCAGCATTTCTTCATGCAGATTTGGTCTGTGTTGTTTATAGCACATTATATTCCTTTATTTATAATACCTTTGGAACTCTGATTCACATGCCAGTTTATGCTAGAGTAATATGATTGCCTTTTAGATTGGATTTCTTTATCTTTCCCTCTCTTTACATGGATGGGGATATGGCCAGCTGAATAGCTAGCCAAAAACTGAAGCAAAAGGGGAATTTATTTATTTATTTTCTATCCCACCTTTATTATTATTTTTATAAATACCTCAAGGCAGGGAACATCCCTAATACTCCTTCCTCCTCCTATTTTCCCCACAACAACAACCCTGTGAGGTGAGTTGGGCTGGGAGAGAGTGACTGGCCCAAGGTCACCCAGCCAGCTTTCATGCCTAAGGTGGGACTAGAACTCACAGTCTCCTGGTTTCTAGCCCAGAGCCTTAATCACTAGACCAAACTGGCTCTTCAGTTAAATTAGTTCACAAAGAATTATTTAATTATATAATTACAAATATAATTACAAATGAATTAGTTCACAAAGAGCAACTGTAGACATTAGGGGGAAAGCATAGAATATTTAACACATCAAACATGTGGGATTTCTCTACCAAGGAATTAGAAAGGGGTACTATTTAGTTAGATCCAAATCAAAATTTAATGTTTAGGGCATTCCTTTTAGGGCATGCAACAACCCATCAGATATACATAAGGAAAACCTTCTATTTGTGCAGCTGAATCATCCCTTTGAGTAACTGCTGTGAGTCTTACTGGAATTAAGTTTGAGCATTAATTTATGAGACCTTTTAGAATATGGCTGTACCTCAACCAAAAACATTTCAACTTGATTATAGTTAATTAATATATTAATGTTGCATCCAAATGTATGTCATCTGTATTAGATATATCCCACAGAAAGCAAAGATAGCCATGTTTGCCATGAGAAGACTGTCTTCAATCCAGGATAGGTGAGTTATTTGAGGCCTCTACCATCAATGAGAACATAGAACAATCTTTGAGGGTTTTTTGCATATAATTTGGGAAAGTTACAGAACATGAGAAGTTATCTTTATACCAGTAAAAACTACTTTGTCCATCAAGCCAATTGCATTTCCAATTCTGGCAGGCAATAGCTTGCTGTGTTCTTAGGGGAAGATCTTTCTTTTCTGCTCTTTCTAAACAGACATGCTAGAAATTCAGCCTAGCAGCCATAGGGTCTATGGCATGGGTGTCCAACTTTTGAGAGGTTGAGTCACACTTGGATTTTGCAGAATGTGCTAAGGTGAGGGTAAAGTAGGAGTATCCAATGGAAAACTCTTATTTTGCTTTAACTGCATCCACTTTTTGATACCGATTTCTCCACTCCCATCCACCTTCTTACCTTAAAATGACTACATTTAATTTTAATTTACTTACCAGAAATCATGAGGAGTTGAGGAGGGGATGCGCAGAAAATCTTGGGAGCTACATGCATCTTGGAAATATACAACAATGTGGACTTCCAGAGGGGGGCCTGGGCTTCAGCTTCTCATATGGCCAAATGAGAGGAATGATGGGAGTCATATGTTAACCCTATCTGGAAGACCATAGGTTTCCCACCTGTAGTCTACCAACTGGCCTAACCTCGTCCATGCTGATGGGGGATGACAAGACTACAACATAATGGGAAGGTACCTACTTGAGGAAGTTAATCACTACACCAGTTATAGCAGCAACTTCAGTTGTGATCAGCACCTAATGTTGATGGACATTAAAGTTGAAGCAAGCAGTCATTTACATACAGACAGAATCATGCTTGTGGAAGAGGTAGTTTTGCTTTCTTTGTCCTAAATGGCAGATGTTGAATAAAGTTAATGAGCATAATTCTGGAAAAAGAAACCTACAACAGAAGGCATCAAGTGTAGAACTTAGGCGTACCTGATCTGAATTCAAACATTTGGAAGACCACTCAATGGCAGGAAGGACAGACAGAACACTCTTCCATTTCAACTTGTAGAAATAAATCAGAATTGCCCAAGACAAACCAGGACTGGCAACAAGTCTTCTGTTTTATTTCAAAACAAGATATATTCTGTCCTTCAAGAAAAGAGCAAGACCTCTCCCCTCACCTTAGAGGATGTAAACATGTCAGAATAAGTAAACATCACCTACTGTTTCCAGAAGTTATTCAAGGGCTGAATTGGTTTCCATGCCCAACATTCTAAATACTAAATGGTGTTTATAAATGTGTGTGAAGTAAGTTGCCTGAAAAAGGGAAGAGCATGAAACAATGCTGTGCTCCACTCAGTCAGCAACTCATAAGTCTTGCAGTAGGTACTTATCACAAGATATTCTCACAATTGCTGCTATATGTGTACAGTACATGGGGTGGGGGGCGGTTGTAGAGCACAGTATAGAGGAAACTGTAACATGGTAGAACATGATGAATACTGTGCAAAAGACTTTGGCCTTTCTTAGCTGTTGCCTTCCGAATGTTTGGACATCAACTTATCATCCCAAGCTCTCATGGCTGTTGGCTATGTTTACTGAGAAATTATGGGACTTGTTGGAGGGTACCAAGATAAGATTATCAGCCTTTCTCAACTGGGGTTCTGCAACAGGTCATGACTGAAAAAAAAATCACTTTTTGAACTTCGCATATCACTCAATGCTAGCCCTCACAGTGGACTTCTGGTGGGGACATGGCGGACTGAACAGTTGTGCCTGTGGGTTCAGTGGGCAGAACTGACAACGCGGCAGGTTTTTTTACAGCCAGAAGATCGCAAACAGCATTCACATTCGACTGGTAAGAGCTAGCCGGGAGGCTGGGATGTCACCATTTTCCAAGCCACACTGTAGCCTTAAAGGGGCACTAAGACCGATCAACCCATTTCTAAACCACCTAATTTATATTTCTTTTAAGTACACGTAACCTAAGAGAGGCTTTCTACAGCAAGGGGAAGCGGGCATTCTTGGTGCTTATCATTATTTTGGGGATTTTTAAAAAAAAAAATCTTTTTAAATTTTGGACTTTGTTTTCCCTCCAAATATTAAGGAGAATTGAGAGTAAATAATTGTCTCCCTATTATTACTTTTGTACTAAATTTGAAGATATTAGCATTTTCCTACACGTTGAATCAGCTGTTTTGAACCTTCAGTTTTCTGCTTCTACTTTCCCTGGGGAATTGTCTGCATATCTCACTTTCACTTGTGTAAACACATTCCAGAATTCTTTCATATCTTCAACTTCTGCTGGTTAAGCTCCTAGGGGGCGCCATAATCTACTGCATGAGACATGGAGGATTTTAAACAGACTTTCTCTGACTTCCACTAAGATTTTAAACAGACTTTTTCTGATTCCTACCAAGTTTTTATGCAAGACATTCAGGACATGGTGGAAAATGAGGTCTAAAATGTGTCATCTGGCTGGGGATGTCGCGCATGAATCTGAGAAATTTAACAGTGACAGAAATGTTGCTTCTAAGAATGAGATTGGGATTTCTGTTGAAATACTGGATGAAGATTGGATAGTTGAGTTGGAGAAATTTAAGGGAGAGAGTGCATTGCAAGCCACAAGTAAAATTGATCTTCTGGTGGAATGCCATGGAAAAGAAGGGGTTAGTATGTATGGGAGGCCTCCTGAAGTCGGAGTTTCTGAGGGGGGCAATTGGGCTGTTCGATTTTTTTAAGAAAAAAGCTCTGTGCACATTGTAGGGATATGTAAATGCTCTAGTTTATTTTGAAGTGGGATAAGGGTTTAAGAATATTTATCTGGATTGCTTTTAGGGTTTGGCTGATTTCATTTATCTTTAACAATTTGAATTAAGATTATTAAGGTACAATAAAAAAATAATAAATGTCTATTTGGATGGTTTTTGGCTTAATATGATTAAGATTATTAAAATTGTTGTATTATCAAGCACAATGTCAGACAATTTATATGCTTTTAGTTTGATCTTTATTATAGTAGACAGAAATGTATAGAATAGTAGTAGGAAGGAAATAATTAAATAAATGTTATCTTTGGGTGGGGAAGTTGATTAGGAGGTTTATATTAATTTTTCTTTTTTCTTTTAATATAAAGGGAGGGAGTAACTGTATTTAGTGATTTTTACAATGTACCAATGGAATGATTTATAGAAATAATGTGATTTTGGTTTAATATAGAGTAAGGGATTGATTATGGAAATTTTTGTATATCCTTGCTATTAAAAGTCAGAAGTCACCTCTTTTTGTAACTTTGAATTTTCTCTTGTGTTTCCACACTTTTTTAGTTTTGCCTTTCTTTTCTTTGTAGTTTTTTGTTTTTCTGTAGCTTTTATCTTTGCTTGAAACTTAATAAAATTCTTATTAAAAATGCTAGCCCTCACAGTGGTGAGAATTTTTATGCACAACTCAGCTTACTGGTCACACTAATGTACTGTGAGCTGTAGATATAATAATTTTTATGCAGGGGGTCCTTGAGACCTGAAAATTATTTCCAGGGGTCCTCAAGGGTAAAGAGGTTGCAGAAGAGTGATCTAGACAGTCATTTTATACTGAAACTCTTAATGGCTTAACACAAATATATTATAAGGGGATTTGCTCAGGCCTAGGGAAAGATTGGAGAAACTATTGGCTCTCAAAATACTGGATTAGCTTCCAACAGTCCCAGCCAGCATAATAAGTACAGTAGTTACTAATCATGACAATTGTATTCTAGGGACATAAACCAGCTCTTACACTTAGTTATAAAATCTCAAGAACTTTTGCATGATCAAATATTGGCAAATATTTCCATCAGACTAAATAAAGAAGCAATAGGTTAGATTTACAAAACATGTTAAGCCAAAACCAATAGTCCTCCCCTCCCTGCAATACATTTTGGCTTAGCACAATGTGCAAACCCACACACACAGACAGCATATTACAGAAGTATAAGAAATAAGTGAGGCATGGCTTGTGATCTATGGTGAGCGTGAAGGTAAAAACTGACGCCAGGTTCAATTTTCTTCTTAATCACACATTGTTTTGTGTTCTAAGTTGCCATCTTTCAGGGCCATTCCCAACACAAGGGTTGCACACATCTAAAATCATTGCTGTTACTACATATCCCCAGGAAAAGTTCCCAAAATATCATACAGCTTCCCATGGTCTTCATGAGTTGAGTTGAGAAATCAATCACTTCTCTCTTGCTCCAGAAGAAATGCAGCAAGGATAGATTTGCTTCATTTCCTCTGTAGCTGCAAGGCATTGCTTCTTTAGAGGATTAAGCAAAGGATGTATGTATCAGTGCAATCATTTTTTTTAATTTAAAAAGCAAGCCTGATGCTGAATTTAATCTAATTTGGAAACTTTTTATGGACTATAGTTTTGCACACAGACTTGTATCACATCTGAAGCTTGGGTTTCTCTTAACAAAAGGCCTTAAAATATTATATTTTGTCTGAGGATAGGAACAGACACTCCTAGAATAGAAATCCAACTGTTTATTCTGATTGATAATTCTTATTGTATTGGCTGACTTTGCTAAGTATTGACTTGATTTTAAGAACAAATTTAAAATGCTAAGTTGATATAAGGTCACCTTTGTATACAATACTAATCTAATGTTACTTTGAAAATTCTTCTTTAATTTTATACGGCTTGGAAATCTCTTTTTTCTATTTCTTTTTCTTTTTGCTCTTTCCTTTAATTTTTTTCCTTCTTCTTGCTTGTATTTCAAATACAATTAGAGAGAGAAAGAGAGAGATCTGCAGGGCAGGATAAGCCTTGTGTCTTGTTCCAGCTCCTGGCATTTTGCTCTCCCAAGGAGCAAAGTCACAATGGCACTTCGTCAATGGGATCATTTTGCAAATAGGACAACATTATAGAAATTCATAACTTAGAACTTCAGTGCCACATCACAATTCTATTACAGCTTATGCAAGACTAAGGCACAATTAAATCACAAAAGTCATAGATTTTGTATGGAATGTTGATTGTGGCCAAAATACCTGAACAGAAAAGTCACAGATGACTTCTGATACTTATTATCACCCAATACTATCTCAGCAAGAAAAATCCGTGATTTAAAACTTATAAAAGTGAATGGAATAATATGTTATCTGCTTTACTGTCTACCTTCTCTTAACTAATAACCCTCTGTGAATAGAAAAGTTTCTAAATTAACAATTCAAGAAGTTGTTATAAACTGAATAATAATTCACCCAAACCTTATATAAGTGTTTAGATATTCATCTTTTTATTATTAGAAACATAATCATGTATTTATTTCTACAATTATTTGCATGCTGTTTCATCTGATGATTATTCATAGTTTTAACATGTGCTTGATTTATTGTTTGTTTCATCTCTATATGAGATTTATTCCTCAGTTTAAACTAATCATTCTAGCCCATACTAAACAATATTCTGACATGAGAGAAGGAGCAAGAATTAAGTTTTCAATCAGACGTACATTAGCACCGTTTTTAATTTTAGAGTGAAATTAGCGTATCAATTACAATAAAGTATTATACAGAAGATAATCGGATATTTATGGTTGACTAGCAGCTGTCTTTATATGCTTCTTGAAAATACAGCAAATTGCTACCATAAATTATATTTTTACAGACTACATAACGAGCTGATGATTCTGTCACTACAGTGCATAGTGCTTATGCTTTTTGGTCTTTGAAGCACACAGAACCTTTGACGACCAGATTGAGCTGTGCGACCTACAGAGTTTATCTTTTATCAGGGCAGAACGGAGTCTCTAAACTTCACTCTCATTACTTTTATAATCCTACTGAAAGGGTTCTTGTCAGACATTTTCAGCAATCTCAAATCCCAGTTTGGGAGACCACAACTCATTTTTTCCCCATTTCACATCACAATCCTACATAGATACTGACTCAGAAGTTCCACTGAGTTTTAAAGGACTTGTTCCCATGTAAGTCCACATTGGACTGCTCCAATCTCACTCTCCCATATTTTTCTCTGTCCCTGTTTAAGGGGATGGACTCAGAGACATTGGCTTCTTTGCCATCATACACAGCGTTCACCTTATCAGTTACGGTACTTACCGTTAGCTCCAGAGATGAGAAGATAATTATGAGAAAAGCCCACATGGCTGGCACTTCTCTCTTCCTTTCACTTCTCAGACACAGATCAGAGCTTCCCTCCATGGGCTCCTGGGTGTCCTTCAGCAATTCTTCCTCCTTTCACTCACTTCTTCCTCTCCTGGATTTCTTGGCTGTCTGCATCTCGCCTGTGCTGTTAAATCTGTCCTTGAGTACCAGCAGGATGCCTGCACCTCCAGCCACAGGTTAGGGTTTGTGCAGTTGAGATACTTTCACCTCTCTCTTCCATTACTCATTGTTATCACCCCATGTCAAGAGGAAAGATCAATCCTTTGTGTTCCCATGGATAAGGGAACAAGACTGGTTTTGAGACAAGGCAAATGCAAAGATAAATCTGTCACCAAAGCAAAGATAAATCTGTCAAGGGATGGAAAACAACAGAAGTTGTTCCAGAGCCTGGAAGGAATAGGGTGGCCACTCAGACCAATTTCTAGCGGGAGAAGAGCTGTTTTCCATGGGGTGATTCAGCTAGGCTGTTTGTCCAGTGCAAGCTACATTCCTGAGGAGCACAGATGCTCAGAGAGTATCTTTGACAGACAAAAATGTACGCTCCATCCCTGCCGAACCCACTCACAGGATGGCCATCGAGTAGGCACTTTGCCTCCTTACTTGGGCAGAAAGCAGCATCAGTACAAAGTCATCTATCCTGATATGGCAACTATATAATTCCATCTAGAACAATATGATTCCCTAAACAAAGGGGAAAGACAGGATATAAATCTGATATAAGGACAGCTAGAAACTTTTTAATAACTATAGGCTATACTGAGAGAAAGAGAGAGAGATAAACTAGATGTACCAAAACTTGAAGTTACTATAACAAGTGAATTTTCAGAAACAGAATGGTTCAGAAAAGGAAAGAAAGTGAGACAAGAACATACGTTGCTGTTTCACTTACACAACAAAAGCATTGTAAGCATAGTGAGATGGGAAGAAGTGACAGCTGGAATGAAAGTTGGAAAGTTTCAGAACAGTAACAGTTTGAGGTACACGGATGATGCCATCTTATGCGAAAGTACAGAGGACTCAGAAGAGCTTATTATGGAAGAGGTGGTGGTGGAGGGTTTTCTTTTGTTGGGCTCAAGGTAGATAAAGACGGACAGTGTGCTGGACAAGTAAAGAGGAGGTTCACCCTTGGGGAGAAAGCAATGTCAATCTTAAGGTAAGATCATAAGGGTTAAGGATATTTCAATAACAACATAGATCAAAATAGTTAAAACAATAGTTTTCCCACTGTTAATGTATGGTTATGAAAGCTGGACACTGAAAAAGAGTAAAAGAAAGATGATAGATGCCTTCAAATCCTGGAGCTGGAGGTGGTTACTAATTACCTTGGACTGCAAAATTAACTACTCAGTCAGTCATAGGTGATGATAAGCAAGCAGATATTTAAGTACGTTGCCTAGATGATGGACTAAAAACTATTATGCTTAGGATGGTTGAGTGAAGGAGAAGGGGAAGCCAATAGTAAATGGATGGATTCAGTGAGAGAGATTACTGGAAAGTACATGGAAGAGCTACAAGTTATTATTGGAAATAAATTTGGACAGCAAGCATTTCTCTATGAAGTCATCAGGAATCACCATGAAATCACCCAAATCAGCGGTGCCTAACTAACTAAACTGAACAGCATTTGGTGCATCTTGCTATCCTTCTTAGATAAGAACGTGCCAAATTTATACCCCAATTTATTCATTTTTTGAAATTCTAATGTATTGGGCTACAAAAAAAGTCACACATACATCAGCCCTAGTCTCTTACCAGTACACAAGATTCACATATAGCACAAAGCTACAGGTTGCATGGTCTATTGAATAAATTGTAATTGGCTAAGTCCACACATTGCAAGTATGATTTCTAAACTACAATGATTGGATTCATACATCATGCTAATCCAAAACTAAATAAACCAGATGAAGGATTAGCACAATGTGAACCCTAATTATTCTTGAATATGAAGGTGATTAACCCATTCCTTTGCATCTCTTAACGGTGGATTTATTATTTAATTTATTTCATTTCATTTCTAACCCACCAAATCAAGGTTCTAGGTGTGCAGTAGTATAAAGCAAATAATAAAAAGAAAAAAGAAAAAAAATCCACCAGGAATATCATTAGTTAAAATGGTTAAAATTTAAAAATGCTAGTAGAAACATCAGGTCCCAAATGTGGGGCAAAAATGTATGATCTTCATTGCTTCAGGCGTCATCTGAACCTCGGACAGCAAGCTGTTTCATGGGACCAGGGTAAGCACAGAAATGGTCTGCCAGCCCGATTTCCTGAGGGGCAAGAATGCAAAGCATCCCTTCCTGATCTGACCACAAGAGTGAGTAGATTTTACTTGAAGCAGGCAGTCCTGAAGGTAAGGTGGACCTCAGCTACGTAGCACGTCCATTCGAATCACCAGCCCTCTGAATGGAAGCTGGAAACAAGCAGGCAGCCAATGAAGCACTAGCGCACTGGTGTAATTCTGCTAAATGGTTCTCACCTGTCAACAATCACACTGCCACATACTGCACCAACTGAAGTCATCTTCAAAGGCAGCCCTGAGTAGAGCATGTTGCAATAATGTAGCCTGGAGGTAATAAGGGCAGCAATTACTGTTTTCAGGGCCCTTTGCTCCAAATGCCACAATTGCTGGCTGGATGAAATTGGACAAAGTCTTCCCTGCCACAATATCCACCTGTTGAAAAAGCAGAAGCTGTGAGTCCAGAAGCACCTCCAGATGGTGAACCTGGTCCTTCAGGGAGAGCAAGCTCATGTTTAGAGCTAAAAGTGAAGCTAACAGTGAGCTAGGGTGGAGAAACAACAGCTCCGTTTTGCTGTGATTCAGTCTGTTATATTTTGTACGATTCATTTTCTTTTTATTGCAAGGAGAATAGCAACCTAAATAGCTCAATTTAATCTATTAAACTATTGCTTGGATATTATGCTCTAAACCTTTTTACCTTCCTTCCTTCCTGTTATTAGTTCAACCACATTACTGAGAAACAAATGTAAATGTGAAAAAAGCCCTCTAACATAAAATTTTATTTCTTTATTTTCTATCCTGCCTTTATTATTTTTATAAATATCTCAAGGCAGGGAACATCCCTAATACTCCTTCCTCCTCCTATTTTCCCCACAACAACCCTGTGAGGTGAGTTGGGCTGAGAGAAAGGGACTGGCCCAAGGTCACCCAGCCAGCTTTCATGCAACTGATTGTGTTGGCAGAGTGCTAGAAAGCATTTGGCCCAGGAGAGATCGGAAGTCACACACCAGGCATTTCTATAAAAATAATTTTATTTACAGAAAACAAAACATATTTAAAGGCTGTTTGCGGAGAGGAGAGATTTCTCTCAGCTGCATATTCTCTGCAAGCCTACACAGAAGGGAAACTGAAACTAAAACAAGTTCAGGCAAATTCCTCCCTTAGGCAATGCAACCATTACCACGTGAAAAGGGGACAATTAAATTCAGCCTCTTCACCCGGCCAAAATGATTAGTTACCATAGTAACCTTAATCTGTAGTAGAAAACATATTAACAGATTGAATAAAATTTTCTGATTTTAAATGCATTGTAATTGCAGCACAGGTATTCTATCTTTGGATGGGCAATGCATGTTCGATCTATCCAAAGCAGAGAAGTGAGACATTCCAAGGAGGAAAAGATCTGTTAATGGCAATGGACAACCAATGACCAGCTGGCTGCAAGAATAGACAGGATCACTAGTTTTCCACTACAAATAAATATATTTACAAATGGCAATGGGAAACCAGAAATGTGCATTGATTCACTGCAGGGATGGGGAATCTGTTGCTTCCATTTGTACCAGCAGGAGTCAAGATTTCTGTGTTTTTGTAGCTAGAAACCAGCAATCTCGAGCATAATTTCTGAAAGACCGTGGACTAGTTTCCCACACTCATGCAAGAAACTCTACTTGAAATCACTAATTTCCTGCAATGGGAAACCAGCAATGTTAGCAAGTCAACGTGGGATAGAGGAAAATCTATCCCAGCCACTCTTCCTTCAACAAGCTCATTCGAAATCACTGGCAGACAATAAGGGAAGGGAATAAATGAGTGTTACACTGTCCCTATTAAGTAATGTATCAAAATAACAGCACAGACTTTTCAGTTAACTTTCCTTTTTTTTTTTTTTGCTTTTGAATTATTCAGCAAGTCCAAAAAATAAAAAAAAAGGACTCTTTTAAAGAATCAGCCCATTTTTCAAATTTTAGTTTACTTTTGCCTGAGATTGCTATGGTAAATAAAGTAACATGCTGCTCACATTTCCTTCTGAGTCAGGGACGTGCATTACATACAGAATCGTAACAGGGAACATTATTATTTTTAAAGACCTTGTGGAAGCTTTCAGTAACAGAATCACTTCCAACAGTAGTTTAATATTTCCACAGTACTCAAAGGCCCATGTGCAAAAGGGGCCAAAACAATATAGGCTTACCTCTGTCCAGGATGGTGAAGTCTGACAAACAGAAAGTAGGCAAACATCCTAAGAGTCAAAACCGGCACTATTTTACTTGGAATAGCAATAGTTCTGTTTACAGTTTCGTGTTTATATATTACAGGTAGCAGCACAGCTTCCTCTTCCACTAGGCTGGTTGCTAGCATCTGAGTAAAGTATTTATTGCTGATAATGCACAGTTTATCTTATCACAATGCTGCAGAAATGATAAAAAGTCTTAACCACTTAACTATTTACAGCACAAGGTCTCTTTCTTCGAATATGGTCCATTTGCAAACCTGCTACTTTCAGGGAGCGTTTTTCTCAATAGCTGAAACAGGCCCAAATTATTTTATTTATTTAAACATATATATCCTGCCTCCCCTCCACAGACTCCGCAAAAAGATGTAGTCCAGACCTGGAAGTATACCTGGTCTGTTTCAACTGCAAGGAAGACATATCTTGGCAGGGGTGTGAAATGTGCAGCCATTGCTGAGCTTCATCTCAGCATTTCTTGACAGTGGGCTTACTAGCTGGAGCAGCTGCAAGCCGTAATTTTAGTGTGCCATCAAGTCTGCGCTGCTGACACAGGGAACAGTGCAAAGAAATGAGTCAGAAATGGCAAGAAGATGCTTCCCTCACCATGACACTGGGGGCCACAGGAAGTAATCTGGTGCTGGAGGCCACGTGCTAATGCTACATTACTCTCTGGGTTGATCTGAAAATATATGAAGCAGGCAAGTACTGTACTGTATTTTTAAAAAGGCAAAATCTCCTTTAAATGAAGCTCAGATCCCAGCGACCTCACAGACACGTCCCTACTGTACAGGGTTTTTTGAAATGGTGCTGAAGCAGTTTGCCTTTGTTTCTTTTGGGTTTATGTTTTAATTTATCTAGCCTACAGTCCTGATTTCCTGGAGGTCTTCTACCCAAGCACTACCAAGATCAGCCAAGGTCAGCTGTTTGCTGCTACCTAGCTGGGCAACACACGCACACATACATCTACAATATAAAATACTCTCTGCAAAATATGTGTTACTGTATATCCTTTTAAATACGTAGTCCAGCAGCTAAAAACATGTCAGCATATTTCTATAGCGACTCTGCCAGCACATTTACCCTCTCAACGCTTCACTGTTTTAATTTTTATTAGATGTTTCGTTTGGGTAACTGCCTGGAAGTTGAACTACATACCTATGTGCAGCTGAGATAATAAACGTAAAAGGAATGGGCGGTACGCTTACCGTGTCCCCCTTTCCTCTCTTTCAAATACTTATTGTGTTAAGGTCTTGCAGTCCCCCAGCCGTCTCGGCTAATTAATTAATTAATTAATTGCTATTAATTGTACAGTCCGGTCTCTATTATTCAAGTCCAACTCTTTTTTTGAAGAGTTGCAACGCAACCCGAACAATACAAAACCTTCCGATTTCCAGGGCAGAAAGAGACGTTCTACGCTTTACTGACGGTCCGTCAAAAGGTTGTCGCTTCTCCTAGTCTCCCCTGCCAGGGTTAGAGAATGGTACGGTCGAAAGCCCGCTTGGAGCTCTAGAACATCGCAGTTGACGACCAGCGTAGCAACGGAAGCTTTTGAGGCGGACGGGTGCGAGGGGGTTTCTGCGCTACAGATCGCGCCCCGCAGGTCCACCGCCTCAGTCCTTCCTCTGCGGAAGGACCTGCACCCCTGGTAGGTCCGTCAGTGCCT
The DNA here is from genome assembly GCF_035149785.1 of Candoia aspera. Lineage (NCBI taxonomy): Eukaryota > Metazoa > Chordata > Lepidosauria > Squamata > Candoiidae > Candoia > Candoia aspera. The sequence goes on from NC_086153.1 coordinate 216,446,967, forward strand.
CGAAGCGAAGGGCAGAATAAAACTGGGGAGGGTGGGGTGGGGGGGCGTAATTGCGAGTCTCTGGGGACTGCTGCAGATGCAAACTCCTGGTCCTTCGGAGCAGCGCCTGCCCCCTTTGATCTAGTGGTTTTCTATCTGTTTTGCCTTAGAGAAAAAGTTATCACTTGCACATTTGACTACAGGCTCTTTGCCCGCCTCACCAGAACTCTCCGCTTTAACTAGTCCCCAGGTCAAAGAATCATAGCGTTGGAAGGGACCCTAGAGGTCTTCTAGTCCAACCCCTCTTATCTCCCTTAAGGAGATAAGGGGGCAGGGAGGCTTTAATTGGAGATGCTTGGCATTGAACTGAGATTTATTTTTTTTTCCCTAGACAGAGCAGACATTCTGCCTGCCACTAAATTGACAGCTATCCTCCCAGATGAACCTATGTATAAGCATGTGAAGAAGCTAGCTTGCTTTTTTCCTCAGTTCAAGATTGTCTATTATATAATATATATTTTATATTATATTTTTATATTATATATAAAATTATATATTTTTAAGAAAGGTATATGCACCTTGGACATCTCAGCTATGCTTTTTTTTTTTTTAATCGTATGGCATAGCAGTTCAGTGTTCCTGCTGCTTTTTCTTGCTGGGAAATCCTTGTGAGGTCCAGCAGCCAGATGTGTAGACTGTTTAGCCATCACGTTGCCTGGGGTGCACCACGAGGAGGCTAGTCTACATTGCACCAAGTTGGGCTGAGAGAAGGTGACTGGCCCAAGGTCACCCAGCCGGCTTTCATGCCTAAGGCAGGACTAGAATTCACAGACTCCTGGTTTCTAGCCCAGCACCTTAGCCACTGGACCAAACTGGGTCTCAACTATGCTGTAATATAAAAGGAAAGCTCTAGAAACCAACTGGCATATTGGTGGCATGGGTACCATGGGGGACACACACAGTGGGCCTTTGTGGTTTACTTGAACAGCAATGCAGAAGGAGGAGGACTCTGGTCGTGGCAGACAGTGTGGATTGCCCTTTCATTGCTGCACTGCAAGCCATAGATAAAACTATCTCCATGCTGTATAGTTATACCAAATATGTATTTCTATTAGTGTATTTACCCAAATAGTTGACTGTTACTCTTCCAGAAGAATTCCTGGAATGCCACCCTGTGTGGTCTCTTCAGAACTCCATGCTCCTCTGTTGTGTTTCCTACTCTTTCTTCATGTTGTTGTCTTTAAAACAAATGAGTAAGCTATTCCTCCAGCATAGGCTGGAAGGGCTACCATTTCAGATTTGTAGGAACCAAGATAGTGCAATCAAAGTTTATTGTTGATTACAAGGTCCAGTTTTTATAAACCCCAAATGGTTAGCTGTCTGAGCTAGGACAATACAATAATTTATATAGTAAAAGATGGCATGTGTATTTTTATTGTCTGGACTATTTGGCTTAATGTATTTTGCAAGCATATCTCCAAGGGAGTGTGAGCTGAGAAGGAGGGGGAATGGCTCAGGGTCACCCAAGAAACATCCAGACCAACCAAGGACTTGAACATGGCTCTTACCAGAATTAGTCCATTTTTTATACAGGGTCCTTATGTGTTTTAAGATACATTATTGTAATTTGTTGTTCCCTATAACACACTGCTCATCATATGAATATACGTGGCATTGCTTTTATGACCATACAGTATATTGGAAGTCCTGTCCCATTGATTCTCCATTGGTCATGCTGCATGGCACAGTGGGAAGGTATAATTAAAAACCATCGGGTAGGTCACAGATTTGCCACCCACACTATATCTAAGCTACTGATGTTACAGAGAATCTGGCCATATATGTTTTGTCCAATATGACTCATCAATTTTTTTGTTTTGGTCTGTCTTCAAGTCAAACTCAACTCCTGGTGTCTTTATGGACAAGTCCTTGCAGTTTTCTTGCCAATTGTAAGAAAGTAGGTTGCCATAGCCCCCTTCCAGGATGATGATGATGAGCCTACCCTACAGTTCTGGTATTCCTTAATAGTCTTGCATTCAAGTACTACCCACCATATCTAGGTTGCAAAATCCAGACAATCTCTAGATGGCAAGAAGGAGTAACCTTTCTGTGTCACTTTGTTGCCCAGTCTTGTTGAGCTTTTGAACCCTGTCAACTAGATGATGCTACCTGCTGAGGCAAGTCAGTATTACATTTTCTTGGAAGAGAGATGTGGAAGCTATGACACAGCAATAAGAAAACAGCATCCTCAGATATACTCACCCCTTTTTCCCAACAATATACAGCATCTCTTGCTCATGTCTTTTGCCAGCTAGCTCTGCAACCTGAAACCATGAGAGAACAAGGCTAAGGAAAATGGTGATGTTTTCTAAAACTCCAAATTGATTCACACATCGCACTAATCATAATGTGAGTTGTTTGAAGTCATGATGTATAATTTCAGCCATTGCCATTTGTAAACTGGGTTTTATGATTTAGTGTGATGAGTAAACTCAGGCAATTATGATTTACTAGTAAAGCATCGTTAAAAAACTGACTTGGTACAGTGTATGGACCTAAGCACACCTTGATTTTTTTATTATTATTATTATTATTATTAGACATTGTGAAGGAATTGGCGGTGGCAGCTGTCAAAAAGTCATATTTTGGGAACTGGCATTTTATAGAGTAATATTCTTTGTTGAGCCTCAAGCTAGATTTACATTTAGATAACTCATTCCAATTGGACAAATAAATCCCTTCCAGCTTCTGCTGTGTTTTACATTTATCTTCATTATGTAAACAACTCATCCTAAAGTTATTTAAAACTATAAATGCCACTGCTGTTATGCCACATATTAATATTTAGCAAATGAAGAAGAAACTGGAAAAGTTAAGATACTTCAAAATGTTGCCTGAGAAGAATAATTGTCAAGCTGTTAAAAAAACAGCTGGTGGACCTTGAAAGTTTTGTTTTGGAGCAGTCTATGTTTGAGGAAAATAGATGTGCAATTTGATTAAAGGTGTTCCAAAAACATAAAGTATAATTGAAGCATGATCCCTTTCTGTGGCAAAAAGATGCATTGTTGTCTGCGTAAGTATGTTTACTTTTTGAAGTACCCTAATACAGATGGGTCTAGCAATTGCAGTTGTTTGGATACTGAGGTTTCTAATAACAAGAGCTAACACTATAGTATTGTAGTGTGTCCTTTTCATTGTCTGTATGGCTGAGAAGATTGAAAAAATAATTAGCAACCAAGACTGGGTCCCAGTTCTAATTTGATTCTCATTGCACATCTCTTTCAAATATTATTATTTTAAAACATTCAGGAATGAAACCAGTCTGCATGCAGGTTAATGGAGCAGGGGGCTTCTTTATGCAGCTGAGCATTTCATTTGGCCTGATCCAAGGAAGACAATGAAAGGAGATGAATTTTTACTACATCTTGAGAGAAAAGGGGGATTTTATTCATTAGGTAACCCAACCAGCCTCAGACTTGATTCTGACTTGTCATATTAACAGTGGGCTACAATTGTGTGATGCTGTAAGTTGACTGCAATCCTTATGGATATAACAATGAATTATAATGCCGCTTTTTTGCTGTGTACTTTCTTTCAGATCCTGAACTGTGGGTTTGAAAACAAAACAGTGTGGTGCTGTTGCCCTCTTTCAGCTTCCCACCTGGTAATACAGATCTAACATCTTCAGACAGTGGTGCAGGTGGTAAACCAGTCAGAGCCTAACTTGTAGAACATTTAAGTCATTCTCTTCTAGCCCTTTCTGATGAACTTCACTGTGTAGATCTTTGTGTGTTTCTGATGCTTAAATGGGGTGAGCCACCATGGGGGGGGGCACAATTGGGGTGTGTGTGAGAGAGAGAATGCAGTGGTGCTTGAAGTGACAAGGAAAGTGACAAGGCTGCCTCACACATAAGGGTACAGCTAGAACTTTCTGGGCTTTTCCCAAGGTTTTAAAGCTTTTCTCTTGACTGATTTATGATAGTTTTCAAGTTTTCCAACCATAAACAGCACTGCCCCTTTTTTCAGTATGAAGGGATTTTGAGGGATAAAAAAAAAAGGTTGGAGATCTTTCCTGGTTTAAAACAATACAAACTGAACATCTGCCCTGTATCCAGATGAATACCTTTTGAAAAAGAACAATCAGGAGTCCCCAGTCTTTTTTAGGCCAGTGGGCACATTTAGAATTCTGAGAGTATGTCAGAATGGTCTCTATGGAGATCTTACCATTTACAATATATGTGATGCATTAGACATGACTAGACATAAAATATCTCATATGAATTGGTAGACAAAAAACAACAACAGCTGAATACAAAGATTTCAGAAGTGGAATCTGATCCCCAAATATTGAATCACATTCTTAGTCCCATTCAGTCCCACAAAGCACGACTGTTTCAAAGAAATCAAGCTCACCACCTTCAGAAGAGCATACACTTGTGACCCTGTCCCCGTTGTTACATAGACACAACACACAGAGATAGACAAACCTCAGAGAAAAAACTGTTTCAAGCTGTGGGCAGCAATCATTTTTTAATTTCTTCGGAAAATCTTACTAATCTGTATACCACATCATCAGTTAAAACAAATTTATTGGTGCATGTAGAATTTCCATAGATTTTGTTACATGTTTTATATCAGGTAACAAGGAATGACCTTTTTGATATCCTTGAAGCCATAAATTCTAAGAAGAGGATGGAAATTGTGACTAATATACGGGCTGACTTCAGCAGCACCAAAGGACCTTTTAGAAAGCCTCCATCCCTTCTTTTGGACAGCTTGGTGGAGGAGCCTAAGAAAAAAACTGATGTTCCCAACCACCTCCTGGAATCGAGTAAGTGATTAGTTGACTATTCTCAGGAAAAAAAGAATTGCTGGTTACCTTAATCTTGATGAATTTGATTGTTTATCACATCTGTTTACAGGGATGATCTTGGCAGCTAAAACCATTTCAAAATAAAATAATCCTTTCTGATAGGTCAGTGTTTCTCAGCTTTGGCAGCTTGAAGATCTGTGGACTTCAACTCCCAGAATTCTCCAGCCAGCCAATTCTGGGAGTTAAAGTCCATACATCTTAAAGTTGCTACGGTTGAGAAACACTGGTCAGGACATTCATATTGAATGAACAGAGAATATAATTGATCTGCAGTTGAATTCCACAGATAATACTACATTAGGATGAGGCCTAGTATTGGCCAGGAAAAGAAAAAGAATGTCAGCCTGAGGAATGGGTAAATTGTTGTTGGGTAGGCTCTCTGGATTGTTTTTCATGCAGGGAAGATCCTGAGTTAGATTATGTCAGTCCACCTAATATTAGAACAAATAGAATAAATTAGCCACAGTGAACTCCTGGAGCTGTCATCTGGCTGTGCTAATTATTGCATTTGTTTCTTTTTATTTCAGAAATTTATGCAAAGCTGTTAAGAAACAATGTTATACAGGCTAAACCTGCCATAATGCATTATGGAGGGTTTGAGATAGAAAAACATCAGCAACAAGTGCTGGTAGGTAATGAACGAGTTGAGATCTAATTTGCTGAAATGAGTTCATGCATTTATTTACTCATTTATTATTTGCCCACATTAGTATGCTGTCTTCTTATGACTCAAAGCAGCTTACGGCATATAAAAATAATAACATAAAACACAATTTTAAAAACAATAGATTAAAAACTATTCATAAACATTATTGCTACCCTTGGGAGATGTGCCTACTCAAATGCCCTCTGAAACACAACTGCCTTAACCCTTTTTCTGAAGACCATAAGGGCAGTGGGACATCTGACCTTTGGGAGCTTGTGATTTTAGAGGGAAGGAGCTGCTCCTGGGAATGCGATTCTCCAAGTCCCAGCATCCCACCATTTGTATTGTCTCTCTGCCAGACAGTGTAGGGCAGACAGATTCTACAGGAAGAAGATGGTCCTGAAGAAAATGAGGTTCTAAGCTATACAGGTAGTCCTCCCTTAACAACCATTCATTTAGTGATGGTTTGGACTTACAAGGGTGTTGAAAAAACTGACTTATGACTGGTCCTCACGTGACCATCACAGCATCCCCACGGTCACATGATCACGATTTGGGTGCTTGGCAATCAGTTCGCATGTATGACCACTGCAGCATCCCGTGCTCATGTGACTGCCAATTCAATCTTCCTGGCTGGCTTCTGGCAAGCAAAATCACTTGGGAACCACGTGATTAGCTTAACAACCATGTGGTTTGCTTAACACCCACGGTGATTCACTTAATGACTGCCGCAAAAAAGGTTGTAAAATTGGGTTGGATTCGCTTAATGACCACTTTGCTTAGCAACTGAAATTCCAGTCCCAATTGTGGTTGTTAAGTGAGGACTACCTGTATAGGGTTTTACATTCAGCACCTTGAATTGGGCCCAGAAGCCGCTATCAACTGATGCAGCTCCTCAGCAGGGGCATTACCCAACTGAATTGAGTAGTGCCAGTTAGCAAACCTTCAACTGTATTCTGTTCTTCTCATAACCTCAAGTCATCTTATGTGTTAACCATTATTTTTTTTACACTTATCTACATCACTTTCTGTCTGTAATCATGCCTAAAATACTGACAGGAACTTCTTTTTCGTTTCTTTTAATTATTTGTTTTATCCTACAGAAACTCATAAACATTTCTGGAGAAGTTATAAACTTCCATATTATTCCACCTGAGACAAAATACTTCCAGATCCAATATAACAAAATTGTAAGTGTAGTTCAGTAACCTTGAGCATGCTCACATTTAATTTGTCTCTTCCATTTTGAGCTTCATCAAATTGCTAAACAAATGGTTCGAGCCATTCTTAGGAAATTATTCTGCTCTGTTTTATAGCAGCGACTTGTCCCTGGCTTGTCCTTTACAGTAATGGTTGATTTCTGTCCTGATGAATGGCAATACTATTATGACTGCATCCGAATCCATTCTCAGGTAAGAAAAGGCAATAGGTCTAGGTAGGGACTCTCCCTCTCCCTGCAAATGTGAATGAATCTGGTGTTGGCTGTTCATGATATCTACACATACAATGAGTATTTTTACTATGCTTAGATTGCTTATTGTTCTTTAGTAGTTATCTTGTTTTAGTCATCCCTTTTCTTCAAGTTATTTTGCTCTGAGGCCAATCAAGAGATAACACACGCAGTTGGGAAAAAAAATAGAAGCTCAAAAGAGTATATACTTTAAAATAAAATAGGTGACACGTTTCCAGTTTTTTTCTTACTGTTGTCCTAGGAACTGGCTGGACTCTCGTGCTTATTTAAAAACATTCATGAACGCTTTTTTCATGAAATAGAATGGGTAAACTAGGTTATCAGCCTTAATTTCTTTTGTGCCACATGCAACATTCCATACTAATGGTAAGGACAGTCCCAATCACTCTTGGCACATTTTGGCCAATTTGCTACAAGTTTAACCAAAGCCCAGTTGTATTCCAAGTATGCTTCTCTACTCTAACCAAGCTAGGATCTCTAATCTAGAGATTGCCTTGCAAGCCAACATACTATTGCATCCCACCAACTAGGAGATCTATGCAGTATACTGATGTACAGTGAATTGTAACTAGACTTAACTTTGTTTCTTTTTCTTTTTTAAACTTATGTCTTCAATTACTTTGGCATACTGTTTCTTACTCCTTTTTTGCACTCAACGTAATATTTCTTACCCTAAAAGAAATAGCATGATATGTGTGTGTGTGTGTGTGTGTGTGTGCAAGTGGAAAAATTCAGGGATTTTTCTCCCAGATCATGCTAATCTAGTCATTTTGGGATGGCTCATTGTTTTCCAGAGCAAAACTTCCAGAACAGGAATGGTGATAGGTTTAGCCCTCCCAGGTCTTAAATCTAGGAAAATATATAGGATTAGACTTTACTGTGCTGCATGTTTTTATTAGGTGGGAATTAAAGTGACCCCATCACTATTTAAGCCACATGGGCACAGCAGCCTTAACTGTGTAAGAGACCAGATCTAGTTTCCCCATAGATCCAAGTTCTCCTGTGACGGTCTGTCTCCTTCTCTTCTTCTTTTCTTCTCAGGGAGATGAAACTTTGCTGATCCCTCTACATGCCTATCCTGTGATGAATGCTGTAGAATTTCCATCCTACATTAATCTGTCTGATGTTCCTTTGGGACAATGGCAAGTAGTTATTAAAGCAATAACTTTTCTTTCATCTGTTTTTCATGCATGATAGAAGAATTAGCAACATTATACATTGGCTGGTGGACAGGGAAAGAACAGAATGCCTCATCTGCATATAACATTAACTCAATCAGGAAATACAATTGAAGCTGCTTTTACTATAACCATATTTATATATGTTTCATTTGGTGACCAGGCACTGTGAAATGTAATTCTGGAATTACTTTGTAAAATTATTGGCAGCTTTTACACCCTGGTTGTGTTCACTGATGACTCTGAGAACATGTGTGAAGACCATGGGGAGAGAAAATGAAAGTAGGAGGTAAAAAAAAAACCTAGATTAAAAATCTAGATAGGTTTTTGTTTTCTGGAGTCTTAAATCTGTTAACAGAATGTGGTTGGAGGGGGGTGCTTTCCTTTCTGTTTTATTTTCCCCTGATCTTACTGTCTCTTGAAAAGAAAAAAGGGTTTGTTTCACCTTTTTTCTGGGTAAAGCATTCCTGTCTTAACACCTCAACTGGTGGGAATGAATGACTCTGTTCCCAGAAAGATGATCCTTGGGATTCCTGCTGTTAGTAGTAAAAGTTTTATACTCAAAAATAGCCATATGCCTCATGGTGAAGGGAGCCGGCTTACCTGCAGTTCATGATGCCATGCATTGAACTTTCTTCCTATTGTAGAAGCAGATGTATACATAGTTGGAAAAAAGTTATATAAAGAGACTTTTGCGTGCTCTGTGCTGTAGATTTCAGATATCTCTTCTTGGAGGAGGGCCATGGGTCTGAAATTTATAGCAGCCCTTCCGCTTAATTTCGGATTGGGGTACACAGTTCACTTCTCAATTTTGGAAATCATTTTTGAAGTTGATTGGCACCAAGCAAGCTCTGCCCACTGCTTCGCATCCTCAAACGGATGGTTCAACTGAGAATGCTACCTTAGAGCAGTTTCTTAGAGCTTGCATTAACTACCATCAGGATGATTGGGTTGACTTACTCTTGCTTTACTTTCTCAAGTTCTGTTGTATATTGAACTTTAAGAATGTTTGAATTCTCCATCTAATATACTGGTTAAAAAAACTGAGAATTATTTCTGAGTACATCTATGTAGGATTAGGTTGTTACTCTTCCTTAAAATATTGTCTTGTTCTTTGCTTTTAAATCTTAGCTCTTTTTTCTTTTTCACAAATGCTGCCCTTCTTTTCCTGACCCTCTGGCTTTATTCCTTGGCCCCTATCATTCTATCCATCCATGGCTTCCTTTATTTGCGAAGGGCAGAATTGCTTCCCAAATTGGACATCTTAAACACCCATCAAAGAAAGACACTATTTTTATTATTCATGCAAACAAGAAAGAAAGAAAGAAATATTTTAAGGAAGTACTGTATGTAAACTGTATGTAAACTACATTCCATTGTAATCGGCTAGACAGGATTCTAGTGAGACAGTTTATTTATACTGGAGTTCTTGGAATGAAATATATTTAAGTGGAGAATATTCACATTTTTTTTCTAAACAATAAAGTCAGTGAAGCAGGAATTGCTGTCTACACAGAAAAGTACAACTTGGGAAAAAAAATATAGATACTCAGGAAGGGAGTGATGGAGGTCCAAATTGAAACTAACTATAATAGGATAAGCTTTTATAAAGGAATTCCGTCCCCTGAAGCCCCACTCCCTGATGTCATGAAGGCCTAGAGAGTTATGCAAAATGGATTCAGTGCATCACCCCTATATTGCATGCTGAGGTTTGGAGTAAAGCTACTTTAGTGATTGAGGCTGCTGTCCTAAGCATGAAATGAACTCATACGCACAATCACAGTAACTTTTAAACAAGCATTTAATTTGTATCAGTAGTATAAATATGGTATAAGCAGTATATATTACAAGTAAGAGTCAAGTTATAGGTTCAGTTTTCCTCAGTTATACCTGTTTCGGTAAAGAAATCTAGTTTCTGAATGTTCCCTGATGTAGAGAAGCAATTGTCTGGCAAGTTATTTCTGTGAGCAGAGTTTGTTTTTATTGTTAATGTCCTTCCACCTGAAGGATCCCATTAATGGGGGTGAAGAACTGTAACCTTCCAACTACAGCCTTAGTGTTTTTCCCAGATTAGTTTACTGGATTAAATTTGCTGAATTAAAAAAGTGCAGCTTGATAGACTTTGCCAAATATAGCAACATCTGTGAGGTTGCATGTTTTTAATTTAAAGTGGTCTAATGTTGCAAATCTATTAAAGAAGTAAGCCTCATTGAGTTCAGCAGGATTTGTTCCCAGATAATTATAGCAGTGAAGTCTTAATTGTTAATTTTTAAGAAGGAAGAATATCTGAATTAAAATCAGCTGAGGCCTATTTTTTACTCATGAAAACATGAAGCTGCTTTTTCTTTTATTTCTGTTTTTATCATATGAACTTTCATAATGAAAGAGCTTAAAACTTACTAAAATTACACACATGCAGAGATAGATGTACAGTGTATGTGTTTTCAATTATTAATGCAAGGCTGCCAACATTCTTAAAATATGACTTCATGACTTATCTAATATAGTTGTCTGACCAGGGCTGCATATTCATGTAGTTTGTTCTCCGGTAATTGTATGAAATCATTTGAAATAAATTTTGGGTGCAAATCATTTAAATTAGAATACATTTTAATTTTAAGATGTGGCATAATTTTGAAAATTGCTCTCCTGTTTACAAGCTGCTGATGTCATGCCATCATATCAGCACCTTTTCTGCCATGCTACTGCTTGGGTGATATGTTAAATATCTGAATATAATTATTTGCTGTTCAGTCCTGTTCTCCTCTTTCAGCAAGCCATATGTGATCCCTCTGCAGTGTAGCTGTCCCATAGATTTCGAGTTTCAGGTGGAGTACCTTCATCCCCACAAAGCCTTTACTGTACATCCCATGTCAGGTGAGTTCTGAGAGGAAATGTTTCAAATGTTACATAGCCACCTAAATAGTTGGATTTATATTACTATCTCACAGGATAGTTTCATGCATCACATTAAGCCATCCTGCGTGTTGTTTGATTTTGACTTAGTGAGTTATGTGAACCTATCCATATTGGTTAGTAAATTTATATCCCCGAAGCAAATCAGCTGACAATGTATATGGTGAAAGGTCCCCTGTGCAAGCACTGAGTCATGACCCTTTGGGGAGATGCCACTTCCGTGGCGTTTTCTTGGCAGACTATGGAGCGGGGTGGTTTGCCATTGCCTTCCCCAGTCGCCACCTTCCCCAGCAAGCTGGTCCTCATTTTACCAACCTCGGAAGGATGGAAGGCTGAGCCGACCTTCTTCCTACTGCATCCTGATAACCGATACATTTGCTCAAGCGTAAGTCTTCCAAATATAGTTGGTCTTCTCAAAGCTTAACCTGCCTTAACCTGCCTGAGGCTGGCATCCTCAATAGGGCAGGCTTAGTTCGCAGACCTTCTCTTTGTAAAGCTAACCAAAACTGACCTTTCATAATCAAAACACTTTATGTTGTTTTTAAATTCTCTGCATCATTGTGTCCAGACATTGGAATAAACAATAAGGAAAAAAAATGGAAAAGGATTGAAAAAGGATGAACTAGGGAAAGCCATGTCACTAACTACTTAGAGAGCAATCCGAACTGAAATTCTAGGGGAAGCAGCGTGGCAGAATACCCACAACTTTCAAAGCCCATCAATTCACAAAGGCAAACTTTTGGGGGGAGATGGGCGGTGATAGAAATTTGAACAATAAATAAAATAAAATAAACTTAGTATTGGGCTTTTCAGTGCAGTGTATCTTACTTTTGGGGAATTGACCCTACCACCTATTCAAAATAGCAGAATGATTTATTATACTCGCTCTAAATTGATTCTTGTGAAACTTGATGCAAGTCCTTTCAGGGACATAGAGGCTTTTGAATTCAAAAGTTCTTTGGTTCCAAACTATCTTAATTCCAAAATGTTCTTTTGGTACCTTGTGCCAGCAAGAACAAAGGCACATTCTAATCCTCTTTAGATACCGATCCAAGTAGTTGAGGACTGCTTTGTCTAGCAATGATTGGTTTTCCAATCAGTAATCAAAATCTTTTCTCTCTTGCAGCATCTGGAACAGCATACAAATATATGCATAGAGTATATATATTTAAATAGGAAAGTGATGGCACAATTTTAGAGTAAATGCATTAACTGCATTTTATTTGTTCATTACAGGAATAATTCCAGCCAATGGAAAAGCAGAAGTGATAGTTACATTTGCACCTCTTGAATATGGGACAGCCCAAATAAAAATCCAGTTGTGGATTTCACAGTTTAACTCAAAACCTTACATGTGTACATTCACAGGAACATCTACCCCCCACCTAAATTTTAAGTATGTGAAGCTCATAATGTTTTGAATATCTTTTGAATTAAGCTTTACAGAGATCTTTATAAAATAATATTTCCTACTGAGGGTTTCCTATTTAAAGAACTATATCATGGTGCAAGTAAAAACTGAGTGAGTCAAGTTCCTGAAAACATATCATGTTGGTTCCTAAAAATGTTAAGTGCCTTTATCTCCCATTGAAATTGGTATAAAATATCAATCCCGATAAAGGGCTTTTTTTGCACCGCAATCCATAAGTGCTTGCCTCCAGTGACTAAACCAGCTTTGGCCTCAGTGATGGCTGGAATGGAAGTGGTTGCCCACAATATAATGAAGCTCAGCAGGCAAACCAGATAGTACTGCCTGAGCCAGCACAATGTGAACACACTGTTTTTGAGGTGTAGCAAAGAAAGACAGATGGAGGTTGCCCAGGGGATTTGGTATGGGTAGAGGACGGTGTCAGATTTTCCTACCTTTGGGAAATGATCAGTGGCCTATACTCATGCTGGGGTAGGCTGGTCATGTGGATCAGCCCTAAATGGAGTCCTGTTGATTTCAGGGAGGATGTAAATTAATTTAATCTGGGTTCATATAATCATCTTGTTTGGAGTGTTAAAACATTTTTAGTAACCCCTTTTGAGCAGTACTGATGTCCATTCTGGCACATTCCTTTCATTCTCTTTCCAAAGAATAGCAGGAACCAGCTTTATGCATACAGATAGTCCTTGTTTTACAACCACAATTGGGACCAGAATTTTGGTTGCTAAGTGAAGTGGTCATTAAGCGAATCTGACCCAATTTACAACCTTTTTTGCAGTAGTCATTAAGCAAATCACCATGGTCATTAAGCAAACCACATGGTCGTTAAGCAAATCATGCAGTTCTCCATTGATTTTGCTTGCCAGAAGCCAGCTGGGAAGGTCAAAAATGGCAATCACATGACCATAGGATGCTGCAATGGTCAAATGTGAACCAAATCGTGATCACATGACCTTGGGGATGCTGCAGCAGTCTTAAGTGTGAGCACTGGTTGTAAGTCAGTTTTTTTAGCACTGTTGTAAGTCTGAACCATCACTAAACAAATGGTCATTAAGTGAGGACTACCTATATGGTGAAAATGGAGATGTTTTCCTCCCTCTTTGTGTTGCATAATTGGATGTGGGTTCTAAGTGTGCTACTGACATGTCATTTTCCCAAGGGGTCCTCTCTTTGCTGGAGCTTTACATTTCTGGAGCAAGGAGATGCCTAGACTTATCCCTCCCAATATTTTATCACACAGATCATAAAGCTAATGTGTTTCCCCCCCACCCCCAAATTGCTTTTTCGATAACATTTTTTCCCAATTCCAGAAGAAGAGACTTTGAGAACCAAGAGTCAGTTTTGCAAAAAATACCAAAGTCTGCTGAAAAAGCAGTGGTATGCTTGCCACAGAAAACAGTGCCATCGAAAGAAGAAAAGCACAGGCCACTACAAAAAGTACAGGTAGAGACAAAAATAAATTGTTGCTCTAAAGGAAGGAAACAACATCTACCAGTTATTTTGACATGACATATTTTATTTTCATAGGCTATTGAATATAAAAACTTGAGGTTCCCTGTTGATTTGTCAAATCCTTATGCTGTGGCAACAGTTTTGATTCAAGAACCAGGCAAATTGAAGATTAAACATTTAAGAGAAGGTAACAACTTTGTATTATTATTATTATTATTATTATTATTATTATTATATTTTTATCCTCCCTTTTTTATATATGACTCAAGGTGGCAAACATACCTAATTCTCCTGCCTCCTATTTTGAATATTAAAATTATTAACATTCAAATTATAAATTAAATTAAAATTATTAAAATAAAAACCAAAAAAATCTAATACGCTAGATGTTTGTGCAGGGTCTGATAAACATGGTAGGAATCACTAGATAAGATTATGATATACGAAAAATAAGGTAGGGAAAGCATGCACAGCATGGCTTCCGGAATTCTTTTCGATGTTTTTTTAACTGCAGTGGCTATTGGAGTGATTTTACTTTCATTTGTGTAATGAGTTAATGTATGTGTGTTTGTGTGCTTTCCCTTTTGCTGTATGTGTGGATGTGTGTACTGCAAAGCAAAAAGCGAGATGCGTATGCGCCACGCTGGGTCACATGACCAGGAGGGGCGTGGGAATGGAGCAGTCGGCAGTGCCTGTCTCATTGGGATGCATGGGGGTGCAGCCTCCAGCTGGCTAGGGCCCATTTTCAAACTCAGTCTATCTTATGCCAGCTTTTCCGAGCATACCAAATCTGGAGCTGTTGTGTTCAGTTTTTAGATTTTTAATGGATGGGCAGACAGATAGAGACCTAAGCCTCTTTGCATTTCCAACATTTCATTGGATTAGAAAGAATAAAGAGCAGCGAACAAATTCATAAGGCTAAGTAAGTGTATGTATGGAATACTTGCACATACTTACAGGACCTATTTTTGCACTGCATCCTTCTTCAAATGGGTGCCCTCCAGATGTGTTGGATTGCAACTCCAAGACTTCCTATTTAACTTAGCCAGCAACTATATTTGATGGCAGTTTTAGGGCTTACAGTGCTAATCATCTGGACTAAGGAAGTTGCTGCACTGTTCCTCTTACGTTGCTTTTCGTCTAGAAATCCCTTGGCGCAAATTCCTGTCCTTTTGTTCATTTTAAAGAATAGGTTGTTTTTAAGATACTTAGCTGACAGAATTTTTCTTTCATGGTAAAGGATTTTTTCGTCTTAATAAAGAATCAAAGTTCTGTTAAATGGAGTTACCACATACAAGAGAAGCAGACTGTGGTCAGCGTATGTAGAAGAGGTGTGCATTAAGCTGAGAGTTTGTATTGTTACTGTTTTTATCGAGAGTTGATCGGCTTTATTTGCTTACTCTCATCCTAATGTACAACTATATATCAATGAACATTAAGTGACTACAACCCCCTTCTCATTCAAATTGGCCAATGGCCATAGTAAGGAGATTTGAAAATTGAGGAACTTCCTGCTTCTATAGAAGGTAACTAAGTTGATTTAATGTAACCCAGCCATATGTGTATATTTATGAAGCTGGGTTTTGGTTTGCTGGTCCCTACTCCCCCCCTTTTGTTTTCTTTCTCTCCTTAGTTTATTATGTGTGTATTACAAATACATTGTTTTAAACTACACACACACACACACACACATATATACACACACACACGTGTGTGTGTATACAGTATATATATATATGCAAATGACTTCAGGATGCCATGCTATAGGAAGCAGTACAAAACTTCTTTATTAAGAATTAAGTATCTTAGGATGCTCTTGGTATCAGTGCAGAGTTTTGAAGTCTTGCAACTTCCCAATAATTCTGCTTCTTGCAGATATTTCATAATGTGAAATATGCTTAATACTATGCTGAAGCAAATAATGCAATGCCCTTTGAATGTCCTAATCAATAGCTTTTGATTTCTGTGTTACGCAGTCCTAGGAGGACAAGGTGACGGAGGAACTAAAACACGGCAGATAAAAGAAGCTGTTTTTCAACTAAAAGTCAAACAGGATATACAGGAAGAGGAGATCAATCAACTTAAGTGGTGAGTGATGGCATACTTTATGCAAAAGGAAGGAAGTGGACTTAACTCTTCCAATCAAATAAAAGTCATTCTGCCACTTACCATGTTAGTAAAAGAGATTTTGGAATAAAAGTCAAATAATTATCATTTATCAGATTGTATCTGATTACAGTTATTACATCATTAAAGATTGTGATTAGTACTTTCATTATAGGTAACAGGAATGTGAAGAGATATTTTTAAATCTGTCTAATGGGGGCTTTGTATTAACAGAAGGTATAGCAACCAAGGAGGATAAAAAGGCTTGAGAGGTCTTTTAGAATGGTGTGGGATATGGCATAGAAAGCAGAAGTAGTAAGGGGGAATCCTAGAAAATCAAGTGTCTCGTCTTAACATGAACAGAAGCATTGTTGCAAAGCCACCGATGGATACAATCCATTGACTAGATTTAACGCATTTCTCTAAGCCATAAAGAAATGTAAAAACCAGCCCTGGCAAAGTATGATATGTTAACCTAACTTATGACTTACAAACCATGATTTATGATTTACTGTGCTCTGTGAATCCAGCCATTGTGATACGTTTAATAACCAGAGTTAAAACAAGCCATGATTTTATATGTGTATGAATTAGCCATTGTGATCCATGGCCTGGCTTGCTCATTATTAATTACAAGTCCCCCAGCTCTAAATTAGTGAAGATCATATGGGGCATAAGTCACCCAAACTAAGCATTTTAAAATCATGTGGACTTCAGGAGGAGAAATTTAAGCATGTGCTTAATTCTTTGACTAAAACAAGTGGGTTTCTAAAATGTTCAGCTCTAGAATATTCTCATCCATCATGTCTGCTCACTGTCAGTCATCTGCATCAGCACAATACAAGATAGATTAATTTCACAAGTGTGTAGTGAAGTGACAGTAGTAAGTCAATGGACAGGTAATCTACAAAAGCTGTTGAAATTTTGTATTAGATTTATTTTTCTCTAGGCGGAAAATTGTTAATCAAGAGTGCGTTGTCTGAACCGGGTTTTTTTTCCAGTTAAAAACTATTTTCTTCTGAATTTCAAACTCAGGCAAGTTCATTTAGGTAAAGATCCAATATGTCCAAGTGTTCAAAAGCAAATCCTTGAAGACCGGCAGAAAGAAGAAGAACTTTACAAGGTGAGGATAGGGTATAAAAATAACTCCTGGCTTTATACATTCAGGGAAATACCAGACACCCACTCAAGCAGGACAGAATAATTTTTTAGACTGAAGAGGATGGGACCTTATCTTGAAACAAAACAGGGATCATCCTTGCTGCCATAATATTTTGTATTTGTATACATTATTTTTATTTTTAAAAAAGTTTATTTTCCTAACTTCAGAGTTCACATACAGTGTCAAAAGAAAAGAGGAACAGCAGAAGAGAAATGGAGATTGTCTGTTGGACAGTCCCTTTGGGAATATCTAGACATACTCTCTTGTGCGTTGGATCCAGTGATGGCACTACTGCTTTGTTTCCTTTGGTGTACTTCATTTTGTATATATCAGATTGTGCTTAGATGAGCATTAGCTCATCTGTAAAACTGGAGATCTGCCCTGTCCCAGCCCTTTGTTTTCATTTCTGTCCTTTATTATAATCATTTTGAGGCCCATCTTCTCCCACAACTATTCATCTCTCTCTCAATTTATTTTTTCAAAAGATATCTATCTACTCCAATTCAGTTATCCTTCAAAGGGATATGTTTTAATGAACAGCAAGTATGTGGAGCTAGATAGATGGTATTATAATGATAATCCCACCCCATGCACCTTTAAATGATTATTAGGACTGTGCAGCAATCCAGATTGAAAGTGGAAAATATGTCTGCTTGGGTTCATGTGGGTATCATGGTATAAGTTCAGGAAAAGGTGCTGCTTCACTAAGAGCCAACACCAACTTGATGGCACATGATCAGTCTTGTTCTTTGAGTTTCCATGCAGGTTCCAGATCACCTTTTCCCCTTCAAATGTAGCTTGCTGCATGCTTTGATGATTATCCCCACAGGCCTGTACTCATGGTTCTCAAATGAATCTCATTGAACATGTTGTTGTTGTTAGTTGCCATTGAGTCATTTATGACTCATGGTGTCATGAGTAAGGATGGCGAGCAGGGGGCTCCCATCCAGGCTGTAAAGCGCATGCGTAGTGCTGAGGAATTAGGTAGCCATTCAAAGAGACACAGATCGGGCCCGCCTTAGCCTTTGGGGTTTATATGTCTGGGTTTTTCCCACGCTTCTTCAGTTTGTTAGGATTTTCTGTTTATGTAGCAGTAATAAAACACTAGAGACCTATTCCTTGTCTCAGCATGGTTCCTGGCTGTTAGGACACATGGCGACTGTATGTATAACAGAACAAAATGCTGTTTGGTCTTGTGCCATATGACTGACTGTTCCAATGTTTGCATCCATTGTTGCGGTAATCGTATCCATCACACTGAAGGTCTTCCTCTTTTCCACTGGCCCTCGACTTTACCAAACACGATGTCCTTTTCAAGTGATCGGTCTTTCCTGACGATGTGCGCAAAGTATGAGAGTCTAAGCCTGATTATCTTCACCTCTAGGGAACATTTTGGTTGTATTTCTTCTAAAACTGATTTTTTTGTTCTTCTGGCAGTCCATGGTATTTTCAGTAATCTTCGCCAACACCACAATTTGAATGCATCAATTCTTCTATCTTCTTTTTTTCTATGTCCAACTTTTACAGGCATATGTGGCAATTGAGAAGACCATGGCGTGAGTCAGATGCACCTTTGTTTTTAAACTGACATCTTTATTTCTGAAAACTTTAGATAGGTCTTTAATGGCAGATTTTCCCAGTGCGATACGTCATTTGATTTCTTGGTTACTACCTTGGCATTGATTATTGATCCGAGTAGACTGAAATTGTTAACGACTTCAATTTCTTCTCCATTTATTGTGACATTGTTTATTGGTCCATCGGTGAGAATCTTTGTCTTCTTCACATTCAGGTGTAGTCCGTATTGCTGACTACAATCTTTGATCTTCATCAGCAAGTGCTTCAAGTCGTCTTCACTTCCAGCAAGTAAAGTTGTATCATCTGCATATCCCAAGTTGTTAATGAGTCTTCCACCAATTCTGATACCCCGTTCTTCGTACATTCCTGCTTCTTGAATTATTTGTTCAGTGTACACGTTGAATAAGTAGGGTGAAAGTATACAACCTTGCCGCACACCTTTTCCAATTTTGAACCGCTCGGTATCACCGTTTTCTGTTCTAACGACTGCCTCTTGATCCGTGTACAGGTTCCGCATGAGTACAATTAAGTGCTCTGGAATTCCCATTCTTCGTAATACTAACCATAACTTGTTATGGTCCACACGGTCAAATGGCTTTGCGTAATCAATAAAACAGAGGTAAACATCTTTCCGGTATTCTTTACATTCAGCCAAGATCCATCTGACATCAGCAATGATAACTCTCGTACCGCATCCCCTTCTAAATCCAGCTTGGACTTCTGGTAGTTCTCTGTCGATGTAAAGCTGCAAACATTGTTGAATTATTTTCAGCAAAATTTTGCTAGCATGTGAAATTAATGAAATTGTTTGATAATTTCCACATTCTGTTTGGTCTCCTTTCTTTGGAATGAGTATGAATACGGATCTCTTCTAGTCAGTTGGCCAGGTCGTTGTCTTCCAAACGTCTTGACGTAGAAGAGTAAGTAAGTGCTTCCACTGCTGCATCTGATTGTTGAAGTATCTCAAGTGGCAATCCATCAATTCCTGGAGCCTTGTTTTTCACCAGTGCCTTCAGTGCAGCTTGAACTTCTTCCTTCAGTACCGATGGTTCTTGATCATGTTCTACCTCCTTAAATAGCTGAACATCTACTAGCTCTTTTTTATACAGTGATTCTGTATATTCTTTCCATCTTCTCTTAACACTACTCGCGTCATTTAATGTATTGCCCATAGAATCTTTAAGGATAGCAACTTGGGGCTTGAATTTTCTCTTCAGCTCTTTCAGCTTTAGAAATGCTGATCATGTTCTTCCTCTTCGATTTTCTAACCCTAGGTTTTTGCATATTCCATCACAATATTTTTCCTTATCTTTTCGGGCTGCCCTTTGAAATTTTCTATTTAGCTCTCTTACTTCATTCTTTTTTCCATTAGCTTTAGCTACTCAGCATTTAAAAGCAAGTTCCAGAGTGTCATCTGACATCCATTTGGATCTTTTCTTTCTTTCCTGTCTTTTTAATGATCTTTCACTTTCTTTGCATATTACGTTCTTAATGTCTTTCCACAACTCTTCTTGTCTTCGGTCATCAGTGTTTAGTGCACTGAATCTATTTTTGAGGTGATCTAGATCATACTTTCTAGATCATACTTTGGCACTCTTGGACTTGCTTTAATTTTCTTCAGCTTCAGCTTGAACTTGCACATGAGCAATTGTTGATCTGTCCTGCAGTCAGCTCCTGGCTTTGTCTTAACTGATAGTATTGAGCTTCTCCATCATCTCCTTCCACAAACATAATCAATTTGATTTTTGTGTAATCCATCTGGCGAGGTCCATGTATATAGTCGTTGACTGTGTTGTTGGAAAAAAGTGTTGCAAATAAATCATTGGTCTTAAAGAATTCTGTCCTGCGATCTCCAGTGTTGTTCTGTCACCAAGGCCATATTTTCCAACTACTGATCCTTCTTTATTTCCAACTTTTGCATTCCAGTCACCAGTAATTAACATACATCTTGATTGCATGTTTGATCAATTTCAGATTGCAGCATTTTGTAAAAGTTTTCACTTTCTTCATCTTCAGCATTCATGGTGGGTGTGTAAATTTGAATAATAATAGTATTAACTGGTCTTCCTTGTTAGCGTATAGATATTAGTCTATCACTGGTGGCGTTGCACTTTATAATTGATCTTGAAATAATTCTTCTTAACGTTGAATGCCATGCCGTTCCTCTTCAATTTTTCATTCCCAGCATAGTCTACCATATGATTGTCAGAATCAGAGTGACCAATGCCAGTCCATATCAGCTCACTAATGCCTAAGATGTCAATATTTAGGTGTTCCATTTCATTCGTGACAACTTCCAATTTTCCTTGATTCGTACATTCCATGTCCGAATTATCAGTGGATGTTTGTAGCTGTTATTTCTCATTTTGAGTCGTGCTACATCAGCAAATGAAGGTCCCCGAGGCTTTACTCCATACACGTCATTAAGGTCTGCTCTACTTTGAGAAGGCAGCTCTTCCCCAGTAGCATATTGAGTGCCTTCCAACCTGAACACTATATCACAAACATTCCAACCTTCCACCACTATATCACAAATGTTCTGTTGTAATCCATAGAGTTTTCGTTGGCACGTTTTCAGGAGTAGATTGCCAGGCCTTGCTCCCTAGTCTGTTCTTTGTCTGGAAGCTCTGCTGAAACCTGTCCACCATGGGTGACCCTTTCAGTAGTAGAACTACTGGTGGCATAGCTTCCAGCATCATAACAATACGCAAGCCACCACAGTACAACAAATTGGCAGGCGGGGGGTGGGGGTGTCACCAAACATAGCTGGATTTTATTCTGAATAGGTTGAAGAATTTAGACCCAAGATTGCTTTCAGCTGTATAAAATGATCTGAAGAATTCATATATAATCTGCAATCACTTCTTTCTTTTAGTTATTCTAATTAAAGTCCCTTCATTTGTCAATACCTCTGTTAGATAAGTAGATACCATTGAGTTGAGCCTTACCCTTAGCAATTTATGGATGAATGTCCACCATCTCAGTCTGTCCTTGGAAATAATCCGTAGCTGTGTCAAGGACATTCCAGTGAAGTTGATTCCATCTATCCACTTTAACTCTTGTTCTCCTTCCTTCAGTCTTCTCAAGAACAGTCATTTTTTTGTAGTTCATCGTCTGCTTCATCATATTTATTTATTTATCAAATTTGTCACCACCCATCTCCTCTCACTAGAGGGACTCTGGGCGGTTTACAACAAAATACTCAATAAAACAATAAATATATAAAATCCCTTATAAAATTGTATATCATTAATAATAGAAATAGAAATAAAATCCAGATGGCTGAGTTTTATTCCGTCTTCATGTGGGAGGGGTACTTCAAGGCCCTAGCCAACCCCAAGTATGACTCTTCCCTTCCCCGCCCCAGGCCAGGTGACAGAGCCAGGTCTTCACGTTTCTCCGAAAAGCCAGGAGTGATGGGGCTAGTCTCGCCTCCAGAGGCAAGATGTTCCAAAGGGCGGGCGCTACTGCAGAGAAGGCCCGCTTCCTGGACCCCACCAGATGGAATTCTCTTACCAACGGGGTCCTCAGCATGCCCTCTCTGCAGGATCAGGTGAGGCGGGCAGATGTAATGGGTAAGAGGCAGTCCCTCAGGTAACCTGGTCCCATGCCATGTAGGACTTTAAAGGTGATAACCAACACCTTGAATTGGACCTGGAAGCAAACTGGTACCCAGTGCAGCTCGCGAAGCAACAGTGTTATATGCGCCCTCCTAGGGGCACCACAAATAGCCCAGCTGAAGCTTCCAGATACTCTTCAACAGTAGCCCCATGTACAGCGCATTGCAGTAGTCAATCTGGGAGATAACAAGGGCATGAGTGACCATTCGAAGGGCCTTCCGGTCCAGGAAGGGGCATAACTGGTGCATAACACAAAACTGCACAAAGGCCCTTCTGGCCACAGCTGCCACCTGCTCTTTGAGCAGGAGCTGTGAGTCCAAGAGGACCCCCAAGGTACGCACCGGATCTGTCTGGGGCAGTGCAACCCCATCCAGAACCAAAGATGACGAAGTCCCAGATACAGAAAGGCCATTAATCCACAGCCACTCCGTCTTACCAGGGTTCAGCTGAAGCCTGTTGTTCCCCATCCAGGCCCCCACAGCCTCCAGGCACCTGGAGAGGGCAGTCACAGCATCACTTACTTCACCCGGGATGGAGATATACAATTGAGTATCATCAGGATACTGATGATACCTCATCCCATGGTGATGGATGATCTCACCCAGCGGTTTCATGTAGATATTAAATAGGAGAGGAGAGAGAACTGAACCCTGCGGCACCCCGCAATGGAGGGGTCGAGGGTTGGATCTCTCATCCCCTATCACCACCGATTGGGATCGGCCCTGGAGGAAGGAGGTGAACAAGCATAGAACCACGCCACCCACCTCCAACTCCCTGAGCCATCTCAAAAGGATACCACAGTCGATGGTATCAAAAGCCGCTGAGAGGTCAAGAAGAGCAAGGATGGATGCACTGCCTCCATCCCACCAGAGATCATCCATAAGTGTGACCAATGCCGTTTCCGTCCCATATCCAGGCCTGAAACCTGACTGAAAGGGGGTCTAGATAATCCACTTCATCCGGAACCCTCTGGAGCTGCAGTGCCACCACTTTCTCAACCACCTTCCCCAAAAAGGTGATACGCTCAAAGTATGTAGCTTCTCCTTGTTGATTATCACCTCAGTAGAGAATATAGTGTTCGTTAGGTCCAGGACCAACTGGTTCATTCTTTTGAGTGTGTAGTATGCTTATGGGTATTCAAACAAATACCAAATCAAATAGTCCTGAGAAGAAACCACTTTGAAATAGGGTAAGGAGGAAGAGAGTCATATATAAATCCCATTAGATCCCTGGAAATATGACATTGCAATTAAATTTTCACTTACGGAGAAAAGCAGTGATGCTACAGCATTTGGAGCTTTCAGTCTGCAAAAAAGCCCTACCCTATCATTGGAGTAAAGAGCCTTGGGCTGTCCAGATGTTTTAGACTTCAATATCTTCTAGTTCCAACCAATAAGATAATAGCAAGGAAGTGCTGGAGTTGTAGTCTAAAACAGCTGGCAGGTTGCATGTCTATCCCTGCTCTACATCAACAGTGGTTTGTTGTGTGGATGGTAATAGCAATCATGTGGATCAGATATATACATTTGGCATGCAACGTTTTACTAAGGAGCTCTGCTTGTACTTCTTGGAAAAATAACCCCACTAAACACACTGCTTGTGGTTAACTTTGTTTGTCTGTTTGTTTATGGTGTCAACCCAGATTAAAAGAGGAGATCCCATTCTGGAGGACGAGTTTGAAAGAAAGCATGTTAAAATCTCTCAGAAACGTATCGTCCGAGACATCAGTGAGGTATGGATTTGTTAAAAATATTAAAGGTTAAAAAGTTAAAAACATAGATGGAATTACAGGTCACAATAAACAAGCGGATCCACTTTATCTTCTTTGTCAGGCCCTCTTGTCAGAAAACTAATGGGCAGAGAGGTCTAAATGTTTGGAAATGCATACATTTCCAAATATCTGGCAATTTCCAGATGTTTCAGAGCTGCAGCTCCTACAGTCATAGCCTACACAGCAAAATATCAGGTTTGCTGGGGATTCTGGGAATTGTAGTCACCATACTTCTGGAATTCTCTATCTAGAGTAGACGAAGAATTCCATCTCTTCCTACAACTACAGTAACCAAATTCTGAGAACGTGAGAATTAGATTAGCATTGCACAGTGACCAGTTGGAAGATAGCAGGTTTAACGGGATGTCTCCTAGAATTAATTCACGTGAAGTCATTATAAACTTTTAATTATGATTTGGGTAGAGTAAACTTCCCTAAGCACCTGCCTCCAGATGTGTTGGATTTTTAACTCCCCATAATCCCCACCTAGCACGGTCAGATTCAGGGGAGTTGAAACTTACAACATCTGGAAGGCAGCAGGTTGAAGAATGCTGAGCTAGAATTTCAAAGGTAAACACATTTATTTATAAATATGTACTGCTTCAGTAACTGGTTCAGACTTCAGCATTATCAAGATGTAATTTTCCATTGTTAAATTAGATGTAGTACATTAATTTGGAAGTATTATTGCTCAAAATTCCAAACTATAAACATTTATGGCTGCAACTTTCTTTCTCGTGTGCCAATAGTGTCCCCGGTTTCAGCCTACTTTTGACCTCCTGCTTAATAATCCTTGGTACCACAAGCATAGAATTCAGCAGCGATTCCAACAAGCTGCGCGAAAGGTACTGAAACAAATTGCTGCAGGTAAATACACAATGCAGATACCAGCTGCAGAGAGCTATACTATTCATTTGCACAGCCTTCTCTGATCTTGTAGATATATTTGATCGATTTGCCTAAGAGATGAGAGCTTTTTAAAATTGTACTTATTGGAGCTGTTGTAGATTCACAATCTATACACGCATGCAGACCAGTCTGTATCTTCACCCCAGAAAACTTTTCCATTTAGTTGAAGCAGGGGTGGTGGTGTCTATATTTATCATTTGCCTAGGAGTAAACTCTGTGGAATTCCATTGAGCGTTTTTTTCTGAGTACATATAATAGGATTGTATAAATACTTTCTATGCTTTCTTATTCCATACAGACATGTTGCCCTTAATATTTTTCTTCGATATGAAAAGTTCTAAATTCTGATTAAAATCAAAGAGCCTGAGCATTAAAATGAAGACATTCCAATTAACATATATTATAAAATTATTATAACCTTTAACATTCATAACTCTCAGTTCTAAATTTCTTAGATACAGTATCTGTAGACCCTGACCCATAAATTTTCAAGTTTAGAAAAATGCCTCTCAATTTTCAATAAGCAAGTAGTCTGCTACATTAAAATCTTTTGAAATGCATAACCTCAGTTTGCTCAACATTAATATTGTGCACTTCACATATTCTCTATACAATTTTTCAGATGCACAACTGTAGATAATATCCAGTATCAAAGAATAATATCCTATTATCTAAGAATTATAAAATTATCATAATTCAATTCCAGGTTTTAATGAGACATTATATTTCTTTTCCCCACGCTGGTTATATCCTTCTGTTGATTGACTTCTGTTTTAATGAATTCGTATTACTAACCAGTTTGCTTTTAATCTGCTGTTGCAGGTGTTAATGTTTATACTCTTTTCAATACTTTATTGGGGTACTGAATTTATTTTTTATTTATTTTTAGGTATCCTAAATAAAGGATACACACATCAAGATAGTTAATTTCCCCAAATAAATAAATACATGACAATAATAAAAGCTGCCACGTGTACTTCTACTTTTTAATTGGCTCAATCCAAATAAAGGTGGTTAACTGACTGAGTACAATGTTTAATTGGACTAATTATGGCTAGCAATTGTCTGGTAACCAGAATTAGAAACTTTATCATGCAACTTGCTGCTCCCTTAATCACTTTTTCCTGTATTTTTGGAAGCTTATTTTTGGAAGTTTGGGGGTTCAATTACAGTGAAGATAAGTCTAGGTATTCAGTATTTTTACTCCAATATGTTTATTATTCAGCAATCCCCCGTGATATGGCAATTTCCAGATATTTCAGAGCTGCAGCTCCTACAGTCATAGCCTACACAGCAAAATATCAGGTTTGCTGGGGATTCTGGGAATTGTAGTCACCATACTTCTGGAATTCTTTATCTAGAGTAGATGAATTCTATCTCTTCCTACAACTACAGTAACCAAATTCTGAGTAATTAATGTATTACAGCCTGCTGATCAACGTCCAGCTCTCAATAATTTTATATCATTTCAGACTATTGAATACTTTGCAGTTCTTGACCTTTCTGCAAAAAATGTGCATACATTCCTGGATTCCATAAAAATGATGTATTGGCCTGTTGTCCCAAATACATATCTTTATGGTAGCTTAAAGTTTGTTTATTTATTGTGCCTTAATTTTTAAAAAGTTTTAACGTGCCACAGGATTATTTGTTTATGTTTTCAAGGTTTTTCTATAAACCTTTATGTTTTTTAATAGAAAAAACGGAGGCTGTCACTTTCCAGACTAACTAACTGATGGCCCCAAGCCAAATATATCTCAAAGATAGAGACCACTTTTACAGAATTACTGAAAATCCGCTGACTAGTTCTTAATCATTTTCCTAGGTCCTGATTCAGTGCCGGCTAGATAAAGTGATGAATTTACTTCATGATGTATTTAAGCGTTTTAGAGACCAAGAGGAGGAGGAGAAGAGATTGATATCAGGTAAACCCTCAGACTTACACAGCTATTGCCAGGTCGGCGGTTTGAATCCACGTGATGGGGTGAGCTCCCGTTGCTAGTCCCAGCTCCTGCCAACCTAGCAGTTCGAAAACTTGCAAATGTGAGTAGACTAATAGGTACTGCTTCGGCGGGCAGGTAACAGCGTTCCATTTAGTTATGCCGGCCACATGACCACGGAAGCGTCTACAGACAAACGCCGGCTCTTCGGCTTTGAAATGGAGATGAGCACTGCCCCCTAGAGTCAGACACGACTGGACTTAATGTCAAGGGAAACCTTTACCTTTACCTAAGGTAATTATGGCAGCCCAGAAAATGCTACTTTATGTGCTGCCACAGTGTGCAAAATATTGTGTGATAAAAACATGCAATTTATGATCTTGAAATAATTAGAAAAATATTTTCCATGAAGAGGTGGCTTCCACTATCAGGTGGTCCATGGCTTTCACTGTGCTTCATCCTCTTGTCCTTTGTTGATGAGCCACACCTCACAACTATTGAGGCCGCAAAAGATGGGTAAATTGTCCCATTTGCTTTGACTCATAAAAGTCAAGGGATAGAGCGCAAGGAAAAGAAGAAAGAATACAGCTTGTCCTCTTCTTTCACATCCTTGGAGTCAAGAGGAGGTAAATGAGTAGATGAAGCACCAGCTTGCTTCTCTGTACATCCTGAAAGGATGAAATGTCACCATCCAACCTTCTTGTACTTCTGATCTAAGCATTTGTCCATGTCTGTCTCCATGTAACAGAATGCAGCAGTTTTAAAACCTCCAGCACCACTGCTGTAACTGATGAGGAGAAGAGAATGCCTTTTGCCTGGACTCTAACTCGAATACAGCCTTTTGAATTCCCTACTTACAATCCACCACAGTGGGCTGATGAACTGGTAAGTACCACCAGGAGGCTACCAACAATCCAGTCCTGAAAAAAAGGAAGAACCCTCTTTGAACCCTCCTTCTTTTGTAGTCACCAGTCTCTGGTAGCTACAGAACTGGCATCAATAAGGCTGTCAAAACAGGTTTGTGAACATTATGAGCACTAAAACTCAATTCTCTTAATTTTTCAAGGAAAAAAATTCCACGATTGCCCTTTTAGAAGATCCTATTAAAGGTATCGTCTTAAGATAGGTGTTGGATATTTTTTACTACATGAATCAATATGGCCATCATTGTTTTTTAACTTAAACCCAATTCAGAAAATGTGTACGTAAATTCATTTATTTAGAAAATTTTTATGGCCATCCATCTTACTATGGGTGGGTGGCTAACAACCAATTCATCAAAAAATAAATAAAAACCCCTTTAACCGAAGAAACTATAGCTAGAATATAAAAAGAAATGGTCGGGCAAATTAAAACAGAGTCACAGGGGATGGTGGTGAAAAAATAGAAAGACATTTCTGTCATGGAAGAAGGAAAGGATAGAACAGGAAGGGAGGAAAAGATTAATCTCTGAAGCTTGCCACCCTCAGTAGCTTAGTTTTCAAAAGACTTCTCTCTCTTTGCCAGGATGTTAAAAAAGTATTTATGAAAATCAAGATTCTCCTGATACAATTCCAGCTTTAAAAGGGTTTTCTCTTCTTGTTCAGGTTGATAGTGGGATGGCATCTTCTTGCAGTGATTTGGAACAGCAGGAGCCACTGGCTTAGCTCACCTTATGCTCTATGGCAAAATCTACTTCGTTTCTTTTTGTTTTTGTTGTTGTTAGTTTTTTGCGTGAACCAGCCATTGTAGTTTACAAACCATGGTTTATGGCATAGTGCATTTTGTGAACTCAACTATTTGTAGTTTATTGAATCAACTATATAAAAACATAGCCATAGTTTAACGTGTGCAACTCATCCAGTCTCTTAGAGAGTTTACAGGATGGGATAAGGTAGAAGGAGATACAAAGGCCAGCCTGAGAGTTGCACAATTTCCCTCTTCGAACATAAAAGGACTGGCAGCCTTGGAAGTGGTCGCATTGTGTGGGGTAGCTCTGCCTAGCCAGTATTATTCTCAATGGAGGGACCATTCCATCTGTTACTGTATTATCTGGACCAGGGTTTCTCAACCTTGGCAACTTTAAGATGTGGGGACTTCAACTGGTTGGGGAGTTCTGGGAGTTGAAGTCCACACATTTTAAAATTGCCAAGATTTTGAAACACTGACTTGGACCCTTGTTCACTTCACGGTAGAGAATGGCAAAAATGGCTGCGTCCTTGTCTTG
This sequence comes from Candoia aspera, assembly GCF_035149785.1. Taxonomy (NCBI): domain Eukaryota; kingdom Metazoa; phylum Chordata; class Lepidosauria; order Squamata; family Candoiidae; genus Candoia; species Candoia aspera. Next base: position 216,476,203 of record NC_086153.1, read on the forward strand.
ACTCTTTTTTATTGATTGATTGATCATATTTGTATAGCTGCCCATGTCACAAGAAAATGACTCTGGGTGGCATACTACATTCAATTAAAAGAACCAATAAATACATATAAAACAACCAGTAAAACTATAAAAAACACACAAAACTGGAGAGGATGGTGTTAACCGCAGTAAGGGAGCTATCACAAAATCTCCCTGGAGATCTTTGCTAGATCTGCCATAATGTGATGACGCTTCTCCCTTTTGATCCTCATGAAAGTGATCTTGGCTGCATTTATGCACATCATGAAGCCAGGATTCTTTGACACATTCTTGTTCAACAAGCCATTGGCTTGCACATAATGCTAAACTGTGATGGGTAGGTTTTCCCATTACAGTAAGCAACAGAAACAACCATATGATAGCCTGGTATTAAATGTGAACCAAGTAAACATATATGTGAGAATTTATTTTTACAAATTATGGTTAACCAGTGTGATAAATAAGCTACATTATGCACAAAATATATATCGGTCTGATAATGATGATTTTTAAAAAAAAAAAATGAGCAGAAATACATATCCGCATGCCAACTGGTTTTGTTGGGTTTTTCTCCCTCCAGGCACCAGAAGTTCTTGGTATAGTTCCTGTCAAGTTTGCTGCAGTTAAAATCAAACAGCTCCACCACTTTTCTGAACTAAAGGTTAGCTGCCATTGATCAAGTCATGTTCTGTGTTTAAATTAATGTGTTTAAGTAGTAGATGTTAACACTACGGCGATTCCCATTGGGTGTCCTGCAGGTGTGTAGGACTTCAGATCCTCCAGCTCCAGGAGTGCTTTCATGCCCACTCCGAAGCACCTTGTGTCAGAACCGGAGCAATCCGGAAGCAATAGTTGATGGCACCTGGATTCATCTTCCTGACATGGGTTTTGTGGTTAGTCAAGTAGAGCATTAGAGCACAGCATTAGAGATAGTGCAGCAACAGTTTTGAACAGTGTGAGAGCAGGCTCGCATCCTTGCAGATTGTAGAAGTTTGTTTGAGGGAAACCTTATCACTGCCTGGCACCATCTGGGAAGATCAAAGGAAAGAGGGGTTAAACAGAAAGAGCACATTAGAGACTGGTAGCCATGGCGATGAGGAAGGAGGGAGAAAGGAAAAGTTTTCATTCAAACGCTTTGGGCGCGAAGCCTTATTTGTGACTTAAACGGAGTGCTGGTCAATCCTCCTTATTAAAGAATCTTCGTATATCCTAATGGCTTATACTGTGGATTACTACTAATAAGGTTGCAAGGGCCACGATCCTCGCACCTTGTCTCACCCGGTTCAACACCCCTTACCTCAAATGCATATTTTCTTGGGATTGCACAGCTACTGTGTGAGCCCAGGAAAAGGTGCAGCCTCTTCTTAAAGAGTCCTACAAGAAAGGCATACATGCCCACAGGTGCCTATGAAGGACTTTTCCTGCTTCAGATTCAAAGCACTGGGCATCCCTATCTGATCATCCTTCCTATTCCAAGAGGTTTTTATGCCACCCATGCTGTGTGACTCATTAACGCTAAGGCACTTTTTAAACTTCTTTGGTTCATTCATTTGATTTTCAAGGATGTCTGTTGTTTTTGTTTTTTGTTTTATCCCAAGGTACCCCAGCATTTCAGTAGCATGGGATATCAACCATTCTGCATACATCATGCGGCAACTAGTTACAAGGTTCCAAAATATTTTCAAACTCAGAAGTCAGGTGCTGAGGTAACTAGTCTGTTCAGTGTTCTATATTTCTTTTTGTTTCTTTGTTTCAGATCTGCTTTTTTGTGATGCTGCGTACATGCAATTACTTTCTGCCTTTTTTCAGGAAGAGCTGATTCCACTAATACCTGCTTCCGAAGAAAAATCCTTGGTTGCACAGGATGAGAAACTAGACACTTCCTTCTTAAACCTGAAAGCTCCTGAAGCTTTGCTTCACCCTCCAAACCATCATCCACTTCAAATTTTTGTGAGTAAAAAAGACAGAGCAAGGAAACTGTCCCACCAACAAAGGATGAGGAACATACATAGTTAAGATTGTTGCTGTAGAATTTTAGGACAGTTGTGTTTGGTCTTGTTCATACAGCCACACACGCACACACACTTTATTTGCTATTTGGACAATGGTCTATCTAGTCTAGGACTAATTAACATCTGTTTGCTAAGATCTTGGATATTATTCCTATTCCTGAATGTTTCCCACTGCCCACTGAAGTGTGTTGGTACAAGGATTGGATCTGCATATTGTGCTGAAGCATAGTATGATTTGATTAGTATTTTGAGCGTATTCCACACTTGTGGTTAGTGGATCCTATCTCACGATATAGCATGTTGTGAGAATGCAACCAGTGTTGTTTATTCAGTAAATCTTAAGAGTGTTCCCTAAACAAACAACTCCTCCCAGGGCAAAAAGTTAATAGCCCTTCCCAGCCCAGTGATGACACTCCATCAGCAGCCAAGTACCATTTGGCCCTTGGATGGAAGCCTTTTTTTTTTTAATGCAGCCTCCAGCAATAAAACGGCTTTTAGGCATGATTTATTTGAGCATTATTGGTTAGGTTTGCATAGCCCACTAAGATACAAACCAGAGTGGCTCCTTTCCCACAGCAGAGAAGGAGCAAACCATATTGTAGCATGATGAGTGAAGCCAGCCAAAAAAAATCAGGATCACTAGTCAGAACATTCAGAATTGCTAGACTAATAGTCTTCCTGCCAGTCTCAGCATTCCATCCTGGGTGACTTGGTTTTATATGCTGGCATGCTTCCTTTTTGATGGCAGTAAAAGCTATGCAAGATGACTGTAAGCTTTTCTTTGTTTCTGTTCCACAGTTAGTTCATTTCCATCTCAATCAGCCCAAGCATGTTCTTGCTTCAGTGTTTCTCTTCTTTGTCTTTTCAGAATCCTAGTCCTGGACTGTTTGAGTTCAAGCTACCACTACCCTATGCAGAAAGCAGCATTGAATATCATATTTGCCCTCTTCCAAAATTTCCACATAGCAATAAATACCCATCTGGTACTGCAATTACACAAAAGAAGTTTCTTCATCATAGGGTAAAACTTGTTACTGGAACTTTAACAGCTGGCAGAGATGGTGAACGGCTTTCCCTAATATGCTTATGGTCATTTCAGGAAGTGATTCGTGGTGTAACTAACTGGAGAAAATTCCCACCAGTTATCAATTCAACCTTACCAAGCATGCCACCTCTGAATATCATGACAACCTTCAGGTAAGAATAATTACCATTCTTATTAAAAGCATCTTCAATTTATAGACCAAAGTGACCTTTTTTCACTTGGAATACTACTGAAAATGGTAAAGAGAGTTTCAGCAACATAATAGAAAAAGTTTGGAAGTGTTCGACTTTGTAAGAAGTTGTGGAAGGCACTTGCCCCAAATTTCTGGATGCTTACAGGCTATTTTTCTTGAAGGAGAATGCTCTCCAGGTGTCTAAGATCATAACCCCTACATTCCCTTGCTATTCACCATACTTGATAGGGTTGTTGAAGTCAACAATATCTAGAGGGGATTAAACTGCTTCCTCTGCTGTAGAGTAATATTGCTTCTAGGCACAGTATATAAGTTGATTACATGGAATATTTTTAGTACTCTACAGCTATTTAGGTTCTCAAACTTCTTAGATAAAGTCAGTAGCAAACAGTGTGATTACTACTCATCATTCAGTGCCTTGCTCAGAACAAACGATTAAGCTATAGGTACAGATCCTGGAACTTGCAGTTGGTTTATTCAAGGCATATTTAATTGAAAATGAAATACATCGTTTATGTGTGAGGCATTAGGAATGGTTTGCAGAGACCAGAAGACTTATACTTTATTTCCTAGCTATATGAGGGAAAATGATTGAACACTTCATGCAGTAAGTGAACCAGCCAGTGTGGCTTATTCCACAGACCATGGTTAAAACAAACCTGAGCTTAACAGCGTGTGAGGTCAGACATCATATATTCTAGACTGTCAAGAGGAAACAAAGGTAAAGCATGGAAAAGTGGTGGTATAATAGGGAGGATCCTGTAATGAATATGGCATCATGCTCCTGTTTGTTGTATTGCATTTTTACTTTTAAAAGGCTGGCATTGTATTCAGAATATGAGAACATGCTTCATTTATTTATTTTTCATTTGAAAGAAAAAAAAGTAGATATCAAAGCCAGAACAATGACAATGGTGCTGTAGTTCACCTTTATCCAACCTGGAACTCTCCAGTGTGTTAAAAAGCAATTCTTCTTTGGATTAGGGGAATTGTAGTCCCAATACAACTGGAGGAGCTTACCATAAGGTTAATTTGAGTTGTCCTTACCACATTCTTCTCTTAACATCTCAGTATGATGATTTCACTTTCTGCAGCATTAATCCTTATAGCACAGACATGCTTCCAAAGGTTGTGCCTCCAATTCTGCAGGAGTTACCAGAACAAGACAAGGAAAATGTAGTTGATGAGTAAGTCTTCTCTCTACTGTTCATTCAAAATAATTTTACTGCATATCAAGCACTGGGATTTGATTATATCATAAGAGGGTGCACAGGTGTGGGTGCATAATTAAAAGCTCACAAGATGGCCGCTTGCAGTCCAACATCTTAAAAAGTAAAATAATTAGCAACTTAAATTTTAGAGTGATTGAAGGAGAGGCTGCTGTCTTACTTACACCACAGATGATAAAGGCCGAGTTTCCACAGATTGACTTCTCAGCGGAAGAGAATAGATCAAAAGAGGAAAGGTACGTCTGTTTCCACCGAAATCTCATGCAACTGCAAAACCTATGCTCTGATCCTTAAAATGTGGATTGTAGGCAACATACTGTCCCAAACTCCATGCAGTTGTTCTGAGCAGGAAATGCAGGGGTAGAATATTCTCAACGGGTAGCTGGCCAGCCTCTTTTGTATGTGAGAAAGAGAGACTTAAATGCTTCCTGAACCTTGGGAATAATCCATAATCATTTATGGATGGTTTTGCCCTTAATCACAAAAAAGGATAGGATTGGG